>NC_052064.1:31267246-31567246 GCF_903992535.2 Arvicola amphibius
TCCCCAGAGGTGCCCTAGACTCCTCTGGACTGTCACTTCCTTAAGGGCAGGTATTTGTCCCTCATCACTTTGTATTCATGCCATCCTAAAAATATAGCATGAAGCCTGAGAGGAGTAATATCTGCAAAGTCCTCACGACTCTCTTCTTTACCTGATGCTGGTGACATGGCCCCAGACATACAGATGAGGCACCTGCTCCCATCGAGTGCCGCCGAGAAGCCAAAAGTAAATGCAAGAACATATAACTGACAGCAATTGTTTCAGGCCAACAGCTTTGAGAAACTCACAGTAGGGTGCTTTGGTGGGAAGGCAGGTGGGGAGGGAACTACTTCACAGGAGGAGGTCCCAGGAGCCCTTTGAGAGAAGGTCACATTAGAACTGACAGAACGTTGATGGAGAGGAAGCAACCACGGAAAGTCTGAGGGCAGAGAATCCTATGTAAAAAAGCAAAAGTAAGTGCATAAAACACATGGAGTTGAGTGTGTTCGGAGACCAAAGAGCCAGTAGGGGTCTCAGGTAACAGGCAGAAGGGGTGGGAAGTAAGGCCAGGGGTCACCGCTTCTTCGCCTGGGCTACGACAGAGCAGAGCGGATGGGCAGACCACAGTGGAGGCCTAAACGGATTGATGTGTCCAGATGTGCGCTGTGGGGGTTCAGCAGGAAGGTGCCATGCTTGGCTTCAGTGTATTGCCTGGAAGGGGTTGTGAGTGCCCACGTGAAGACGGTGGGTATTTGGCTACTGCTCCACTGTAAACATCAAAATGTTGGCAGTGTTTTGGGAAAGGCTGAGGTTTAAGTTGTAAATATTGTGACTCTACATGACAATGAAAGCTGAACTCCTCTAACTCAATTAGTGGATTCCTCCCTGCCATGTCAAAAGCTAATAGCATTCTCAACTCAATCAAATAAACCATAAGGAACAAGAGAAATTCTGATCATATGTAGTTTTACTTTGATTTATTTTAGTAGACTTGTTTCCTTTAGTTATTAGCTTTTGTGGCCTTTAATGATGAGTTTGTTTCTCAATCTGTCACACAAAGCAATGACATTTCCGTTCTGAAAATTAAGAATAATAACAACTGTTAGGTTTTAATTTATAAGTCTTCATTGATTAGTAAACAGATCCTCAGTGCTTTAGATACAATATCTAGTCAACCCATTGGGAAGGCGGAGACCAAGAAATTCCTGGAGTGTGCTAGCCGGTCAGCCTCACCAAATCTGTGAAATCTGTGAGCTTCAGGGCCCACTGAAAAGCCTTACTCAGAAATTAAGATGGATGATTCCTGAGACATGACACTCAGGCTGACCCCAGTCCTGCACACACACAGGCATAGACACACACAGGCACACATACACACTTGCACACACACAAGAATAACAAGCAATGAGGAAATACATAATTTTTTCTGTTTCAGAAAAAGGTTTGACCATGAAATGAGTCCTTTGTATATCTCTAGTGGCTCGAAGGGACAGATTGAATACAAGCAATTTTTGACTTCATGCAGCTTTTTTTTTTTTAATTTTAGTTCAGAAAAGAAACTAATAACGTTTAATATCCAGGATAAATAAATGTTGGAGGGAGGCCGCTTGTTGGTTCCTGGCCGCCGGGCCAGCTTAGACCTGAAATAATCACACAGAAACTGTATTAATTAAATCACTGCTTGACCCATTAGCTCTAGCTTCTTACTGGCTAACTCTTACATATGAATTTAACCCATTTCTATTAATCTGTGTATTGCCACATGGCAGTGGCTTACAGGCTAAAGCCACTGGCATCTTTCTCCAGTGGGGCTCCATGGCGTCTCTCAGTCTCCGCCCTTCTTTCTACCAGCATTTCAGTTAGTTTTCCCAGCCTAGCTAAGTTCTGCCCTGCTAGAGGTCCAAAGCAGTTTCTTTATTCATTAACCAGTCAAAGCAACACATAGACAGAAGGACTTCCCACATCAACTTGTAATAGATATTTATAACACTTATTTCAAAGTAACTTTGTATTATTGGGTGATAACTACAAGGATTTAAACTGTATCTATGGCTCAAACAGAAGTCCAGTTTCCTTAATGTGGCATGCATCTTCTTCAGGACCAAATCCATCCTCTTCCTTCCTTTCCTCTACCACTGTCTCTCCACGTGTGCCCTTCAGCCCACCATTGTGACCTTGAACGTGCTTGCCCACAGGACATTGCCAAGGCCGCTTCCTGTGTGCCTGTGTGGTTCATCTCCTTGCCGAGCCTGAGTCTCACTCCCCTTCCATTCCGGAACTCTTTAGATTCTCTGCATCGTTCATCACAGCATACTTAAATGTTGTGTGGGCTTAGGTACCTGTCTCCCTGCATCAAGCCCGGCTGTTTCTTGGGAGCGGGGTGTGGCTCTTACATTCTTGGATTTGACCCATGGTTAGCCACTTGGCTAGAGTTGGATAAATGAATGGGTAGCGGATGAGTGAACACAAGTATTTAAATAGTTAAGGTCTTTGGAGAGTTGATGAAACCTCATTTATGAAATTTTATCAAATCTCAAGGCTTCTTGAAAAATGGAATGTAGGTTAATGGAAATGTCATCTCATTTTCGTACCCATTGCTATTAAAGCAGGTTTTAAATTGCTCCTGGAAACGGGAGCTTAGTTGGGCTGTTTGGGCTGACGACGTGGACTTTAGAAGATGGGGAATAAGCATCAGGATAACTAACGAGCTTGCTAGGTGAGCAGCGGCTCATGAATCAGATCCCCAAAGCACACTTGATGGAAGACAGGCAGCAGAAGATGATATCTAGGCAACCCGGGATCTTATCATTGGGGATAGCTCACAGTTGACGGGTATTTTCTCATCTTTTTTACCTTCTTAAAGACATGCTTTTCTTATTTTTAATTAAATGTAGGTGTATGTGTGTCCACATGCGGGCGAGGTGTGTGCACATGAGTTTACAAATGATTTTTCTTTAAGACAAAGTTCAACACTAGAAACTCCATGGATAAGTTAGTTGAGAGCTACTGTTGAGCTGATTCCTACTTCATATACTTAGTGATCAAGGAATACTGATTTACAGAGCTTTTAAATGAAGGATAATAATAAGTGGTATAGAAAAATAGGATTTTTGTTGGGTATTTTTGATATATTATCAGTTAGCTTCAATTTAGTAAGCAAATTATTGGTGAAAAGTAAGGAGGATCTTTGCTTATAAAACAGAGCAGGCATGTTCCTAGTGTCCAGGTATGGTATAGTAAGCCATTCCCATGATGAATAATTCCTGAGCCACCATAGGGGACTTCGTGCCCTTGGGAGTGACCTCTATAAGTAAGGCCATGGGGAAGCATATGTCTGGAGGAAGGCAGGAGTTTTCATTTCCGCAGTGAGGAGCTGAATGGCCTGTAACAAATCACTGAGCTCCTCCGTGCACGTGTGAGGTTCCAGGGTTCCCCAGAATGAAGTCATCAAACACAACAGTAAGTGTGGAAATGCTTTATGAGCTCTTAGTACCAGGAAGCTAAAGGATACAGGCTCAGGGCAAGATCATCTGTCGATTTTGCAAATAAAAATGAGGACATTGCCTCTCATTAACACGTCTTTCAGTGTTCAGATGCAATTCCTGTAGAACCAAGATTGGGAAGGGGAAAACGGTCCAGATCAGAAGACAGAAAAGTGGTCTTGACTTTCAGACTTGTTGGATAGGCATTGATGAGCTGCCGGGCCAATAATTGAGGCAAGACGGTATGACAGAGTGGAAATGGGGACCAGCTCGGCCTGCAATGTCATTGCTGAGAAGTCATCTATTGGGAATAGCTTTCAGAGCAGGTGGAGCTGCTGGGGTAAATTGGATTGTAAGCAATCACCACGTAGCGTCGTTGAAATGAAAGAGGACAAGACTCTCATGTCCAGGCTGCGTCTGAGGCAGTGGCATCGCCACCGTTTCTGCAGGACACTGCAGAACGCTCGTGTCTGAGCCCAAGCTGCTGTCCAGGGCAGTCTGAGGATTGTCTCTAATAAGCATGCTCCGTTTTATTATTTCTCTCGGCCCATGTTTTGCAAAGTACTGAAAACGTAGCTTGGGTGTTTGTTTGGGAGGGAAGGTGGTCAGAAAAAGCCAAGCGCTTGATTTAAAGAGCTCTTACCAGATCGGAGATGATGATATTCAGTGTCAAACATCTTTAAAATATTAACCCGTCTCAGAGAAACCGTTTTGTAGGAGTTGGGATGAGTTTTAACACACACACACACACACACACACACACACACACACACAAAGAATCTACACTCCAGGGGAAGGCTTAATTTTATAATTTGTCACGAGGGTTGAATTTAGCCCGTTGGCTTCAGATCGCAAGAACACCCGCTCCGTAGCTCTCGGATTCCACGGCGGGGCCCACGCTTGTCATCACTTTTCCCATAGGAGGCGGTCATCAAATTCCCCTTTCAGAGAAAGGAGAAACACTGACAACAGTTATTGCCTAATGCATACGTACAGAACCCCTGTTATTGTTGCTTGGCAACTAGAGGGGGCCTGACAGGGCGTCCAGAGGAACTGAGTGAATCGATGGAAATGTCACCATCCATTTCAGAAGGAATTTACTATCGCAGGATTAGTATCACATTGCTTTGGCCAAGCTGCATGACCGGAATACACAAGGTTTCTTCTGTTCCTTCTGTGTGCCCCCTTTTCTTCTAGCCTTTCATGGTAGACCCTTGTGTACAATGGCTGAGGAATGTGTAGGAGACACATAATTAATGCTAAAGAATATAAGAGTGTGTCAAAAAATGAAATCATTGGGCAGCAGGGGAAAGTAACCTTGGTTGGCAATCCCTTGGAATGTATAGGGGTTTCTCCCACATTCCAATTATTTCCCACAGTGACCCTCCATATGAAATTATCCAGTTTTATAGATAAAAGATTGACACGGATGCAGCAATGATTTCTTCTCTTCTGACCTTGCACATTGAAAAACCCATCGAGAGAAATCCGTAGGTACACAGATCAGCAGATCCAGCACTTAGTAGTAAATTCTTGTATTTTCCTGAAGCCGCCTTTTCTTCGTTATGCCATCAGATAAGACTTTTGAACTTGCTTGTGTGTTTAGTAATGCTGTAGATTTTACTCCGCTCCCAGTGTCTGTTCCTCAAATTTTGGTTTAATAATTTAGTTGAGACTCTATAATGGTAATCGTAGGTAATTATGGGTAGGGACAGTTCGTAGGAAGGCAGGAGGGGAGGTGTGCCTCCTTAGGGTGGAGGTGCAGGATAGTGATTTAGTGGTAAATGTGAGAGAGTAGGCAGATGCAGTTAGGGATAACCTTTATGGTATTTTTGAAAGGAGAGGAAAAAAAAGAGAAATCCAGCAGAAAAAGTCTCCAGTTGATGGGGAGGTTCAGATCAAAGCTGCCAACTGGAAGACTCTATGTCCCTCAGAGAGGGGACTGACAGCATCTAGAGGGGCAATGCACAGGACCAACCCAGCAAGATTGGGCTGTCAATCAAACTGTCCCTCCTACAACGGACTTCTCTACCTTCCACAGAACTCAATTGCATCAAAAAAAAAAAACTGTGAAAAGGAAATTAAGATATATGTAGCACAATTTCTAATTGTTCTTAATAATAAAAACCCAAAGTCAGATATTAGGGGATGAAAGCTGACAGATCAGAGAAGCAGAGCAGCCAGCCACTAGTTCTTACTTCTATGAAATCTCCAGCCCGAATTGGGTGTTCTGTCTCTATACATCCTCAGACTGAATGCTTTGAGCTCCCATCTCCTCCTGCCTTATATTCCTCTCTCTGCCCAGCCATACCCCTTCCTGTCTGGTAATAATCAAGCTGTCCCTTTCTCTCTTCCCGATGCCTAGCTTCACGGCCCCTGGAAACCACCACAGTATCCTCTGCTTTAAGAGTCTGATTATTTAATACTTCCAACGAGTGGAGCTGGGCCACAGGGGTCCCGTGACGGGCTCTTGGTGTTAGCAGGGTGTCCTTAAAGTTTATCCACGCCGTTGTGTTGCTGCGTATCTGAGCGTTTCCTTTTTATTAAGGCTGCATTACGTTTCACCGGAAGTCCTCTGTGTGTGTCTGTCATCCATTAGGGAGAGAGGTTGGTCTTTCCTTTTAATACTTAACAGCCAGATGTAGCTTGACTTATTGGACTGAAGGCCGTTTTATATTTTTTTCTTTACTGTCTTTAGAGGAAACCTAAACAAACAGAAAATTGTAGGAAAAACAGGATCTGGTCAGTTAATTAATCATTTTGACTGATATTTTAAAACAGCGTGCCTCTTAAAACTTGGTCCACCCTTGTAAATGAAAAGGAATTGTATTCCCAGTGTCCATGGAGGTTTATGATCTGCTTCCCTGCACCACATTGAAGAAATATCCAAAGCTAATATACTTTAGAGATTAAGCTAACTCTCTTCAGCTGGTATTGACCAAAGGGCAATTAGCTTTTTTTTATTCTAGTATTGATTAAAGGATTATAAGTGAATTACACCTTTTTTTATAATACTTCTTATCTGGGAAGTTTGGTGAATGAGAAAAAGATAGAAGAACTGCATTAAGGGTGAATGTAAATAGTTACCACTTTTTCCTCAAGTAGAGGAAACCGCAGAGAAAATACGGAAAGAATGTTCTGGATATTCTTTCAGGAACAGGATAAATTAAAAGTGTCTTGCTTGTCTACTCTCGTTCATGTACCCAAACCAAAACAGCTTGTGGATATAGCACTGCTTCTTTTTCTTCAGTAATAAGTCTAAATATGGAATTCATCAGAGATACAGACAGAATATCTACCTAATCCCTAATGCCACCACGTCTGTGTCCAGCTGGATGGAAGCAGACTTTTAGTGGTCCGAGGGGCTCACTAGCTCTAAAATTATCTGCAAGTCTAATTGATAATTCTGGGGAAATTGGAGGGAAAAAAAATCAAACACAGTGACTTTAAAAAAAAAAAAGCAACAGCCAAAAACCAACTCAGGCATACACTGAGTACATGTTATCTAAATGGGTGAAATGAAGGATTTGTTAGCCTGTTGTGTGTCTCAATGTAAATTTGTCGACTGTTGCCATTAGCAACCATCATATACACGGCCCCTTGCTTTTGCTGTCCATCCCCTTTCAGGCAGATTGTGTTTGGCAGCGGTGTCTACAAAAGTATCTCCCGTATCAAGACCTAGAATCTCAAAAGGAGATAGGCTCTTTGCAGCAGTCTGACTTAGTGTAGTAAAAAACAAGTTTCTTCCAAAGTGAGGGGATCCTGCTACTTATGTCATAGTTGGGGGTGCTGGCATGGGGTATTGGCTTGCTCTGTAAACACACGATTGTAAGGTTGCCATGCTGTGAGGAAGACCAGCCAAGCCCATCGAGAGACCCCATGGAGCGATCTTCATGTAAGACAACAAGAACACACTGCCCAGCTAATGATCTCACTTCACTGTCTTTCTGCGTGTGTGGCCCAGGGAAAATTCATTCAACCAAAGTCCTCCCATGTTGGAGGAGGCCACTTGTTCTTCCCGGCCACCCTGCTAGCTTAGACCAGAAATAATCACACAGAAACTCTATTAATTAAAACACTGCTTGACCCATTAGCTCTGGCTTCTTATTAGCTAACTCTTACATATTAGTTTAACCCAGTTCTATTAATCTGTATATCGTCACGTGGCTGTGGCTTACTGGGTAAAATTCCCAGCTTCTGTCTCCCGTGGCGGCGCCATGGCGTCTTCTCTGACCCAGCCCTTCTTTCTCCCAGCATTCAACTTAGTGTTCCCCACCTAGCTAAGTTCTGCCCTGCTATAGGTCCAAAGCAGTTTCTTTATTCATTAATGGTAACCACAGTACACAGAGGGGACTCCCACATCACTCCCAAGCGCATCTCCACAGAGACAGTGAAAGTACCAGATAGTTGTGCTCAGTCACTCAACAGTAGGTAACTATGATACCTTCTTTAAGAGAGGGCTCACATGAGCTGGACGTATAGCTTGGTTAGCAGATAGAGCCTGGGGTCCGACCCCCAGAACCACATAAACTGGGCATGGCTATACACTACTGTAATCTGAACCCTTGGGAGGTGGGGAAGGTGAGGGGGGATCATAAATTCAGAGGCACTTTCCACTACATAGTGAGTGAGGCCAGGCTCAGCTCCTCGAGACTAGGAGAGAAGAAAAAAGAGAGCGTAGGTCTGCCTGCAACAGTTTTACTTTACAAAAGCTTTATCGTTGAAGTGATAGTGTTGCGTAAAGAATGAGAGCTGTAGAGGAATTGTAGCATCCTCAAAGTTACTTGAGAGGTGAGCAGTTATACCTACAAAGAGCCCTGTCCTGTGCCACCGTTCTGTTTTTCCTAGTCCCTCCCCTTAGTAAGGAGAGTGAAGATGTTTTGCTGTCCGAGAACCAGAGAAACACTGAGGACTGAGATTGGTTTAAGAAGAGAGTGAAGGGGGAGAGATGGGGTGTTCTAAGTAGAAAAACACAGGACACGTGCTTAGAAGATCCATGCTCCTTGGAGGCCAAGTATTAAAAGGGCTGGAATTTCAGAGACAAAGGCATGGGGCCAAACCTGACCTGTAACTCCCATTATATCTCAGATTCATGGTTCTCAATCCTGGGTGCTCATCAGAGCCTGGCGAAAACTTACTGCTAAGCTGGTCCTCACCCAAATTGCTTTCTTCTTCCTGTTCCTTGTATCTAAACAAAAACCAGTTGTTTCTTCACAAGTAACCTGTGAGCCCTTCTCCACACTGCTCAGATTGGTCCAAATTCTTGCCCAGGATTCTGTGTGAAAATCCTAACGGGCATTCATTTGATCTCTTTGAGCTCATACACAAAGAAAACAGAATGACCTTAAATGCGCAAATATCATACTCTTCCCCTGAGTAAATCTTCAGAGGCTTTGCCTTAGATCAGGCTCTAGGTTGGCAGATACGGGGCCTGGATCACTTTGATCCCATGCCTTTGTTTCCGAAATTCCATCCTAACTTTTACTACTTGATGCTCCAAGGATCAGGCCTGCTTTGCTTTGAGGATACTTCCTGTGTCCTGTGTTGTTCCTCCTGGGCACCCCATCATCTTCTTCCCCTGCATTGTCCTGTGTTGTTCCTCCTGGGCACCCCATCTCTTCCCCTGCATCCCCTTGTGTTGTTCCTCCTGGACACCCAACATCATCTCCTCCCCTGCATCCTCCTGTGTTGTTTCTCCTGGACACCGCATCTTTTCCTCTGAATCCTCATCTCCTTCCCCTGCACCCCCCTGTGTTGTTCCTCCTAGGAACCCCACAATCTCCTTCCCCTGCATCCTCCTATGTTGTTCCTCCTGGGTACCCCATCATCTCTTCCCCTGCATCCTCCTGTGTTGTTTCTCCTGGACACCCCATCATCTGCTTCCCCTGCATCCCCTGTGTTGTTCCTCCTGGACACCCCATCATCTGCTTCCCCTGCATCCCCTGTGTTCTTCCTCCTGGGTACCCCATCATCTGCTTCCCCTGCATCCCCCTGTGTTGTTCCTCCTGGGTACCCCATCATTTGCTTCCCCTGCATCCCCCTGTGTTGTTCCTCCTGGACACCCCATCTCTTCCCCTGCATCCCCCTGTGTTGTTCCTCCTAGGTACCCCATCATCTGCTTCCCCTGCATCCCCCTTAAGCCAGTTTCAGTCCTCTGCATTTCTCTGGTTCTTGGACAACAAAACATCTTCATGTCTTTTAACTAAATTCATCAAACATCTGTCTTTGGGGACCGTAACTTTTCTTGGCAGGTCAGGGAGTGTGTCTGTTGCTGCCTGTGGTCCAGTTTCAGAGTCTGTTCACTGTGACTGAGTTAGTGAATAAATAGAAAAGGAACATGAAAAGATTACTCGGAGCTCTGAGGACATTCTTGTGGTCATACTCTTGCTCCCGTCCTTGACTCAACTCAGGCTCGTAAGAATTCAAATCAACAATTTGGCTCCAGCCTACACAAAACTTAAATCAATAAATCTTCTCTAAGAGAAGCCAGCAACTGGCTTTTTAAGGGCTACCAAATTGGAAGGCGGCGAGATCGCAAGGCTCCAAAAGGTAACAGCTGGCTGGAGGGCCGAGTCCAAACTTACACATTGACATTTAACAAAGATGGATGCCAATCCTGTGCCCGTATGCTAGCGTCTCATCACAGGCCTAGGGCCACAGCCCCTGTCCCGAGAATAATGGGTGAAATGGCCGCGGATAAGCTCCATGGAGGCCAGCGATTAGTGTGTTCCCTCGAGCATCGGTGTTGTTTCTGACAGCTGGAATGGGTAGGTGGGGACCCCACCGAGACAGTGGCATGTGCCACACCTCTCTTCCTGGGTCCTTCCACCCCCAAAGTCGAGCAGTGTGCTTACTTACAGAGGCACTTTCAATAGGAAACACTCGCGAGAGCTTGACCGGACGGCGGCGAGAGCTAGGGGATTGAAGCTCACGGAAGACGCAGGGCAGGGCAGCGTGTTTGCTCTATCATGGTGGCGTTCTGCGGAGTGTTTCCGTTCCTTGAAACAGGTGCTGGGCTGGCCTGCAGAAAAGGGGTTGCCTTCTTAGATGCCAGAAGGCTGCACCGGGAGCAAGGGTTAAAAAGAGCAAGCAGTCCCTCCGGCTATGTGCTTCTTATTTCCAACGTCTCTTGCTCTTTTCATTTTTTCCTTCATCTTGGCAGGATGTCTGGTCCCATCATTCCTCTCTGGGGTCCTAATCCATCCTCCGTAGGCTTTAGATGACTTCATCGGGTACTTTAACAATATGGTGGAATGCCCAAGCCTCCGGACCTCCCGCTCTACTTTTTACAGTTTGTAAACACGGATCATCCCTCTCCTCTGCTTGTAGCTTGCTAAGAATCTCTGGGAAAAGCCATGCCAGCGGACTCTGACAGATCCGTGCCGTCCGGACCTTCAGGTCTATCCGGCACTCTTTATGCATCACGGCCACTTTCTCTCAAGTGCCCACGAAGGCGGCTTCTTCGCGGTTCTCTACTGTCAAAGCTTCAATGCTCACACGAATGGTTCCCATAAACGTTTCCCCCACACTCCCGAGTTTTTATTTTTTTTTCCACTCTGCCTCTCTCCCCTTTCCTTCCGTCTCAGAATTCTCAGTGTGTGCACGCACCCATGCGCAGGCCAACTTTGGGTGCTGTTCCTCAGAAGCCATCCACCGCCTTATCTTTTGAGGCAGGGTCTCTCCGGGTCCCGCTTCAGCTAGATTGGCTTGCTGGCCACTGGACCCTGGAGATCTTCGTCCCCAGGACTGCGGTGACAGGCGTGCACCACCATGCTTGCCTTCTTAGGTGCGTGCTGGCTATGAAACTTGCCTCAGATTTGCCCCGGGGAAGTGCTTGCTTAACCTGAGATGTCCCCAGCCCCTCCAGAGCACAACGCCATTTTCTCATTTCCTTGGGGAATATGCTTTCATAATTTATCTCCTTTCTTTCCTGTCCAAATTTTTTTCTCACTGTTGCTCCTTTCTCCATGAATGAACACGCCCAAGCACTTCAGGCAGTAAATTATACACCGATTGTTTTAAGATGGATTTGAGAGGGGGAACACCAAGCCAGAAATCCAATTAGGAGGCCTTTCCAGAGTCTCCCCGAGAGACAAAAGGGGCCTGTCTATGTTAGAGAGAGAGAGGAGGGAGCAAACAGGTGAGAGGCAGAGGGATTTGGGTACCAGGCCAGCTCCGAGTAGCTGGTATTTATTAATTTGCTTTGTCTTCTCCACTGTTTTGCCGACCCCTCTAACTTTCCCCTTGTGAGATAAAGCTACAGTACATGAATAACTGGGACTGCTGAGGACGTGTGGTAAGGGAGGGGGTTTGCTTCCGGGGTAGAGGAGGAATCGTATCTCCCGATTAGGAGCAAGCATGCAGTGGACTTTGGTCCTCAAATGGGGGTTCATTGCACCCACCATCACTAAAGGCTTCGGGGCTTAAGGCAGTACAAATGAAGTCTTTAGAGCTCTGGAGGTCAGGGGACTGACCGGGACTTAGGGGGCTCAGCAAAACATGTCCACAGGACCACATTTCTTTCAGGAGCGAGTGATGGGAAGAGTTGGTTTTCTGGTCTTTTCCAGTTTGGAAGCTGTCTTGTCTCCTGACCTCTTCATCCCCTTGGCCTTCAAGCCCTGAAGTGGCTCTTTAAGTCTTACTTTGCATTGCCATCACCCACTCCCTCCCTCCCTCCTCATCTGTAGGTTCCTGTCCTAGCACTGGGCCGCACTGAGATGATACGGGATGATCTCTGTCCTTCAGAGGAGGCTCCTTGACAACCGCCATTCCAGCTGCAGAGGGAGCATGCCCTGAATCTCAACATCTTCGCAGGTTCTGGGGAGCGAGAGCATGAGCAAAGCCGCTCTGGCCTGCCACGTTCTGGGACCAAGCAGTACCTTGAAAATAATTCAACTACATGCCCTGAGTGTCCACCCGGCTCTGGGTAGGTCCCAGATAACTGAGATAGATTCAGGAGTTACATGGAGAGCGTCACCAAGACCCTCCCTTCCGGTTTCCTATGATTCTGTCAACATGGCATTCCCTCCCTCCATCTTCAAAGCTTCATTTTTCTTTCTAATCCTGTTCTGCTCACCCCCAAAAGTTAATTTTGATTTGTGCCAGTGGTGTTAATTCCCAAAAAGTCAGCCGAGCAGACCATAACAACACTTCATACATTTTTTTTTTTTTTTTTTTTTTTTTTTTTTTTTTTTTTTTTTTGCTGGCAGGAGGTAAATGTTTGAAAAAGCAATTAAATTATGGAATTATTCTCGATGCAAAGGTATCAGCCTTCAAAGGGTAGTTTATTCCCCCCAAGAAGACTCACGTGGAAACTGCATTCGTTAATGTGTAGATAATGCTCCTGTATAATACTCCTGGTATTATCATGGTCCGGCAAGCCAAGCGAAACACAGCTAGGGGAGGAACTGCTTTTAAGGAATCTCTGAACGGCTCCGCGTGTGAGAACTGTGACCCGAACCGACGATAAACTCCTTTCAGTGTGGCAGGAATGGTGAACCCATAGATAACTGGTTCTAACTGGTGCAAAGAGGAGGTTGCTGGCCGTCTTGACGGCTGCCCTGGTTGTGCAGGGTAGGTTAGTGCTCATCCCTGAGTGTGTCAGTTCTTGGAGGCTGGAGGTCGCCATCTGCGCCTGGGACCTAGGAGGCCTCGCACACAGCTGTGGCTTGAATCTATTAAGCTTTTTAATACTGCCTGGTATTTCTGCTGAACTGTGGGCATGCGCTGACAAAGGTGTATTATTACAGCGTGCACTGTTTCAGTGACCATCCTACCAGATCCCTCGCTCCCTCTTTTCATTCAGCCGCTCGGCAGATACCATGCCTCCGCCACGTACTGTTTCCCCAGCATTTAAGATGCTGTGGGTATAGATTCGCCCCAGTAACTCACACTGCATCAGATAGAGTCGGGCTCCAATTCTGGAGCATGCATGAGAGCCAGAGGGGGTGTATAGGTAAGACTTGTGGCTCCTCATCTCCTGGCCTCTCGCTTTACCCTCGGACTGCATTTAGCCTTGAAAATCTTCCGGCGTTCTCTTCCTTCGCCAATTAGGTGGGCTGTTTGTGTTGTTTTCATTTCCAGCTCCATTTGCTAATACAGCCTCTAGGCACCTGCTACGTGCTCTAGAAAATGAAACCTTCTCAAACGAGTACAAATAAAAAGAGGTTATTACACAGGTCTGTCCGGGTGTCAGATGACTTAGGGGAGCTAAGGAAACAGAGTGTGGGGGTTGGGGAGGTGGGCGGGGGTGGCAGCTTTCTTCAAGACCGGCCCCAGCATCTCCACTCTGTCTCCCATCCCGGATAATCGTTAAAGAGTCTGACTGGTGCATTTTGGCTTTTCATGCCAGCGGCTTCCTGACCATTGTCACTGTGAATACGCTCTGATTGCTTCCTGGGCCAACTGTCTTACCATGAGAGGCAATTACAGACCATCGGTCCCGACTGACCATGATTCGACTTACAAATTTTCAGCCTCGCACTTGTGCAAACGCGACACCCTTGCAGCCATTCCTGGCTGTGCTTTGGGCACAGTATTAATAAATTAAGATATTCGGCACCTTACTGCAAAACTTGCTTTGTGTTGAGTGACGCTGCCCAAATGGAGGCTACTGAGATTGCTCTGAACACATGTAAGCAGACTGGCCTTAGCCGTGGCACGTGAGCAGACTAGCCTAAGCCGTGGCACGTGAGCAGACTAGCCTAAGCCGTGGCACATGAGCAGACTAGCCTAAGCCGTGGCACGTGAGCAGACTAGCCTAAACCATGGCATATAAACAGACTAGCCTAAATCGTGGCACATGAGCAGACTAGCCTAAGCCGTGGCACATAAGCAGACTAGCCTAAGCCGTGGCACTCTGTTAAGGAAAAGTACACCAGATGTATTTGCACGTTTTAAATTTGTACGTGCTTAAGTTCATGTGTGTGAGCATGTGTTTGCGAGCTGCAGGCACGGTAGAGGTCAATGCCCGATGTCTTCTTCAATCACCCCTCCACGTTAGTTTGGAGACTGTCTCTGACTGAAACCGGAACTCACTGGTTGGCTATGCTAGCTGGCCAGCCAGCTCCAGAGATCCTCCTGTCCCCCACCTTCTTATGGCCGGGTTCTCAGGCATGTAGGTGCTTATGACCCAAACTTGGGGCCTCATCCTTGCACAACCAGTACTTTTACCAACCAAGCCCTTGTTTCCCTGCCCCCACCCACCAATGCATTTTTGGCTGACACTGTTTTTGACTTAGGATAAGCTCACGGGTGCCTTGCTGTTGTTGTGAGCCACAGGGCATCTGTGTGTGTTCATCTCGTCAATGTCTGTACGTCTCTTTCCCGGCTCTGCCACTGGCCGAACTGTTCCTGCTCGGTCCAGATGCCAGTGCAGGACTGGACTTTTAGCAAGGAGTTAACTGAGGGTAAGAGGGACATGCGCACTGGCCACATTTAAAATGGATGGAGTAAAGATGGGGGACTTGGGGGACAGCGTCAGGCCCACTGTCCCTGAGTCTGAGGGAAAAGGACTTCTCCAAGCAGTTGGTACGGACGGTAATCTTTCCCAAATACATCTCGGCCAGCATTTCCGTGCATTGTGTTCTTGCATTTCCGTGGCTTGTTGTGAATCTGTTTCGGGTCAGCCTCTCTAGCAGACATTTTGCAGGCATCACCTCTCTCCGTCTCTACAGACTGCAGAGATAATCACCTGTTTTATACCTACGGAACCAAGTTTCAAACCTCTGAGTAGCTCACACCTGTGTCACAGAGCTGGTGCTTAGAGCCAAGATTAGAACATAGCTCTGTTAGCCCCGTGCTCCATCCGCGACATCGTTCCGCCCAGGAAGCATCCTTCTATCCGGGGGCAGGTGTCTTTGCTCTTCTCTGAGCATCACCGCACCCTGTTCATAAAGCGCTCGGTCCTTACCACGCTCTCATGATAGAGTTGCTGGCTGCGCTGCTCCACTGTGCCCCCTTGGGGCAGAACTGTAGCTGGCTCTCTCTTACGTCCTTAGCATCTATCACTCAAAGAGGACTCAGCCTATGTCTGTCTGTCTGTCTCCTAAGCTGACTCTGGAAAGATAGATGGGCAGGTTTCGCACTTTTTTCAGATTCCTCAAACTCTGAAAGCACCCTTGTTCCTGATTATACAGCAGCAAAACTTTTCAGACTGCACAAGCTTTCTTCCAGTCTCGGATGACATGTAAAGAACATACGTCCGTTCTCTTTGCCTGGATCATGCTTGGGCATGGTCAGTTCGGACCCGCTGTGTTACTGTGGCTGGTAGATGCCAAGGTAGAGGCAGAGTGGTGGCGTGGTGCCAGCGTGCTGGTGGAATGTTCATTTGGCTCTAAGTAGCAGCTAGATATGGCTACAGGATGATTCTCCCTCAACAAGCAGTTGTTAAACACCTACTGCATACACAGTATCCGTCACTCTGGAGCAGACATGGCACCATACAGAAATGGCAGAGGAGGAGTCCACCCTCATAATGCTTGTCCTCTAGTCAACACAGTGTGCACACGAATACTTAGGATATAAGAGGTATTCAGATGTTCACAGACATCCACTCGGGAAGGGCTGTGCGGTTGAGTCAGGAAGGATCCTGGTAAGAAGGGGGAAGAAGGTCTTCATGCGTGCCTGGCATTTCAATGGGAATGCAAGGATGGGGCAAGGTGCATCCTTGGTAAAAGCAAGAGCCTAGATGAAGGTGAGAGATGAGGAGTCAAAACCGGGTTTGAGGGGCTTCTCTGTGCTGGGCCGAGGAAAGGAGTCACCAGGAAAAGCCAGCTGGGGCCCTGTTGCTGGTGGCCTTGAGCACCAGGGTGTACAGATGGCGCTTCTTTCTTGGTTCTTCAGTAAGGGAGTAGGGCGGGATTCTGCAGCCATCCCTGCGTGTCCACGTCTTCTGCACCCATGAGTCCATGTCCACGTCTTCTGCACCCATGGGTCCATGTCCATGTCTTCTGCACCCATGAGTCCACGTCCACGTCTTCTGCACCCATGAGTCCACGTCCACGTCTTCTGAATCCATGGGCCCACATGTTCTGCACCCATGAGTTTAGTTCACCACATATCAGAAACATTTGGGGAAGAAACCAAACATACAAAGAATTTTATCTTATCATTAGTCCCTAAACAATGCAGTATAACTGTTTTCATTCTTTGGGAGTATTTGAAAATAAATATTGAAAGTGCATAGAGGATCTGCATAGGTTACATGTAAATACCCATTTTTAAAATCAGGTCTTTGAACTCCCATGGCTTTGGTATTGAAGGGTCCTGGAACACATGTCTCTCTGTGCCATGGGACAGCCATATTTTTGGAAGGGCAGCAGCCTCAGAGTGAATTTTCAAGGAGAAGTTAGAAGTAGAGAGACCAGCTATTTTGTGTCCACTGATAATGTTGGGTCTTGGCTAATCCCACGGCAGTTTAAGTAGATTGGAAATTCTTGTCTGAATTACTTTGGAAACTCCAGCATGGTTTAAGACGCATTGGCAAGCCCAGAAGAACATCTAAGGAGCCATCACAGACAGGCTCGATAGTATGCAGCGTGAACAAGGATATCTGTTACCAGCTCTTCAACCCAACAACACCCTGAACATCCTGCTGCTTAGTTAGTGCAGGAGCCAACCAGGTCGGCCAGGTATAGAACATGCCAGAGCCTGTGGGGCTGGATAGGAAAGTTCCCAGAGAAAGGAGAGAATCCAGATTTAAAAAAAAAAAAAGATGCAGAAGGTAACAACACAGCAAAGCCCTTTCCAAATAGCAAATTGAATTCGCCAGACCAGACATACATTAGTAGAAACAAAACAGATGAGCGTGGCATGGGAAGGCTAAGGCTGTTGCTAAATGAAGCGCTAACTAGGAGTTTTGATTGTCACCCAACAGCCTGAATGGCTGCCCTGTGGGCACCGATGGGCCTGCTCTGTTAGCTTGGCAGGGGACCCCGGTAGGACCGCTGTCAAGGGCAGCAGCGTCCAGCTTTGTTGTGGAGCTGTGGAAGTGCCTGAGGCTGTGGCAGGGAAGGAGCGGTTGTGTGAGAAGCAGCGCCATGCGCCATCCCTGCAACACAGCCTGCATACATTTCATGAATTTTCCGTACGCAAAGTACCATTAGTTATGCGTGGATGGGGCCGTTCCTCCAGCATTCGGGAGCTGCATTTCCACGGAGAAGCAGCCTCTGAGCACCCCAGTGGCCATCTTTGCCCTGTGTTTGCCGCCACTTGAACCTGAGTCATTCCTGGACTTCAGTTCTGCCCAATGGCAAATAGCAGCCAGTTGGTTGATGTACACACAGGAGCACATTCGGTTTCTCCATCCTCCTTGAAGCAATAGCACGGGGGATTTATTAATTGTGTTGCTCTCTTCGTATTAACAAAGCCCACCGACCAGAGCAGAAGTTAGCCCAGAATTCAGCATCACTGAGGAGTAGCCGAGAACAGGCAAGATCTGTACCATTTATCTGCTCGTTTCTACAAAGCTTGGAGCACCCCTCCTACTTAAGAATCATCCTCCAGGAGTTGGCTCTAGATCTCACAGACTTGATATCGCAACTGTGAGTGATGATTTCCCAGAGAAGCGTGCAGAGCTAAGCTACGTAAGATGAGAAGGAAGGCTGCGGAGATAGTTCCATAGGTAAAGTGCTTGCAGCACACGCGTGAGGACTTGAGTTTGACCTCCAGCACCCACATTAAAATGAGCACAATGACGCACGTCTGTAATCCCAGGGCAGAGGAGGTAGAGTCAAGCAGATTCCTGGAACTCAACTGGATGGAGCTCCAGGACCCGTAAGAGAGTAGGTCTCACAATCTAAGGCAGAGGGACCATGCATAAGACACCAGATGTTGACCTCTGGCCTTCACATGCATGTATGTGCACTCACATATGTTGCATATGTACATACGCTCACCCCCCAACACACATGCCAGTGAAAACACAGAATATTGTCTGTCTGCACATAGCCGAACATGAGTTCTGTTTCTGTTTTTTAGAAGGGTTGGAGAAGTAACACAAATAAATGCCTGAAGAGAAACTGTCCATGCAAGCAATCGCTTACATTGCTCTTGCCTAAGCACTATAAAGCATTATGTTTTGCAGAGGAGAGTAATCGAGAAGCAATTATTTTTATGTTTGCTTTATAATTCTGGTCTTTGCTATTCATGCAACTGTGTGTAGGTGGCTTGAAAACTTTGGTCTAACGCTGCAATGATGTACTTAATGTAATTAATAGCTAAGCATTTTATTCAGATAGGCATGCTTGAAGTAGCAAACGGTGACGGTCATTATTAAGACGTTTTGCATATAGACAAACTGTGGTGGCTTGAACTGCTAAAACTGTATTTACCTAAAAATATATTAGAAGTCTAAAAGGTAAATCCAATGCACTAGTAGGGGACAAAGCACACATTACCTATTATTGCTGTTGACATTCCTGGCTGTGTGCTTTTGTGTCTTTGCATCTTGGTTTGAATATACGACCTTGTACATACCAGGCAACTGAGCTCCAACTTCAGCTCCATCTTGGCTTCCCTTAAGAGCATTTTCATGTTCAGTGAGAAAGAACACCTATCTTTTTAAACATGATAAATACGCACGAGAAGAGCCCCTCATAAACAACTGAGAGGTGATTTCCAAAGCCTGGGAGACCCCGCCTGGTGTGGTCCCTGTCAAGTCTGACCTGCACTGGGCTCCAAAGCCCCGCCCTTTCTCCTCCATCCTTACTGTGGAGTAGTCTCCAGCCATGCACTTCCTTCTTCCCAGAATGCTCTCCTTTCCCCTCCTCCCACCCACCTGCTCTCACTCCTCCTCCACCTCTGAGAGCTTCTGCCATGTCAGATGTCCCTGCCAATGATGTCATAGCATGTATACGCAATGTGTAAGTCCGGTCTACTCTCTGTGGCCATTTGATTGTTGTCTACATCCCAGTGGCCGTTAGGTGTCAGGAAGTTTGGTGCCTCCTCACGCAGTAAGTCAGTGGTTCTCAGCCCTCCTCACTCTGTCATCCTTTGATACAGTGCCTCGTGGTGTGGGGACTCCCAACATAAAATTATTTGGTTGCTACTTCATAACTGTGATTTCACTATTGTTATGAATCATAATGTAAGTATCTGATATACAGGATATTCTGACACGCAGCCCCCAAAACGGCCGTGACCCACAGGTTTAGAACTGCTACAATAAGTATTTTAAAAAGAATATTCATTTTGTCAGCTTGGTGACCCATCTGCCACTGGGAAGGCCAAGACAGGAGACTTTGAGGCCATATAATGAGTCCCTACCTAAAATAAATAAATAGTATTTACTGAACTGTTTTTTTTAAAGGGGGTAGCAGAACAGTGAGGAACTTGGAATTTTAAAGAGTTGTTTTTTCTAATGAAGTCTGGAGAAAACAAGAGCCATACAATGTGAGAATAATAAAAAACCTGACGGGGTACAGATTGACATATGCAAGCGCATATTCTATTAGAAACTCAGCAAAGCCCAAATAGTTAGTATTTTTAAATGTCAGAATTTGAAAGCAATCATCTGATCAGTAATAATGTCAACATTTCTACAAGTCCTGTGCCCGTAGCCTAGGTATTTTCACATTATAACCTAAACACTATTACGCACAGACCTGTGTGGAATGGGCTGTCTGTTTTCTAACATAATCAAGAAATTGTCTGCGCGGCTCAGTTAAATGTCTGGTCAATAGTGTCATATCACCCGGCCCATGTTTCTGTAATCCATACCCCATGAATCCAATTATAACCAAATCCATTTAACTCTGAAACTCACTGGCCGTGATCTAACTCCACGTGGATCATGTCTGGATTGTTCAGTTCTTTAATGAGCGCTTCCCGCTGCCCCGCGCAGGACTCTAGCGTTTGTTAGCACGGAAATTCTCCTCATGAAGAAAAGAGGGGAGATGGGTTCTGCTACAGGACATAGAACAGTCTGTAATAACCACAGGATCTTCGGGATAAAGATCAATTCATTCTAGCATGCAACCAAAAAGAGACCATGCTAAATCTGATGGAGGAAGGCGTCGGCTTCATTGAGGGTTGAACGCCTGCCTGAGAGCATCGGACTCCTTGGTGCATAACGTGTTTGTTTTTACTTTGTTCAGTGTTTTCTTTTCCCCTTCAGAAGGGTGTTTGAGAGCATTTTCTGTAAGATAGCTAGAATTACCATTTCACAAGCACGGAGCTCCGTATTTTCCTCTTTATAAACACTGATGGAGTTTCACAGCACACTTCTGTGACCCTCTGATGACTGCCTCCACTGTGCCCAGCGAGAAGCTGGAGCAGGAAGCTACTTCTGTATATTTTCTAAAGATACCCCCCCCCCCCAGCCAGTGGAAAGGAAGCTGGAGACAGAAACAGATTTCTGTGTCCTCGGCGAGACACACATCTTGTATGCCTTCCAGTCTCCGAGAGGGTTGGCTGCCAAACCAGGGTTGGCGTCGCACACGTGTTCCTATGGGTTCACAAGGAGACCTCTGTAGAGGTGTGTGCACAAATAAAGCAGCCATCAAGGTGATCACCCCCAGATGAATGCTTGCTTCTCTGCAAGGCCTGGCGTAAGCTTGTTGGCAAGAAAACCAATGGTTGGCTTTCCAGGGCCTTTCTAAGTTATAACTCTGCTCCGTCTAGCGGGAGAGCTGAGGAGGAACAAAACTCGGGTGTTTACCATTCTGCTTTCCTTCCCCTTTCTTTTTAGATCTATGCAGTTAGATCAGTCGTTCCGAACAAAAGCAATAATGAGATCGTCCTGGTGCTACAACAGTTTGATTTTAACGTGGACAAAGCCGTGCAAGCCTTTGTCGATGGTAGGTATGCATGCCCTCCTGAAACCGAACATGTCAGGGCTAGTTAATCCAGAGACCCTGTATTTTTTTGCCCCTTAAATGAACTAAACACGAACATTACTTAGTTTCTAATACTTCTCATAAAAAAATAAAAATAAAAACACAATACACCTTTAATTCCCACCGTCTGGAGACAGAGGCATACAGATCTCTGTGAGTTCAAGGACAGCCTGGTCAACAAGATGAGTTTCAGACCAGGTAGGGATACATAATGAGACCCTGAGCTCTAGGCCAGTTAGGGCTTCAGAGTGAAACCTTGTCTCGGAGAACAAAGCAAATAAAGAAACTAAAAAGCACACTAGGCATCAACCGAACACAGATATTGTGAGAGCAGAATACACAAAGGTCTTTTCTTATCATTTAAAATAAGACTGTAAAGACCTAGAGGACACTAATTATAAAGCTGTTGGTTTCTTTGCCGATTATTTCAGTTTGCTCAGAATTCCCTTTGTTTGATGGTGTCCTTGTGAGCAGAGGACTTTGATGACCTGGAAGGCATCACCTCTTCAACCAGCCGAAGTCTCCTGAGGGTTGTGGCTGTGATTCCAAAGTCCCATGTCTAGTGGGACCAGTCTGAGTGGACTGAATGCCCCGTTGCAATGTTTTCTGTTCGTGACTGTCATATAAATCGGTTCATCTACCTCTTCAGTGATTTTGGTTTCCTAGGAAAAAGTCCTTCTATTATTTTAGTACTGGTGAACCTCAGATCTGGAAAAATGTTTCTCCTACACATTTGCAAGTTTGGGTATCTTTTCTGTAAACTGTAGAGAGATTTTCTTTCTTATGTTTTGTTGTGAGTAAAGATCTCTTTCTCGTCACGGTTCTTATATGCCTTGTTTCCTGGAATCATTTTCTGTCCTGTAAGTAATGGGCTAACTAAATGCGACCTGACAGACAAGGTTGGGGAAGACAGGGCAGCACTTCTCAGCCGTACCTTTTTCTCGAGGTGTCAAGGACAGCACGGGTCCCTTAATTTGCGAGGCGTGGAATAACCATCTTGAGTTTTCTGCAAGGGTAATAGCATTTCAGGGCCAGAGCCAAGCGCTGTGCCCACGCTCTGTCTCAGCACCTGAGGCTTCAGGTCCTAAGGACATAAACAGATGATGATCATTCTTACAAACCCATGAGCAAAGCCACTATGTGCAACTTTTGCAACGTTTGCCCTGCTTTGATGACTATGCACACTGTGAAGATATCAATGTAAAATCTTTAATCATTAGGACCAGATGGTAGCTGTGATTTGCCCCCCACCACACACACACTTGTGCGCACATACATGCACACATGCACACACATGCCTACATGCATGCACACACGTGCACATGCCTACATATATGCACACACATACATGCACGCGGTCATGCACACACATGCACCTACATGCATGTGCACATGCACATGCGCATACCTACATGCATGCATGCACACACACGTGCCTACCCGCATGAACACATGCGCACACATACACACCCTATTTAGATTTTATGATTAGGTATGTCCTAATTGAGAAATTCAAAATTCTCCTGTCATATTTTCCTTGCTGCATCACCCGCATGGGAAAAGGTTGAGAAAAAAACGTTCCGGGCTTCTTGCAGCATCCGTTTCCACCCCCATCTCCCTGAAATCCCTAAGGGTTTCTGTTGCAGCAGCTGCGGAAATTTGAACGCAAGGCCTTGCTGCCGCTGCGGCTCTCAGTTTCTCCACATCAAGGCCTCCTTAAAGCTCTCCAAGTGCTGAGGCTCCTCGCCTGTTTAGTTGTAAACCAATGGGAAAAGGTGCTTAAAACCCAGTCAGAGTCGAAAAATACTTGTTGAGTGTCTTTGGTGGGCCACACTGAAATCAGGAATCCCAAGGCCTGACAGGACACACCTCCAGCCATCTTTGACACAGTTACGATTGAATAATGATGCCTTCAGAATCCTTTGTAAATAAGAGGATTTCTTGACAATTACTGTGTAAGCTCATTGTCCAAGTTGCAAATAAGACCAGCATCAAAATACTAAAATGAACCGAATGATCATGGAACCAAAAACGCAGCAGCCCGCCTCCCGACAAGAATGGCTTTGACTGTTTTCTCAAGTTTAACTTTACTTAGAAGATAGAAGCTTAGCTGTAAGAGTAACTCTGATGCGTAACCAATGAGTAATGCTCCAAACCAGGACACCGTCCACAAATATTAACTCCTCAGGCGAATTAGAGAAACGCTGACCCAGTTAATAAAAGATATAAATTCATGGCAGGGCGGTGGTCGCACATGCCTTTAATCCCAGCACTCGGGAGGCAGAGGCAGGCGGATCTCTGTGAGTTCAAGGCCAGCCTGGTCTACAAGAGCTAGTTCTAGGACAATCAGAGCTACACAGAGAAATCCTATCTCAAAATACCCCCAACAAAAAGAAAAAAGAAAAAGGAAAAAGGAAGGAAGGGAGGGAGGGAGGGAGGGTAAATTCTAGTTTCCTTTTGTGTGCAGCCTTGTTATTTCAAGGGCATGGTGAGCAAACTCAAACAAGACAAGGAGGGCCCTGAATTGGAAACTCTGGGTCAATAGGAGTGACCAGTCTGTCCAAACACCATAACCATCGACTGTCGGTGCCATCAGTCACAGGGGCCTGCTAGTTGGAAATTCATCATTAAGACATATTCCAAGGTCATCTCTGGTTAGCCAGTACCTTGTAGGTAGCTTTCAGTGTCATGGGATCTGAGTACGCTTAACGTTGTTGGACCACTTGGGACCCTTGAAGAAGTATCTGCTGATACGGGATCCCCTGACTCTTCCTTATCGGGAAGTCGCTGAAATTGCTCCCAGGAGGTTGGAATACATTGGTTCAAGTGCATGGAAACTGAGTGTAATTGGCAGTGGTGGCGTGGGTCCTCATCAGGACATGGATGTGACTGGACCAGGCAGAGCTTGGGGCTCGATTACTCATTTATTAGCCATTTAACAGAACGTGGTTGGTTGTGGAATAGAAGCCATATAAAGAACACATTCTCCCCTTTCATGGTGGACAGAGAGAAGCCAGAACAGTGCTGTCTTCCTCAGCCCCTGCAAGTCTCGAAGACAATGAGCAAGAGTAAAAACGGAGAAAGGATGGCCGCACAGAAAGGCCCAACTGCCGCGGCTAATAACACAGAAAACCCATGTTTGGCTCGGAGTATAACGCTTCATTCGCACATCAAAGAGAGAACGATTTTAATTCCACCTATGGCAATGAAGCGACCAGAAAATTCTCAAGATATAGTTCATATTCCCTAAGACAATATCACGATAAAAAAAAGAGTAAGCCTCACGAAGTAGGGCTTAATATTTTTATAAAACCAAGATTGTGCAGCGAATTAAATGAAAATCTTGGAAATGAGAAGCGAAACTGGCACTTTTATTAAGGTCGGCTGTATCAAAATAAATGAAGGAGTCTGCCCCGCCCCCCCTCCCCCATTGCTACCACGGCTCAGATGAATTCTCTGCCGCCTTCTTGATGGTGTGGATATTTGTTGAACGCTCTTTCTCTTTATCCAGGCAGTGCAACTCAAGTTCTCAAAGAATGGAACATGACAGGAAAGAAGAAGGTAAGTCAGATTAAGGGTGACAGTGAATTAGTAGCATCTTCCATCAAGACTCCCGAGCTGTTATCCTCTCGACAAAGCTGCCAGAGTTATGTTCGTTAATATGCACACCCAGAAAGCTCCCGAATCCAGGCCTCTCTTCCCTTACCAGCCACTCTTGATGGCCTTGTTCTCTGTGCCCGTGACTTTACCCACCAGGGGCGCTTAAGGAGGACCCGAGTTGTGCCTCTTCATGAGTAAGTATTGAGGGGAGGCCAGCAACAGAATCCAAAGCCGTGAGGAGGCTAACTTGCCCGAACATATCCCATAGCACAAAGGAAAAACTTAAGGAATGCTTCCAAGATACTTAAAAAGCTCTAAATGTACTTTCACTTTTTTTTTTTCCAACTGAAAAAAAAAATCTATCCAAGGCTGCTTTAAGGTACCTTTTGCCCTGAGGTCAGTCTTTAATTAAAAAAAAAAAAAAAAAAGTAAATGTCTTAAAGCCATAGAGAGCGTAGTCCTTCTGGAACACTCCTGAGCCTCTCCTAGACAGCAATGGCCAGGGGGGCTTTCCTCTGTCCCATCCACATGATAAGGCTGTACCATCTGGTCACAGGTTTCTGTGGTTCCTGGGCACAGCACCGTGTTTTTGCATGCATATATGCATGCACGCACGCGCACACACACCACACACACACACACACACACACACACACACACGTCTGCTGGCACCACCCAGCCCAGTGTTTTGCTACTCATAGACCTAAGACACCAACCCACCCTGCCCCTGAAAGGGAAGATCCCAGGCCTGTGCAACAGGTTTTGAACAGATGAAAAAGCAGAGCTGCTTTCATGGAGCTGTGAGATCGCAGGAAGTGCTGGCCTGTCCTGGGGGTTTCACGTGGAAGAGGAGGAGTCAGGAGAGGCTCCCCTGCTGGCTGGCCACCCCTTTGTGACACTGTCTGCTTGTGTTTAATCATAGCCTCCCAGGCTTCCCTGGGAGACAGAGACAGAGGACTTGCAAGTGACTGAAAGGCGACATTTATCTTTACATGGGAAAGTTTCAGATGTGTGGTTTGAATTTCTCTGATTTGGGGCTGGCGGGCGTGTGCAAACAGCAGCTGCAGACAGAGCTCCTTACTGAGTTCCGTCCTAAGGGTTCAGTAGGGAGATGGTCTCCAGACCCAACCCAGTGGACACTAGACAGAAACTCCAGAAGTCAGTGGTGTGTGTGAGGGTGTGGGGGTGTTAGTCTCCTCCCTCGCTTTTTACCTGTGCTCAACAATACAGATCTCTCACTCAGAAGAACCAGGACACGGCTATGACTTTAAAGGAAGAGTCGGGAGGTAGGGAAGCTAAAGAGGGAAAAGCAGGTTCCTTGGGTCTCTGAGTGCCCTGCGGGCATGCGCAGACTCCACAGGTGAGACATACTTTCTAATTTGGGCCAGGCGTCTGCAATACTGATTGTTAAGTACATGGAATACCACGTAAAGAAAATACCAATGTCGGGGGCTGGAGAGATGGCTCAGAGGTTAAGAGCATTGCCTGCTCTTCCTAAAGGTCCTGAGTTCAATTCCCAGCAACCACATGGTGGCTCACAGCCATCTGTAATGGAGTCTGATGCTTTCTTCTGGCCTGCAGGCATACACACAGACAGAATATTGTATGCATAATAAATAAATCAATATTTAAAAAAGAAAGAAAAGAAAATACCAGTGTCAAGGGCTCCTGGGTGGCTTAGCAGGTAAAGGTGGCGCTTGCTGCCAGCCCGACCTCCTGAGTTTGTGGTGGGAGAAGAGAACCTGCTCTGACATCCACACATGCTTTGCAGCAGGATAGAAACAGAGAGAACATGCACAAATATAAGAAAACTAGATGTGTAAATTAAGAACACGTTCTTCATCTCCCGGATGCTGTTACACACTCATTGACCAAGCAAGCGTATGAGGAAAATTACAGCAGAGTTCTGTGAAGATCTAAAACACTTTGTTTAAAAATGTAACGCAGAGGTATTTCAAAGCGTTTGTAACGAACCTTGCTCTGTTCTGCTAGCCACTGAGAAGTCCTGGGTCCGGGTGGAGTGGACAAATCTGGTATTACCTTGTAGTAGCCCTTGCCCTGACTTAAATAATCACCACAGGATGATTCTGAAGCCTCTGACTGCCTTGGTTTTGCTGGACACTGGCAGCAACTCCTCTACTTTCCTGATTGGTCAGCGACTTTGCAGAGATCCAAGTCAGCCTTGCTTGTGCTGCTTTGGTTGTGTGACGGACTTCCCCTGGGGGGACACAACACACGTCTGTTCACCCCAGACAGGATCTCAGGACAGAACAAAGTCTAATTTGGTAAAACACATAAGTGTTATTGGGGCTCATTACAGGAATATGAGTGAGGGGTTACTTAGAGGAACAGAAATGACTCAAAAAGACAAAACCCACTCCAGCGTGGGTGACAACTCACGAAAGAGGGAACCTGGAGCACTTGGCGCAGCCTGCAGGCAGCTCAGCAGGTCGGACGCTGCCTTTTCCAGTTGCCTCAGTTGATCTAGACCCCTTCCTGACCGCTCAGCTGGTTTCTGCTTCTCCCAGCCAGCTTGGTTTGTCCCAAAGTCTTCTTTGGGTTGGTCTGGTTCGGGAGGGACTCCCAACAGTATTGTTTACTCTTAGGAGCTTAGGATGGAGGGACCCAGTGGATCTGATCAGTTTCAGGAACTTGCGAAGAAGCT
Source organism: Arvicola amphibius (assembly GCF_903992535.2). Taxonomy (NCBI): domain Eukaryota; kingdom Metazoa; phylum Chordata; class Mammalia; order Rodentia; family Cricetidae; genus Arvicola; species Arvicola amphibius. Next base: position 31,294,810 of record NC_052064.1, read on the forward strand.
GCTTACCTTCCTTCTTAAGGAGCTTCCAGAAGGGTACAATGTCTCAGGAAACTACTACACAAGGCTGGTTTTGCTCTGGCGGGTTATTCCTGTCACTCAGGCTCCCTTCAGATCACAGTACCTGAGTGTTCAGCTGCCCTCCTGGTCCTGAACTGCTCCAAGAAGCAGGAGCTATTATTTCCTTATCTAACCAATTCTCCCAGAGCTGTTAAAATTTTTTGTTTTGCCACCTATGCTCTAAGAGTATTTCTTAAGTTGCTTAAATTACCTTCCTGCTACTTAATTATTACTCCTGTATTTTTTCCTTTAAAATTAAGGGAACTTTTCGCTTAGTACAATCGCAACGTAAAATAAATTAAATAACCGACTTTAGAAGCACAATATTTAGATTAATTTGGGTGTTTAATAGAAATGTGTTCTCACCCATGCTCTTAAACACCGGGTGTCAGAAGGATTGTCTTCTTTTACTTTATGCTCAGGAGCCTTTGCTGAACACAGCTCTGTTTTCTCGTCTGTTCCCCGATGCAGAATAATAAAAGGAAAAGAAGCAAATCCAAGCAGCATCAAAGCAACAAAGATACCAAGGACAAGGCGGAGAGGCCGGAGGTGGGGCCCCTGCAGCCACAGGTACCACTGATGCACAATGGTCACATGAATGGTTGTGACAAGGACAGCTCGTCCCCTGACTCTGCCCGAGAAAAACTGGCCCTCCCGCCACGTGAGAGAAAGATCTCAATACTGGAGGAACCACCGAGGGCTCTGCGTGGGACCACAGGTCAGTTGTTCCTAAGTGTGTTTGCTGAGGGTGATGGGCACAGAGCACAACATGCATGCACGCAGAGGTTACTGCCTTGCAGCTCTGGCTGCTGCTGCGGCTGCTGCTGCACCGCATGAGAAACTCTGAACTGCTAGTGTGTAGATGTCAATGAGTCCTGAAGCCACACAGTACGTGGGCTCCAAGAGATGCTCCATCTGTCCCTGTGGACTCAAAGGATCCCCACCTCCACCCCACCCCCACTGAAAAGCCCCACAGTTCTGTTCCTGTCTAGGCTCCTTGTTCTGTTTGGTTATTTTCTATGTCGGTTAAAGGATTAAAAGGCAGGAAATATCTTGAGCGTTAACATGGAACAGCTGGGGAATCTTCAAACGCCGCAGAGTGGATCAGCCAGAACCAGCCAATAAAGAAAGGTTTTTGTTAGGGGTGAAGAAACACACATAACAGCAAGCACATGGAGTGAGACCTTCCCCAAAGCAGAGGGGGATTGGGAGACTGAGGCTCAGCTTCTCTTGAGGGCTACGGGGGTTTTTTGTTTTCGTTTTTGTGTTTTGTTTGTTTGTTTTTAAGTCTTCGAAGGGTCTTCCTCCTCTAATTTAGGGTTGTTCAGTTTGAGGAAGGCAGAATGACTGATTGGCTCACAGCGGTTGTGAAACACAACCTGATTAAGCCTTGAACTTGCGGAGCAGGGACCCCATGGGCAGGAAGAAAAAACCCTCGAGGTTGTTGTTTTAGCTGCCAGGCTTTGGTCTCAGGTCTGGGGGTGAGGAAGGAGCCCCTCACCATCCTGTTTACCTAACTGCCACCCCTCTCCCTATCCTGCCTGTCAGGGTCTGTCTGAGTCCCAATCCCTCAGATTAGTTCATGGTAGGATCTTGGGGGGGGGGGGGGGCGGGGGACTAGGTATTGCTAACTTGAAGAGATGCTTCCCCTGGAATAAGGGAAAGACAATATGACAAGAGAAAATGTTATTAAACTCTTTCTTTAGACCAGATAATTTTATCTCCTTTTATACGGTGGACTGGAAGAAAATTGAGAGTATTAGAATGTGGATTCATTATATACACTCCAGCTCTCAAGTAACTTCAGAAGTCTACGTGTGTGGGTGTATGTGTGTGTGTGCGGTATTCTATGTACACGTGTGTGCAGGCGTGTATGCCAGTGTGAAGGCCAGAGGAGTCTGTAAGGGGTCTCTTGCTCTAGAACTCCCCACCCATTCCTTTGAGGTAGAGCCTCTTGCTGTACCACAAGGCAGGCTGACAGCCAGCAAGCCCCAGAGACCCTCCTGTCTGCCTACTATGCACAGCGGTTATGCACAGCCGTGTTTAGCTGCTTCCGTGGGACTTGGGGATTTAAATTCTGATCTTCGTGTCTGCACAGAAAGTATGCCTATCCACCAGGCTCTCTCACCAGCCCTAGAAGGGTACTTTTATGTATGTATGTATGTATGTATGTATGTATGTATTTTGGTGCTTTTATTTTTAATTTCCTTTTTGTTTGTTCTTTGCGTCTTTCACATCTGGATCCCATTCGTTTCTCGTTCCTTTGTATCTGCCCTCTGCCCTCGCACCTCTCCCCCAGATAAAATTTAAGAGGAAAAAAAAAAAGGGGAAAAAAAATCTTGCCGTGGAAGCTGCAGTGTGACATGAGTCACGCCATAAACTCTTTTGTCCGTGTATCTTAACTTGCAAGAGTTCATTGCGATGAGTCGTCATCAGTCTGGTTCAAGGCCCCTGGTTTCTTGGCTGGACGCTCAGTGGAACGTCCTCTTGGCCTGAGCAGCACGACAGAACCAGTCTTGTTGGTGGAGGAGTGGATGAGGTAGCCCCAAAGTTACGAATATGGAAAAGCTGTCCCCATTGCTCATCTGTAATGTGGCAGCATGGGGGGGGATGCTCCCCATGCACCCCTCCCCCCACCACCACCATCAACGCCTGATGCAGGTGAAGAGCTGGACCTGAGATCAGAAGGGACTGAGAACTGCCCCCTGCCTGCCACCAGCTGCAACACCCAGGAGAGCAGGCCCTGCCCCTTGCGTGGGCAGCACAATTTAGCCAACCCCATTGGCAGAGGCATGGGCGAGCCAGCCCCGATATTGTGAGCGTGGAAGAAGGCAATTTCTTAATACATTGTCAATCTTTGGGTACATCGTTTCTTCCCTACTGGCCTGTCACTTTTCTGTAATATAAGAAAACCGTTTTGGGTGTGTTTCTGACCGCCGCGCTACAGAACGCTATAGACAGGAAATTGTAAGCACCAGAAGCTTGTTTGGCTCGTGGTCCTAGAGACTGGGAAGTCAAACACTGGCAAAGAAGACATGAGAGAGTTGAAGGGTCTAGACTACGAATCCCCCGCTGAAACCACTGCAGTCTCGTCCCAAGTATGGCGTCCTCGGTCCCAATCACACCATTAAAGGCTTTCCTCCCACCATTCAGTATGAGGAATTCACTTTCTAGTACTTCTGGGGACCACTTCAAGCCATAACTTTCAATAATTAAAACTACCCACTACCCCATGGTTATAACAAATCCTAAAAATAAATGTATGTGTGATGGAACCTGCCTAGACACAGAATTTCAATCAAGACCTAAGACCTTTTGGGCTAGGTGAACTATGAGATCTTGATGTTCACATATACAATGAGCCACTTTGTGCTTAAGATGGAAAAGGCAATATTCAGCTGGATATTGTAGACAGTGTTTCTTTCTGTCTAATATATGAAGAAAGAGTCAATACATAAATAGATGCATCTGTAAAATCTCTGAGAACGCAACTGCTACAAATTCAGTCTGATGGGTGCTGGGTGCCCAAGCCTACACCAGGAGGACTGGGATGGGCACTCCTGGGAGACTCTTAGTTGAGTACCAGATGCCAGGTGAAGTCTGAGAAGGATACCCGTGGGGTAGGCTCTGCGGGACTCGCTCTCTGATATTCTTGTAGCGAAGACTGTGGAATACAGTGAATTTCAGGCTTGGAGAGCAGAGATGCCACCTCCACCTGAGCGATTGAGATGTCATAGATTGGTGGGCATGGAGAGATCTAGGGGCAAGGTGATGGAGAAGACAGGGAAGGTCGAGGACAAGGTGACAGAGAAGACTGGGAAGGTTGGGGACAAGGTGACAAAGAAGACAGGGAAGGTCGGGGACAAGGTGACAGAGAAGACAGGGAAGGTCAGGGACAAGGTGACAGAGAAGACTGGGAAGGTCAGGGACAAGGTGACAGAGAAGACAGGGAAGGGTATAATGGGTACGGAGAATTTTGCTCAGCCCCCTTGTCTGTTGGGGTTATCCTGTGACAAGCCAAAGGTGACTGAGATTATCCCTGTAATGAGTCTTTCTCTACTGCACCTGCCAGTTCCCAAATAACTACATGAAGACTGATTAATTACGGAAGCTTGGCCAATAGCTTCAGCTCGTTTCTAACTGCCTTTTATAACTTAAATTAACGCATATCTTTTCATCTACATTCCTTTGCGTGGGTCAGTTTCCTTTACTTTCAATGCTGCCTGCTCTGTTTCCTGGTCTCTCCACCCTTCTTCTTCCCAGACTCCCCTGATCCCGAAAATACTGCCTTGCTCTTGGCTGTTCTTTTTATTGAACCAACCAGAGTGATACATACTCATAGTGTACAAAAAGACTGTTATACAACATTTTCCTGCCTAGGATTTCAAAATACAAACAAAATCCGATGGCGGCATGCACCAACTGAGGAACATAGCAAGGGGAGGCCAGGTCATGACACTCGGTATCACACCGGAAGTCTTTAAGTTTCTCCTCCAGCCTTCATTTTCTCCCCCTTTCCTACCAACTCCGCCCATAGTGCTGTGGTCACTCATCAACTACACAATGTCTTAAAACCAAGCAGCGACTGCAATGAGAACCACCTCTTTCATTTTGAATCCAAATTCTCTAGGAATTTCTAATTCAGTTTTTTTTGTTGTTGTTTTGTTTTTTTTTTTTTTTTTTTTTTTTTTGGTTTTTCGAGACAGGGTTTCTCTGTGGCTTTGGAGCCTGTCCTGGAACTAGCTCTTGTAGACCAGGCTGGTCTCGAACTCACAGAGATCCGCCTGCCTCTGCCTCCCGAGTGCTGGGATTAAAGGCGTGCGCCACCACCGCCCGGCTCTAATTCAGTTTTTAAAATCTCTTTTGATTTATAGTCAGGACAGGAGAAAGAAATTAAATAACCAAACGGCAGATTCCCAGCTTCACTTGTTATTGCCTTCACACGAATTACTTCCAAAGTCTGATTACTCAAGTTGCTGTTTCGATATCAATCATAAACTAAAAGCCTAGCTGTATATGTGCTCATTGACTCATAATTTATGCCTCTGTCCTAACACAGTTTCAGTAAATCTGTCAAGTAAATGGACTGAGTGCAAGGCAGAAGCCCTTCACCTCCCCGCGGGTAGCCCCTTGACAACTAAGCACCAACTAAAGCTATCCTCTCTGCAAGGGGACTTGAACCTCGCCGGCATGAGGCTTTCTGGGAAGAATCTGTACGATCAGTACAAAATGCCGCTCAGTATCCTTTTGGTTCTTTTGAGTGTCACCTGAACATATTGTTGCTGTCATTGACTCCTCATAAATATTTATGATTTCTGTGAGCGTTTTTTTTTTTTTTTTTTTTTTTGCAGAAAATGCATGATGGGAGTAGAAGGTCATTAGGTGGATTTGTAAAAGAAAGAGAGCCCCTCTGGGTTGACCGTTGGCTCCATCAGCATCCCACGTGCTGTAGTCATAGATTTTAAAAGAAGTTTGTGATTGGTTAGGTTTTATTCCTCCCAAAGATAGTAAAGGCCCATCATGAAGTTTGTGCCAAAACTGTTCAAGCACTCTAAAACACTTGTTTAATCTATCAGAAGTCCTGAGCCCACAAACAGACAAATCACAGGTGAATGTCAGAACTTGTATACGTGGTGCCCCATTCCGAGCAGAAGGATGGATGAGGTGCAGCCTTAAGCCCTGTTTCTTTGGGGAACCCAGGCTCCTGCATGGAGAGGCCAAGGAAGTACTCTTCCCCCTTCTGAATTTTGGCAAAACTTGACTCTGTTAGGTCTATCTAAATTGCAATGGAGAATTAATGCTAAAGCCACGAGCTCTCTTAACTCCTAAAAAAACCAAATTTTAAAATACGTGTAATTGAAAAATTAGGAAAAAGTAATAGTAATAAAGCCATATAATGATATTCTGTGCTTGAGTGGATTCGCAGACTGAGCCGGAAGGAAATCTCTGGGCTACTAGTGGCGGTACATTTATCAGCCTCTCCAGTAATGAAACCGGCTCGACAAAGCCTGCCGTGAACATCCCTCCCGGCAGCAGGCTGTGGACGTGTGCAAGGCGTGTTTTATCTTTTTATAACACCTTGACATTCAGGATCTCTCTCTCTCTTTTTTTTTTTTTTTTTGAAAGTCTTAAACAGAGTCATTATTCTGGTAGGTGAAAAGTTAGCTTTAAGATATATGCGGGTGGCTCCGGGGTGTTAGCATGACTTCCTCCGTGAAAAATAACCGCCCAGAGCACCATCATTCTAGGCTGTAAATATAGCGCTGTCAGCTGGGACAGTGCTACATGTCGGCACGGAGCGTGGAGGTTGAGAAGTAGGCTTTAGGCCTGAGAGTCGTTCTTTCTGTATTTCAGGACAACCCAGATGAGATCTTTTATATATATAAAATCCAGTCCAAACCATCCTGTTTCCAAATACTAAGTTCAAGCAAAGACTAGACGGAGGTTTATTTTTATCAAAAGCAGTGCTAAAGATAGTCATTTTTACCCCCCTTAAGGCCTCCAAACTAAACATCTAAAGCACCTTAGGGTCCAGTTTCCCCAAATCTCCCTCCTGCTGTGTTTCTGGAGCCTCGGATTCTTAAGCCTAATCTGTGTTTGGGTCAGAACAGGAAATCACGTTCCTCCTGGTCTCCCTCCAGCTGGACCTATGCCCACGGAGGAGGGAAAGCAGGACTGGGGCCACCAGCAGTTCCCCTTTAGAGTTTCTCATCCCTAAAGCATCTTCTTTTCCTGTTTGTCACAAGCGGAGGATTCCCTGCCGTGTGTGCTGGCCTCCACAACCCGGACTGCAGATTGTCCCTGTCCCTGTCCCTGTCCCTGTGCCTGCCGTCCCTTTACAATACAGACCTGAGGGGCTTACAAGCACAGAACTGCCACCTCACCTTGTTCTCAACATGGAATCAACCACAGGAGAAAGAAAGGGGCTTGTTGTGTTCTAATGTGGGTGTTACCCAGAACACATCCGTGTTTTGAGGCGCCTACACGGTTTCCACACAGACTTTTTGTCTTGTTACTATTGGCAGGAGCTCGAACAGGATCCCTCCTGCTCCTCTAAGCCCAGCACTGGGACAGAGGATTAGAGAAGACCCACAGGAACGCTGCTAGCCTGGAACTTTCACAACGAAGCGAAATCTGTGTAGTCTAGGGTTTCAAAGGTGCCTGCTCTCCAACGACGTAACAGATCATGAGCAAGAAATGGGGTGCCCAGCCATGGAAATGTCTGGGCTCAAGCCTCCATCTTGTGTAATTACGGGCTGTGTGCCCATGGGAAAGTTAACCGTTCTGTGTTTCATTTTTACTCCTTGCAAAGCAAAACAAACAAACAAAAAAATCTAACTGTCCAAGGTTTGGGTGAGTGAGCAGTGAATGAATATAGCTCGGAGCCCGCAGCACAGAATCTGGCAGAGAGGAAATCACTGTGCCCCTGGTTTACTTGATGAGCAAATCTATCTGAGCATCTAAAGGCACACCCGATGTGAAGATGAACCAGACGACCGTGCATTTGCTCCAAAGGAGTTTACGTACTTTGTCCAGTAGGGAAAATAGATAGATAAAAAGCCAACATAAAATGAAGCTCCTAAGATGGTTAAGCCTCTTCTCTGAAGATATGGTGGGTGTGTGGTGGCTTCGGATGAGGTCACACTGATATAAGCATCCGAAGAGGAGATGTTTAAGCTGAGCTACGGGTACTTCAGTATCCCATGCCAAGCCGTGGTGGTCTCCACGGCCAGGTTTGTTAGCTTGTTTGTTTGGACTTGGCGAGCACCTCGGAGAAGCCCCCGCAATTATCAGCGTAGGTTTCTGCTGTCTTTGAAAAATTAGAGATATCTTACATTTTATAGAGAGCTGAGATTGTGTGCCCTCTTACAAACACACGTTTTATTGTTGTTTCAAAGCACGTAATTATCTTTTGTGTTCCTCTTTAATTACTGTTTTCGGACCCAAGGTCTTGGCTCACTTCCGTGTAGAGGTGTGCACTGCTTGGCTTTTCGCCTTTTCTTCAAGCATCCCTGGGGCTGAAATGGGCAGGTAATTGTAGGAGAGGCCTTCAGTTCTACCCTCCGTGACTCCGAGCTCTGCTTTCTTTCTCTGAGTAGTCAAGAGCAGAAATGGATACAGACAGGCACTGGCTATAGTGACCCAGGGCCACCGGACAGCCAATGCCCTCAGCTACTTCTCTGTTTCCTAGGCAGGTGAAGCCCAGAGGCCTCTCTCCCCTTCATCATTGTATCTTGTCCAGCAACAACACCTCTATTGATCCTCATCTCTAAATATCCTACCTTCGGAACCTCGACATGGTGGCTTCAGTTCCAAAAGGACTTGAATAGAATGCACACACGGAGAAGAAGGGGTTTCCAAAAAGGTTTTAAGATTTTTTTTCTTTAAGCAAAGCTTTGAACGAAGCTCTGTCAGATGCAAAGAGGGTTGAACTTGCCTCGCGAGGAACGAAGACAGTGGCGTACGTTTGACTTTACACGTCTGTCTTCTACCTCTGACAGCTTGATCCGCTGCTGTTACCTGTTATCTTTTAATACAATGTCTCCAGTCAGGGCATCACCCGCTTTCATGGCCTCCAAGCTGCTCGGGTTCCCTGGGATTCAGGTGGAATAATAACGACTAAGGAAATTTTTGAAAGGGCAGAACTGACATTATGTCTGGCTAACCTCCATGTTCTGGTCTCGACTGCAAAGTCAGTGTGGCTGAGAGCCGCCCTGCCCTGCAGAGGTGGGAGAAAAGATGGCAGGGAAGTGGATGTAACAGGAAGAACTTCCCTGAGGTTTCATCACTGGGCCATTATTCTGTAATCTCTCAAAGGAGTTATCTTTACCCCGGTCTCCACGTCAGCACCCCCACCTCACCCATCAGACCGTTTGCGATGACTTCCATCCCATCTCTGCACAGACACTGCGCCCACGGTCCGCAGCGACCTCCCCGCAACTGCATCTAGCAGACGTTTCGTCTCTTTCCTTCAAGCAGACGTCCCGCTGTTTACACCTCTGTCTTTACCCGCCGTGTCTTTTTCAACTTGGCTTCCACGGCACGGCCCCCTTTGTTGCCTTTCCTCGGGTTTCTTTGAGAACCGTTTTTTGCCTGTTTGTTGGACTGTGAAGTCTCCTCAAGGCTTGGCTGGCCCCAAGTCCTTCATCATGCAGGTATGCTCTCTCCTTGGATCATTTGGACCATGACCTGACTTTAATTATGTCAGGTGGCTCACCCCAATCTTCCTAGTCTGTATTCTTCTCTGAAATTTGGGACTGTAGTTGATGTTTTCATTTAGACATTTCGAATCACTTCTATGGCACGCTCCAAACCATCTCTTGATCTCCATTTTAAGCTTGGTTCTCTTTCGTCGAGTTCATAATCCATGCAAGGCAGAGGTCTAGCAAGCATTCAGGACAGCTCCCTCTCTCCCCGCCCGCTGCCCCTGTTATCGGTCTACCAGCAGGAACTGGTATGGATCCAGGTATGCACGGATCCATTTCTCACCGTCTCTACCTCTTTCTTCCCACCCAAACCACCGTCCCATCTCTCTCTCAGTACTACAGAAGTGCGCTCAGGAAACCCCCACATCGCCTCTTGCCCCCTAGATCCTTCTGCAAACTGTGCTTTTTTTTTTCAAAAACCCAAGTTTGACTTCTTTGAATAAAGAGTAACTCTTGTTCCTGGATCTAAAGGTTCAGTGCACAGGGACCCTGTGTCCTGCTGGAGTCTTATTTTAAGTTCTTATCTTTTGCTTTTTAGAGATAACTATAGAGCTTGTGTTTCTGTGTTTAAAATGACTTCGTCCTAATTGAGGAAATTTGGGAAATTCCATTAGATAAATATTGCCTCCCCAAAACAACCGTTGTTAAATTTCATTTCAAAATTACTTTAAGGCACAGACACACGGACTATTCACAAAAATAATTACATAGCATGTGTATTTTTGCATTCTGCTTTACTTAGCGTGGAAGTATGAGCATCATATCATTAAATATCTGTTAAGGTTATTCTTCCCATGGTATCTCATCTTTTATTTATGATTACAACAGAGAGGAGGTTCTGCTATAGTACAACCCTATTTCAACGTTTGGCTTCTCACTTCTCTTTTTTAATTTTTTATTTATTCTTTAGTCATTTCATACATGAGTTCAATGTATTTAAAGACTTAAAATAATTAGGTGCATGTACAGGTGTCTGGATGTATGTACATGTGTGCAGGTGCCCTCCAAGGCCGGCAGAGGGTGCTAGATCCCCTGGTGCTGGAATTACAGGAGGCTGTGAGCCACCCATCTTGGGTGCCAGGAACTGAATTCTGGTCCAGTCTAAGAGCTGGGAGTACTCTTAGAGGCCAAGCCGTCTCTCCAGCTCCAAAAATAATGTGCTCAGAGTGTGCTCACATCCAGACTAGTCCTTCATGAACGTAGGCGACCGCTGGATCACAGGCTAAGGGCCATCATAAACTCATGCCCCTTCTCTCAGGGGCCATCAGTTGCCAAAGTGCCTCATTTGGGGTGGGGTCTGAACCCTCACTTCCCTGAGTCCCAGAGTACAGTTTCCTAAGCAATCTTCTCTGAACTCTGGCTCTTGAGATTTTCCTACCTCTTCTTCCATAGCCTCTCCTGAGCCTTGCTGGAAGGGCGGCGATAGAGCTGTCCTTTTAGGGAGGCGCTCCCTCCATAGTTTCTGAGTCTCTCTCTTGGAGAAGTTGTGAGACTCAGTACTGACAGCCATCCACCCCATAGGGAAGCTTCTCTGAGGAGAGGGGAGGTCATATTTATTAGTGTATATTAGCTATATAAAGCGTTGTGTTTATTAACGGATGTATTATTTTTATGAATTTGTCACATCTTTTAACTGTTTCTAAATTGTCCATATGGATTCTTTCAGTTTATCTCTGATTTTAGGAACCACGCGGTAGTGCAAGGCTTCTGTGATTATTCCTGGGCCCTTGTGTGTGTGCACATGTGTGCATGTGTGTGCGCGTGCATGTGTGTGTGTGTGTGCTTGCACATATATGTGAGCTTAAGTTCTTAATATACTTCTGCCTAGAAAGGTTGCACTATTATTGTTTTTTTAAAAAAGATTATTTCCTAAGGTAATTTTCATTTGTATTTCTCTTATTATAAATATTGAAAAACAGTAATATCGGGTACCCAAGAGCTATCAATTATATTACCGGTCATCATAAAATGTAATTGTATTTACTTCAGTAATTTTAAGAGAGCACTGACCTGCTTAAAGTGACACAGACTTTAGGAATCTTAAACATAATTCTTAGCAACAAAGTTGTGCATTGTGTATCGATTTTTCCAGATAAAACTACCTTACAACCCTTAAGCATGATCAGGCTTTATTGGAATATCATCTTTGGGGAAGTCTCTTAAAGCATTTTAATAGGTTAAAATAATGACTTTACAGCTGCTGTATTTACTATACCCCTTGAGGTTAGAGCTAAATTGCCTGTCTACTTTCTACAGTCTTCTTGGAAAGCATCGGATTTACACAAAAGCAACTAAAATCTAGAGAAAAGAGGTTTTTGAAATTTTAAAATTTACATCCGTACATAGTTGTTCATACATGGTTAAAAATGCAAGCCCGTGTGTCTGTATTGACAGAAGTAGTTAAGTAATATGCTCTTACATGGTTCTTAACTTCATGTTCATGAAGAACATGTTTATTGAAAGGACATTGTGATAAACAGATAATACAATCTTGTAATCTTTACAATGATCTCTAGTTGTTTTTAATTTTTTAGACTAATATAAACTCAACATGGTAGATATAATCTATAGTACCAATAATTACATTAAACGTAAGCGGCTAAAACTTCAATTAGAAAGCAGATAGTGACAGAGAAGATGTGATATTATAAATGTAAAGCTAAAAGTAGGGCATAGGAAAACCACAGTGTGCAAAAAGGATATACAGAGGATGGGTGTGGCAGCATTAGCACTGAGGAAGAGATTCCAATTCAAGAAACGCTGGCAGAGCTATTTCATAGTAACACGCAAGTCAGTATATCAACTAGCGTTCACGATTCTAAACCTAATTATAGCGTTTCAAAATCTATGCAGCAGCACTGATAGAATTAAAAAAAGACCAATCCATAGTAGTTGTAGATTATAATACTATGTTCTTTCTAATTGATGAGACAACTCCATTAAAGATCAGTACTCAGTACTGTCAACTAACCTGACTGATAGGGCCATAGAGCCAACATTTCAGGAACATCTGGCATTTTCATCAAAATAGACCAATTAATAGGTCATAAAATAAGTCTCTGGATATAAGTTTAATATTGTGTGGTATCTGTTAGGAGGTATCAACCAGAGAAGACTACTTGGATGTGTGTTCAAACCAATAGAAAGTCTTTATTAGCCTTCCAGAGACTACCCTAGGTGTTCAGGACCTGAGTGCAGTCCCAAGTTTTTCTCAGGATGGGCATTGAAGCACAAAAAATAAATCCTGGGTTGATATATCTCAATTAGCAAGAACAGTTAGCCAAAAACCACAACTACAGAAGCCAGGACGCAAGGTTCGTGTATCTAGGGACTGTCTCAGAACTACTGACTTTGGTGGATTAGGTTGTTGTGCCCATTTTGGCCAGTGTTAACTCCCTGTATACGTGCTGAGTTCCAAGGCCTGAATGGCATTTCCATCACGGTATCAGTTGTGCTAAGATCTGGGGCCTGTTTATGCACACACACACACACACACACACACAATCACACTCACACACACACACCTTAGAGTTTCCTTTTTCTATAATTGTAACCAACATTTGGCAATTTAAAAGAATTTAAATCTTACATACCAAAACAAAAGAAGTCTAAAATACCTAGGAATAAATTTGATTATTGATATTTAAGACCCCAAAACTAAAACAATTTAGTTAAGATAATTTTTAAGGCTCAAATAAACGATGAGATACATGTTTTAGAATCAAAGGATTCAATATTGACAATAGGCCAGCTTTTTCTTTTTCAAATTGGCTTGTAGCTTGAGCACAAATTCAACTAAAATTCTGCCAGATTTTCTATTGAAATTCTTTATTGAAAAAATCTAATTCTTAGATGTATATTAGAATGCAAAGGACCTATGGTAGACAAAATAATCTCTAGAGTAAAAATAAATAAATCTGGAGAGCATACATTGTCTGATACTGGGGCTTCTTACATAGATATAATGGGGACAGATAACTACATCAATGGATACAATAGAGTCCAGACACCAACTCACGCAAACCGCCATTTGTTTTTCCAACCGTGTTGCCGGGGCAACTGAGACAAAGAAGGTCACATGGGGCTCGCTATCAGCTTCTTACACTGTATGTATTGGTGTCAAGGGCAGGGAGATGTGGCTCACTGTGCTCTATAGGAAAGCCAGAGCTAGCACATCAGCGAGTCCATGCGAAGTGTCCCTAGAGTCTCCTTGAATCAGAAAGCTAAAATGCTCCTCTGCGAGTCACTGGCTAGCTGTGTGAAGAACTGCTAATTATTTTCCGTTTGGAAAGGGTTCTCGTAATTGTGACATTCACAACCACAGAAGTTTCTGGGCGCCATTGTTAAGATAAACACCTGGGACAGAAAGTAAAATGTGTAGTTTTTGCTGAAATCTGAGAAAATTCGCTCTTTCCAAGAGGTCACAAATTTGGCTCAAGTCCTGGATGAATATTAAAGCCACAGAGGCTCCTATCTGATGAGGTGCCCTACCGTTGGAATGACCCTAGATATGCAAAGTCATTGCTACATATTTTTCATTCATTCATTCATTCATTCACTCATTCATTGTTTATCCTGTAGCAGTCAATATCAAGCCTAGGATGATAAGCAAGACCTGTATCTCTGCCTCAGCTTTTCACACACAGAAAATGCAGACTAAAATAAATGTCTTCTCATCGTAGAATATAGATTAGTAGTGACTGAGCACTGCAAACTCTCCATTTCTTACAGTCTATGCTAGTGTTAGCCAGTAGAAATACAATGCAAGCCCAAATATAATTCTATATTTTTAATAACCACATTAAAAGGTATAAGGTGGTTTCTGTTGGGTAATATGTTATCTAAATTGATATGTCTAAAATATGATCATTTCAACGTGTGATTAATATTTATTTGTTGGCCTCTTTGCAATGCTAAAGATCCAACCTAGGGCCTTGCATATTCTGGGCAAATACTACACCACTGAGCTATACCCTTCAGTCTCCATATTTTTAGAATTTATTAAAGAATCTTTGTAAGGTTTCGTGTCAAGCTTTTTAAAAGAACAGTCTATGCTTCCTATAGGACTTCTCATGTCAGTTTGGATAAGTCACATTTTAGCTATTCCATAGCCACACATGGGGAATGGCTACCTCATTGATTGTGTACCTGTGTGGATCAACTCCGGTAAGCTACAGGCTGTTCAATTTTAAAGCTGGACTCCAGGGGGAGACCTGATGGTGCTTCTGATGCTAAAGGGAAATCACTGCATCCAGGAAAGAACTTCCATTCTTGTATGACTGCAAGTCCAGGACTTGTGGCCCAATGGCCATCCTTCTGTTGTAGTTGTGTAACTCTCAGAGAGAACCCCGGGGTTTCGCCATATTTATAGACTAATCTACCTAGCCAGTGTGCAGATAGATCCAAGTGGTCTTTGGGCATTGTAAATAATCCCCAGTGTTCAATGATTCCCCCAATAATGATTTTTCAGAAGGCAAAAATATTGCTATTAAAATTTCTCCATAAACATTTGTGAGATGAATGGTGAATGGAATCAATAGCCTACATATTTTTTCCTCTGACGCACAAACAAAATATTTTTAGCTCCGGGTTAATGAGTTCATATTTATTTACATGCTTGTCTCCTGTTTAAAATTCATTTGCATCTTTAACAGAATAATTTCTGTTCTTCTCCCAAGGTCATCATTTCCATTAGGGCCACCCACCCCCATATTTCCAAGACCGCTACTAATTTGCTGTGCCGTGCTGAATTTAAGATTCTGAATGTAGAGCCGCACACCAAGACTGAGCTTCAGCTGTGATGTAGGAAGGGCGTGAGTTGGAACCACTTTGGATTTAGACATTGTATCAACACAACTGTTTATACATCCATCCTCAGGTGGGCTCTCCAGAGACCATCCTTAGGGACTTGCTGTGTGAACAGTACCGAGGGAGAGTCATTTCACACCGAAGCTTGACAGCCACTGTCGTTCACAGAGTGACGTTCTACGTTAGTGCAACTCAGGATTAAATTACAACCTTACCATTTCAATTGGTCCCGTGACCGCAAGAAATACGATTTAAGTGTTTGCTCGCTGTTCACTGCCCTTTCTGGACATTCCATTGTGTGCTATAATTTCCCTTTCAGTAATGTTTCCATCGTATCAGGGAAACTCTTTGATAGGCAGGTTATGAATGATGGGTCGTACCAGAGTCAAGTCGTATTTATCATAAATGAGCTAATGTCTAAAATCAAATTGTCTGGGACCCGGACCGCCTTCTCTCACACTTTCCCCCCGGTCTTCGTAATGTTTGTGACAGTGTCGGGAAAGGTGTACCTCGCCTCTTTCTTTTTCTTCCCTATGAAATCATTCTAAGTGTACTTTAACTCAATCACAGTTCTGCAGAAATCTATTGAACCAGACACAAGTCCCGGAGCTTAGAAAGGGAATCTGGCTCAGTGTCTGCCCTCGCGGAGGTCATAGCCTCTCGCAAGGCAGTGCTGAGAGACAGGCGTAGGAGCCGTACACTAAATGTAATACATAAAGCCAACGAGAAGCAGGAAGAAGCAAGAGTGGGTAAGTGCCTCAGAGAGGAACAGGGAGGCTGGGCTTCAGAGAGAGGGTGGCACTCTGCATAGGTATGAGCCACAGCCAGCTAGAGAGGTAAAGGCATTCCTGCTGGGCTGTCTGGGATGCAAGGAAGATCAGAATTGGAGTCTCTAAGCCAGAATGTACTCTTTCTGCTAACCACATGTCTGTCCATGAACCTGACCTTCAGAGGCACACTGGCCACCATTTTGTTCTTTGTTTGTTTCTCTCTCTCTCTCTCTCTCTCTCTCTCTCTCTCTCTCTCTCTCTCTCTCTCTCTTTCTTTCTTTCTTTCTTTCTTTTTTTCAAACCAGAGATCTCTGTGGTGAAATCTGAAAAGTGATACAGTTCCTTTTCGGGGCCCTTAGGTGCCATTTAATTCACACCAGCAATCACTACATCGGACCCTACCTTTAAAGGATGCCAAAAACAACGTGCTGCTAATTTATTGCCTCATCTATCAAAGCTCTAGAGAGAACCCAGCTCTTGGAATTTAAAGATAGTTGAGACGTTACCGTGATGCTTACCGATTTAATCCCGCCATAAATTAGATGAAATGATGATGTTGCCCGTGGTCACTCCATGCTTGCCCCATCGCCAATCCCTCTCCTGCCTTCCTTAACTCAGAACGAAGTACCCCAAAGCGTTAATGGACATGGGGGGGGGGGTTGCGTATTTTGGTTTCAGTGCGAGCTCACCCTGAAGGATGCATAAGCTTTTATTGGAATAGGGGGAAGGGAGAGATGGAGACTCATATTCATCTCTTGCAAGCCTGTTAATACCTTGCTAAGCAGTTACAAGTGAGGAAAGTGGGGCTCAGATATTAAACAGCTTGTCCACCTCTCTCTGCGAGCAGTTCCCAGAGCCCACACAGACTCACGTCTTCTGACTCTAAACCCAAGGCCCTTTCTGGTGTTACCTCAAACCCCCTGGGAATCCTGGAAGAAGGTCCCCTCGGTATTTTGCAGGGCAAGGCATTATTGCCAGCCTGGGAATGGAACCGGACACCCTGCCCTCCCCCATCACTCGGCCGCCCGTGTATTTGCGTTACCCCTTCAGTCATTATTTGGTGTTCTCTTACAGAAGGCAACAGACTACTGCAACAGAACATCTCCTTAGATGGGAGCCCCAAAGCTATTCATGGACCATCAGAGAGGCCAGATGGTCTACAGTGGTCATCTGGGCAGCCTTGTAACCCAAGCAAGCCTAAGGCAAAAACATCTCCTGTTAAGTCCAATGCCCCCGCAGCTCATCTCGAAATAAAGGCAGATGAGCTGGCCAAGAAAAGAGGTAAAGTGGTTTCTTTTGCACACATGACTCGACATGTTCCGTGCGCACCTAAAAGTGCCAGTATGGTTAGAACTTTCCAGAAAAAAAAAATACCGCTTAGCAAAGAGGATCCTACTTACAGTGGAATTCCTTCTTTATTTTTTTCCCCTATGATCCACTCGGATGGAAAATGGGAAGGCAGATGAGCTCCTTACCATGTCTGTCAAAGGTCTAAGAGAATCAAGGTGGAATTGCATCCCCTTCTCTGCCCCACCGTGGATGGATGCCTGTTTATTTAGCTCGTTCACTTAGGAAGCAGCGTTAGCGCAGGACAGATGAGTGCCCCCCAGACATATGAAGTCCAGGCCTGTGTGGATGAAGATGGATGTAGATCCTGACAGATCTTCCCTGAGAGAGGGTCTTCCCTGTGTGAACTCGGTTCTGTGATAGAACTTTCTGACAATCTAACACTGAAAGGCTTTTTGCTATTTGACACGCAGAATTTCCATTTTCCAAACCTTGGTGTCTTTGACTTGTGACTAGACGTACGAATGAAATGACTAAATCACTTCCTTCCTGATTCCAAGACTCAATAACTCAGTGACTTCTGATTCGGCCTCAGTTGTATTTGATTTCCATGACTTTGGCTTGACACACTAGCTCCGTCTTCTCTAGGGAGATTGCTTTCTTTGACGAAACATACTCTTGATGAGATAAGAGCAGTCTGTTGGCCGTGCATGCTTTCCACCCTGCTGTGGATTGCAGGAAACCCGGGGAGATGGACACATATAGAGATGCTTGCACGCTGTTCCTGTCACTCCAGGCCTGGCTCAGGATGCTGGTTAGGAGCCAGCATACCTGCCACTCTTGCCCCATTCTCTCTAACCCATTTGTACCTCCCCCGTTTGTACCTCCCCCATCTCTCTGTCATTGTCCTGCCCCAAAATCCCTGTTGACTTTGAGCCAACACGGTGGTGCTTACAGAGGGAGCCAGCTGCACAATGGCCTCTATATTGGAAGACAATGAAGTTTATGACACTTCAGGCAGAAGGACAGACAGACAGACCCTACGTGGCACAGCCAGTGTTCCTCTGAGAAGACATTCTCGAGGGCCAGACAAACCATTCCCTTTAGCAATGTTTTTCCTCTAGAAAACAAAAGCCAGCTCTCTGTGGGGTGGGTGGCTTGCCTCGTTTTTTTCTTTTAGCTCATAAATAAAAGATAAAGGGGTCCCTGCTGATCATCTTTTTCTTGGCGTCAATTTTAGGCCCAAATATTGAGAAATCTGTGAAGGATTTGCAGCGTTGCACAGTTTCCCTGACTCGGTACCGCGTCATGATCAAGGAGGAAGTGGACAGTTCCGTGAAGAAGATCAAAGCCGCTTTCGCTGAGTTACATAACTGGTGAGTAAAAAGCCGACCCACATCCATAAATTCCCAGCATCCGGGCTGTTCCTGTGGCCTCTAAAAAGCATCAGATGGAAAAGGTGGTTTATTTAATGCATAAACATCACAGGACAGCTCTCTGGCTGACTCTTTTTAAAGTTCTGCAGGCAGGAAAATAGATCTTGGAAATGAGAAAGAAAAGGTATTTAAATAAGAACTCTGATAGCCATCACAATTCACTGGAGTTTGAAGCTGACCTAATAGAGTATCAGGGCTAGGAACTAAAGCTTATGGGATGTGCTTACGTGGCGTTGACATCCGTGAAAAGCTAATCACATGAGGGATGTTTGAAAAAGCAAAAATATTCCCATCGTTATCGGCAAATTCCCCTAGTAAAAAGAAACATCTTCTCGAGTAAACTTAGTGATAGAGCTCCCCTCTTGACGTGGGCTGTGGTGGCTGCATCCCTGTAACAAAAGCAACCCAAGGAAGGAAAGATGTATTTTGACACACAGTCTGAGGGCGCCATAGCAGGAGTTCATGACTACAGCACGGGATCTAGAAGCAGCTGGCCGCCTTGTGTTTGGGAAGCAGTCGGTGGGTGTTGCTCCCCAACTTGCTTCATCTTTTTCTTTATATTCAGCCCAGGACTCCAGCACACCGACCACAGATAAAGCGGGCCCACAGATAAATCGGGCCTTCCCACCTCGGTTAATCTTGGAAATCTCTCACAGGTGTGCCTGGAAGCTTGCCTCCTCAGCCACTCTGAATCCTGTCAGGTTGACCAATCACAGTGCTACTCTCAGGACTGCCCAGCTCACTGTTCTGTACCAAACAAACATGCTTGCTTTCTTTAAAAAAAAAAAAAAAAAAAAAAAAAAAGTTCCCTGGTGTGGTTTAGGTGTTGCCCTTCCCTCCCTTCAGCTGGTTTTACTGAAAAAAAAAAAATGTCTCTCTGAGCCCTGGACGTTTAGTTATGGACAGAATTGGAGTGAGGTATTTATCATTACATAGAATGCTTTTACCATGGGAGAAAAATCTTCTCAGTGTGCCACTTAAGACTCTTTCCATTTCAAATGAGAAAAGACACACTAAACACAAAAGAGAATCTTGTGCTGATGCATCCAGAAATATTCCAGAAACTTCATTCAGGTAAATCTACTTCTAAGTCAAATTGTATTATCCCACTATCTGGAGCCGGCCATTCTCCTCCTTCCTCACTTCCTCCCTCCATCTCTCTCGTGCAGGATCTCCCACCGTTTCCCTCTTCTGCTTATTTCTTACTTCATTCTTAGACAGACACCTCTATGGCAGCCGTTTCTTGGCTTCCCCCTAAGCCTTAACCCCTAAGGCTAAGTAGTTCCAGCAAAAAAAAAAAAACAAAAAAAAACAAAAAACAAAAAACAAAAAAAAAAAAAAACAAAAACAAAAAAAACGGCAGTGGCTTTTTGGTCAAAAGCATTGGCTGCTTTGGTCCTGTGTAAGTCTCTATATAACACCCAACTACAGCAAGAGAAACGGTCTTCCCACTATCTATTCCAAGTCAAATGCTTCTCGTAGAGTTGACAGCGGGGTCAGTCCCAGCTCAACCTCATAAGCTGAAAGTTAAAGAGCTACAGTTATTCAGATCAAACTGTAGGCACTCGCACCAAAAGAAACCACCCAACCACGGCAGCCAGGTTCATGGAAGTCATCCCCATCTCTCCTTGACCTCTCCTGGTGCTACAGTTGGTTGCATTTTCTGCATAATTTTCTGCGCCATGTCCTTGCTTTGACACTGCTGTGCTTTTTAGCAGAAGCTGTGGCGTTGTAAAAACTAAGGATTAAGCTCCACACTAGCTCGATCTAAAATTCATGAGTTTTAAGCCATCCGCTACCTACACGATCCCGAGGGTGCGGGAGACGCGAGGAACTTGATGTGAAGTCTTCTTGGGTCACCGCTCAGTCCCTTACAGGTCTTCTGAGATGAGCAGCCCTTTTTACCTTCACGTGGAACTTTCCTCTTGACCAGACTGTAGCTAAGTTGTCCAAAGCAACTCCCAGGACGCATGTGAGCACTTAAATACGGCAAAGGTGCTGTCCTATTGAAGATCAGACTTCTCAGTGATTTCTAGTTAGGACTTTTCCAATCTCTCCTTAAGTCAGTTGCCCCATTGCTTGTAAGTCCAAGTGTCTAGAGCCAGAGGCAGCAGGGCTATCTGGAAAAGGACAACGAGTAAATTTATTAAGCTTTCCAGACATATGGTCACTCAGCTCTGCTCTTGTGAAAGCAACCTTGGACAATGCAGAAAGACATTGGGTCAACGTTGGCTCCTGGGGTCTGCAGCTTGGCAGCCTCGGTCTTGGGGGATTGGTCCTAGGCCTGGAGGGAAGTTCTGCACCCTATCCATGTGGGTGCCACTGTAGAGTAAGTACTTCCTCCAAGGGCCCCTCATGATACCTTGCATCTGAGTGACTCGGGCTCTGGCTTACCCAGTGTAGCGGTGACCACTAACCCCCCCCCCACCCCCCCGCCTCCAGATGCTATGACTGCTTTCTCTTTACTTAATTTTGTGTGTTCGTAGAAGGAAGAGCACAGGGATCACGAGACATCTGGAGGTTTACAGCAGGCTTGAGTTTCTTTCACTCCTCAAATGGTGAAAGTGTGGGCCAGGAAAGCCAGTGCCCATGGAAGCAATGTGCGGTTTCTCTGCTCTCCATTCCCCCTTTGCTCTTTAACCTGGTGGGGAGACGGGGCCTGAATGAGCCTTGCCACGCTAAAAAGTCACCCACGGGACAAAAGGACGCTTCCTTCCAGACCCAAGAAGGAAGTGTGTAGTTCAGCCATTCGCTATTCGTGGTGGCTACTGAGTAAGCACCAACACTCCTTTTCTGACCTCACCCTTAATAAAAATGATCCCACAGCAATTGTGAGCTAACTTAACAATCAAATCAAATTACTGCGTAAGCATAACCGTTTGCGTGCGTCTCTGCCAAGAGAAAACCTTTGCTTCTGTTCCAGATAAGACCTGGGCCCAGCCAGCACAGTGACATACTAAGACAGAGCCTCCTTTGTCTCCCGAGTGGGGAGGGGGAGGATGAATTTTGGGAATTGTGGTACTCAGAAATACCAGGCTACAGAAGACTCGGGAAAAAAGTTTCCCTCCTGATGGCTAAATCATGTACCACAGGCAACAGAGGGAGCTGTGTGCCTGGCTCTACCAGTTTAAATGCAGGCAAAGCTTGGGCTCTATCCAATGAGGTTTATAGATACGGAACACATGGGTCGCATCCTTTGGTTTTCTGAAAAAAATTATTCGTTCTGAAACAGTACTTAAGTCACGTGATCCTCGGTGGCGTGAGTCAGTGAGCGCCATTCTTAGGTCCTCCCTCCGGTCCTTATTTGGATCACCCAGTCCTCCTAACTCCCAAGTACTCAATAGGAGGCATTGTGTGTCCTTCAGAAATAAATGAATAAAAGCATACACTTAATGTAAAACATTAAAAAAAAATTTCACTTTGCCACCAATTGCCAACTTGAGGACACAAATTCTGCTTGAGGACAGTCTCCCAACGATCGTGATGGAGTTCGTGGGAACAGCGATTTCAAGAAGTTAGAAGAAAGTATGTGGCTGGTCATCCACCAGCCTTACCGAGGACACACCAGGGCTAAGCAAGCTGGGCATTGATCCTTCCCAAGCAGGCCGTGAAGAACGCTTGCTCAATACAGTTAACTGAAGAAAACCACATTGGCATTTCACCGGAACCCTGCCCCATGTGACTAACTGGCCATACGTGGGACTTTCCCATCTTCTCAGAACGAACCAGGGATCTGAGCAAGTAACCAAGATATGACATGATCCTCTCCCGCCGCGCCTGAACAGAAGATAAACTTGGCAACAGGAGCATAAAAATAATATCAGGAACTAACGCGAAACAGCTGGCTTCGTCTCTGCCCGACTGGCCCTCCTGCCACAGCTGGGAAATATTCATCCTTTGGAATCGTTGCTGCCAGATTTAATTGTTCTGTGAGCAGCCTGGCCTAGCTTCTCATCACAGAGCCGGCGTGTGTGTGTGTCCAAGTTGATTGCGAAGGCTTAAAATGAGCAATAAAACATGAAATTGAAAAAACATCCAGGAAGTATAATAATACTCGATATTTCTGCCATATGCTGAGAGAGAAAGCATCCCCAAAATAGAGCTATAAAAAAATCCTGTTAGGTGTTATTGTCAATTTAACATCTAATTAAGAGCACTCCTAAAGAAGATGGAAGCTGGTGGGGAGCCAGCAAAGTCGTGGCAGGGTTGGTGGGGGTGGTGATGACCTTGTGGAGATGATGGAGGGGGCAATAGTTTTAAGCGATTTTATTTTAAATAAAAATGGGCAGTTAGAGCACTCATTCTGTAACACAGGACCACACTGGCCCTGTGTCCTGTGTCTTGTTTTCCTGAAATAGGGCTGTATTCATTACCTTTCTCCTAGCTGTGGCCAGATAACACAAGAAGCACTTTAGGGAATGAATGATTTGTTTAGTTCACAGTAAAGAAGAAACACATCCCTCCTAGAGGGAAAGGCCCAGGGGCAAGACCATGAAGAGGCTGGTCACCTGTGCAATCAGGAAGTGAAGAGCTGACCAGAAGTAGGCTAAGCTGTAAAACCTCAAGGCCCACCCCTAGTGACCTGCTTCCCCCCACGAGGCTCTGCCTCCGAAAGTTTCACAACCTCCCAAAATGGTGCCCACCAGGGGAGAAACCGAGTATTCCAAACCTATGATCCTATGACGAGCTTTCATGTTTAAACTACAGCAGAAGCGATTTCTCATCCAGGCCAAGCCCGGAGGTGAGATGTGAGTCTCAGCCCTTGCCCACGGCCCCTTCCTCTACCACCTTTCAGGTCATCTCCTCCTCTTTCATACCTATTCCGGGGCTCCCTCCTGTCGCCCCCTCCAGGTCAGAGCTCCTGTGTCTCCATACCCCTCTTTTTCTTTTGATTCATTGACCCTTGCTGGTCTTCCATAGTTCATGACCCCATCCTCGTGAAAATGTGCTCCACACCCAAAGCAACACAATCGCATGCAATAGTCCTCTCTAGATACCCTGTCCCTTAACCAAAGGATGGGTTCTAGTGTGAGAACCCCAAGCTGAAGAACTACCTGTTTTACCAGTCTGCCTGGATCCCCTTACCTGCTCCTGAAGCCTTGGCGGTAGCTAGGCAACGCCTTTCTGCACACATTTTCACCCGAACTGGTAGGATGGCCCTACATACCAGCCAGATATCATCTCTTTGACATTTTAAATCCTGTGTTGTTTTCGGGATGTGAGCTTGAGGAGGCCGCTCCAACGGGGAGTTACCGGTGAGACTTGCACCTCAGAAACACCTGGTCACGGGTGATACCCTATTCCCCATGTTGCTCCTCGGATGCTCAAAGGGTGTAAAATTATTGATATGTACATGCTCTGAGCCACCTAAGTCTGAGGCCAAGTAAGACCGTCCTCCTCCTTCACTTCACGAGTTCTCTTGTTAGTGACCAACGCTCCCTGGCACCAGCTCCAAACACTCACCCTTTCTTTTGTGTGTGTGGTGCCAGGATTTGCTCACAATGCCGAGAATCTGGTTTGTCCGTGCTCCGTAGGTCTTTTGTGGCTCTTCTTGTGCACAGATTAGTAGTTACTGAGAGACAGCGCCTATGAGCTAGTATTTACTTCCCCGTCACACCCTCATGTGTGGAGACTATAGTTTGAAGACTCCTTTACAAAGGTATCACCCCAAAACTTACTTCTGTGGTCCCAGAATTCAGTGTTGTCTTCTCTCTTTTGGGTGGTCTTTTCATTACAACTTGAGTCTGAAGGACTTAAAATCCATCACACGCTGGAATTAGCAGATCCTGCATCTCAGTGAACCTCTATATATTCACAATGGGTACCCTGAAGATGCTAGACTTCACACTTGCAGTGTGGATTGTATTTTTATAGATTTCTCCACCACCATAAAATCCCTACAGAGTTAGAACTAGAAAAATAATTAGCTGTGTCTCCTCTCTCATGACCCGAGTATCCACTTCCTTCATGGCCTTCCTCACCCCCTGATTTGTACCCTTGTGTATTTTCCTATATGTTACACTGTACCCACATGCGCACTAATACATACATGTTCTGGTCAGTGTCTGTGTGTAAGCGGGGACATGCAGCATTTTCCTTCCTGAGCTTGTGTCCTTGCTTGATATTATATATTCTTAATCTAATGCATCCGGCGTGGCTCCGGGGATGAACCTGATTGGGGCAGCAAGGACGTGAAGGAAAACCCAGAGTCAGAGACACAGACAGAAGGCTGGGATCGGGTGGGCGAGAGTCTGACGGAGAAACCCGCAGCGCCCTGGCAGCTGTGTGTTTATTATATAGAACTGAACGGGAGGTGGGGCTATCGCGTACAGAGAGACGAGGAGGCAGGGTTTATGGTTTACACCTAACCCGCAGCGCCCTGGCAGCTCTGTGTGTTTATTAGAACTGAACGGGAGGTGGGGCTATAGCGTACAGAGAGATGAGGAGGCGGGGTTTATGGTTGACACCTGGATCTCAGAGACGGTTTAGCCAATCTAGGTAGGAGCGCTCTCTGTAGGCAAACGGTCTTCGTGCCCTACACATCAGGTGGGAGAGAGCTATGGTGGACATATTCTGCACACACTGTCAGCATCGACACGTGGACCAGAGAGAAAGGCTGTGCCATGTCCCTCTGGGTCTCCCCTCCCGGGAAGAAGGCTTTGCCGTTACTGCATGGGTCTTAGGGGTCTTGGACATGACCGTTTAGTTCATGTCAACATTATCTACATTCGCTCCGATCCTCACTCACTCAGGGCTTCTTCTCCTCCCCCTCCCCGTGCAAGTCCATCCATTTTCCTGCAGATTTTGTGATTTCACTTTTCTTTAGAACTAATAGTATCCACATATATATATGTGACTACTACATATATATAGTAAATATGTGTAATTTTCATTGTTGTTATTGTAGCAAATTCCCCATGCATATTGCTGCTTTATTCACTATAACAAGAAATTGGGACCAGCCTAGTAGGTGTCCATTAATAGATAAGTGGAATCCACGATAGCAAGAAATTTGGACCAAGCTAGTGCCCCTCACCGGATAACAAGGTAATGAAAACTTGTTTGTATGGGTTTAAATCCAGCTGGTTCCCTTTTGGGTCTTGTGACAGTTGGAAGTCACTGGAGAGAGTGAGTCCGAAGCAGGTGTTGTCAATGTCTCTCACGGGTCTCAGTGTCTCCTCTCCGGCAGACGGTCGGCCTCGCAATATCATTGACTGTCAGAGTGACAGGGAGGGCATGTGACCAGTCTCTGGTAGCACAAGTGAGACCAGGGGCGCTGCTAACCAGCCAAGGATGCGTGGGATGGTCTCTCTGCCCGTCTTCCTTTTTTCCCATGCTCCTACAGCAAGGGCATCTTCAGTCTAAGATGTCGGTAGTACCGAGAATTCCCTATGGGAAGAGAATGCAGCACGTTGAGGGAAAGACAGACTCTATAACACTGTATATAACTTGGGGGCACCCCATCCTCCAAGGACAGTAACAGGGATACGAGAAGGGGGATTTTCTTCGCCGTTGCTTTCAAACCACAAAGCCTTCCCTTTTCAATCAGTGGTAGAAAAAAAGATTTTTTTTTCCATACTGCCTGAAACATAACCCTTCCAGCTACGCGTTTTAAAGGTCAAATTACATTTTTACCTCCTTGAGATCAGAAAAAACAATTACACTGTAGTATAGGAAATTGAAGGTTTTGCTTTGGGGGGGGGGGTCTGTTTTTCATTATAGAATTCAGCTCAGTCCTTAGAAGGAAATGGAAAAATTAAGAGCTGGAGGTTGTAGCTAATGACAGGCAGGCCCTTTCATTAGCGATTCTGTCTCTACCGGAGTCCTTTTCTCATTTTACAATAAAGCCAAATATCACAGCGGGGACCAGGATTAGGATGGAGATCCGAGGCATGTTAAGATAAGTACGATAGGGAATTGTTTCATTAAGCGCCTCTTTGGGGGTATTCTTCCTTGGCTTCGGGCAGGCAGCAATGTTACTCGGTATTCCCAGGTATACATGGCTCATGTCCAGTCTCTCTGATGCAGGGGTGCACTCAGGTAAGCAAGCCCTTGTTCTGTTCACACCGGAGGGAAACAGAAGGTGTTTTTGGATAGCTAATGATGCTGCGGTCGTTGAACAAATCCTTGGTCCTTTACTTACCGTCTCTTAATTAAGAGAATCGTTAGCATTAAAGGGTTCCATATATACTTTGGTAGACATGACACATTGTTGGTCTTTTTAAAGAGACAACCCTAGAATTTGATCTGTGGTCCCAGAGCAGATGGCAGCAGAAGTAGATGTGGCTTTGAGTTCAGTCACTCGAAGGATCTTGACATGAACGTGGGGAATGGGTAGGAATCCCATTTGTAAAGCCAGCAAGGCCAAAAGAGTGAGCCTTGACAGGGTGCGCATCAGAGTCTCGGCTCCTGGTGTAGAGTAATCCTACAGTCACAGAATGATGCTTTTCCACGTCCCTTCCAATAAGATATATTTATCGCGGGGTTGCTAGCACGGGGATGACCCGAGGAGGGTTTTCAGCCCTTCCGCACCACTACATAATGATCGCGCAAGGCTTTCAATTCCCTGTTTAATTATAAGAAGCGTGTGAAACTCCAGCTAGATTTGCCAGCTTTTTGCCTAAACACAGAACGAAGAGCAGGAGCGGGATGTCAGGATATGTGATTTTCAGTTTTCGCTTTTGCTTTTTTTTAAAAAAAAAAATCAAAATCAGAAGTTTGACTTATGCTTTTATTTTTAAAATGTAATAGAAGGCTTCTGTGGCCTTTCTGCTCTGGAAGGGAATGCAATCTTCTGAACGATCAAAACCTGCCGAACCAGGCTTCCTCGGGAATCCCTTTCTTTCGCATCAGATGGTTTCTCTCGGTGCCCACCTGTTTGTGCTGCGCACAAGACACTGTACAAAGGAAATTAAATAAACCTGTTCCTTCCCACACACACAACAGTCCATATTATCTGAGAATATTAAAAGAACACCGCATGAGAGTTAGCCCATACTTGCAAAGGACACAAGGAGATAATAAGAAAAGAGGCTAATAAATATATTTATGCCTCAAGAGAGCCATATGGATGGGTTCTGTTGCCGTCTAGCTGACAAATGGCCCAAAATGACTCCTTCTCCTCACTCTGCACGAGTGTAATCAACAGGAGTGGGCTCCGGGATTCATCCGGAAACCGTGAAAAAGGCAAATGCCACACAATGCGGAGAAACTCAAGGTGCCTGCCACTTTGCAACCATGGCATGTCCCTGTGGTCCCGTGCTCCTCCAGACCCCGCCTCGTTTGTAAATATATGTCACTCTCAATAGGTGCAGCTCGCTCTGTGGAGGTGGAGATCTCTCATTTTCCATTTTCTTTCCTTCCTCGGGTTTTTCCTCTACATTAGATGTTTCCCCAGGGCCACTACTGGGACTGAATGAGTCAGTTGAAGGAAGAGCAGGCTGATAAATACAAAAAGTACCAAACTGGCCTTTTGGGTTCAGGTATGGTCACAGAAAATTATCATAAACAGAATCTCATATTAATAGCCTCCTTGGGCCCTGTGTGTGGATTACCGCTATACATTACGTCAGCTATGTGCACGCACGAGGGGTCCTAAAATTGGCTTCATGTCCACTGCAGGCTTCTTTGCAGAGCAGATACCCCATGAGAGCCGGGAACTCGGCATTGCTCCTGAGTTTGCTGTGACATCCAAAAATATATCTGCATCTGTTCAGCAGATGAAGGCTGCCCATCAGCCTGCTGGTCATGTGGCACTTCTGAAAAGAAGCTCATGTTTTACGTCTTAGAATGAAAACAGAAGGGGAAATTAAGCAAAGTGTTCTGTCTACATACCCCTGTTGGGTCTGATATTTCTAAGAATTTATAATACACCCAGACGGTGATGGCACACGTCTTTAATTCCAGCACTCGGAGGCTGAGACAGGCAAGTCTCTGTGAATTTGAGGCCAGCCCAGTCTACAGAGCTAGTTCTAGGACAGCCAAGACTACACAAAGAAACCCCTGTCAAAATAAAAAGAAATAAAAGAAATGAAAAACAAAAATAAGAAAGAAAATGATTTATAATACAGTGCATTTCTGTAGGAAAACTAAGATGCATTTCTTAAGTGTTATCATGGATAGCAAATGGATTATAATACTTAAAGAGAACTATTCTATGTTATAATTTGAGAATGGGTCATGGAGTTTGTTGTTGCTGCTTTGGGGGGCTGTTGTTTATTTTTAACCTGTGAGGCTGGCAGGGCACAGGAGTCAGGAGTTACTCTGGACGTGAGCAGGAGTAATAGAATTCCTTCCATGCATACAGCTTTATTTCAGTGGCTGTAAACTCTTGACTCTTACCAGGCCATATTCTAATAAAAGTCCCACTTCCCAAGGTTTATTAAGCACTTATTAGGAAGCCCGTGGTGTGGAGTTAGACAGAACGGGGTTTGGATTTCATTTCCTGTATTCTAGCTCAGAAGCCGATTGAGTTTCTTGCATCTGCTCAGCTATGAAACCAAGATACAGTTAACTGCTTGCTGTGGGTTGTGTGAATATTCTCATGTAAGTCTGTAAGCGTGTCAGATCATTCTAGAAAAGTACTAGCCTGCTCCATGGCGGGTGTTCACTTAAGTCTTTCTTTTTTTTCTAGCATAGCATTTCGGAACATTCTTTTCTTCTACCAAGAGATATTAGCAGGAAGTTATTTCTCAGCTCTTCTTAATTAAAAAGGTTGTCTCATAAGATATGCTATAATCATATTATTCCCCCAAGATCCTCTCTACCTCCCTACCCACCTCATTTCATGTTCTGTTTTCCCTTTCTTGTTCCCTGACTCTCTCACAAAAAAAAGAAAGAAAATCAAAACAAACAAGAAACTAACAAGACAAAAAGTGGACCAAATATTTTTTTTAAAAAGTGGCGTTCATTTTGTGTTGGCCGTTTACTCCTGAGCATGCGCCCTGCCCTGAAGTCTGGTTGATCTACCCAGTGACTTCGCTTCCCCATCAGGTATCACTTGTAAATAGCTTCTTGGTTGGGGTGGGACTTTGTGTCCACTCCCCCTTCTCATTGCTGGGATTTTTTTTCTGGTTTGAACCTATGAGGACCTTGTGTGTGTTGTCACAGTCTCTGCGAGTTCATGTGTGTGTTAGTCTTGCTGGGTCTGGAAGATTCCGTTGCCTTCTTACCCTCCAGCTTTGTGGGTGTTTAGAAAGTGCTGGATCTCGGGGATGAGCTGTGAGCAGCTCGCCACAACTTTACTGTTCTGTGGGTAGAGAGAGGGAGTGGAATGAAGGAACTCCCGATTCTGAGTGGCTGCATCTGCCACCGAGACAGTTTGGACAGTTTACTCTCACTTCATGTCTTGCTATGTCCCTCTCTATCTCTCTCTATCTCTCTATCTCTCTCTCCCTCCCCCTCCTCTCCCCCCTCTCCCTCTCCCTCTCCCTCTTCCTCTCCCCCTCTCCCCCTCTCCATCTCCCTCTCCCTCTCTCTCTCCCCTTCTCTCCCCCTCTCCCCCTCTCCCTCTCCCTCCCCCTCCCCTCCCCTTCCCCCTCTCCCTCTCCCTGTCTCTCTCCCCCTCTTCCTCTCCCCCTCTCCCCCTCTTTCTCTCCCTTCCCCCTCTCCCTCTCCCCCTCCCCCTCTCCCTCTCTCTCTCCCCCTCCCTCTCTCCCTCCCCCTCCCCCTCTCTCCCTCTCCCCCTCCCTCCCTCTCTCTCTCTCTCTCTTTCTCTCCCTCTCCCTCTCCCTCTCTCTCTTTCTCTCCCTCTCCCTCTCCCCCTCTCCCCCTCTTCCTCTCCCGCTCTCCCTCTCCCTCTCCCTCCCCCTCCCTCTCCCTCTCTTCCTCTCCCCCTCTCCCTGTCTCTCTCCCCGTCTTCCTCTCCCCCTCTCCCTCTCTTCCTCTCCCTCTCCCCCCCCCTCTCCCCCCTCTCTTTCCCTCTCTCCCTCCCTCTCTCCCTCTCTCCCTCTCTCCCCCTCCCTCTCCCTCTCCCCCTCTCCCCCTCTCCCTCTCTCCCTCTCCCTCTCCTCTCTCCCTCTCTCCCTCTCTCCCTCTCTCCCTCCCCCTCTCCCTCTCCCTCCCCCTCCCTCTCCCTCTCCGCCGCTCCCCCTCTCCCCCCCCCGCCCCCCCCCCCCCCCCTCTCCCTGTCTCTCTCCCCCTCTTCCTCTCCCCCTCTTCCTCTCCCCCTCTCCCTCTCCCTCTCTTCCTCTCCCTCTCTTCCTCTCCCCCTCTCCCTCTCCCCCTCTCCCTCCCTCCCCTCCTCTCCCTCCCTCTCCCTCTCTCTCTCCCCCTCTCTCTCCCCCTCTCTCAATCTCTCCCTTTCCTCATCTATTCATCCCATCTCAGTGGCGCTTCTCAGACTTGTTTGTGCCTCAGGAGCATCCAAGCCCTTCCCCCAGAGAGTCTGATTCCACCCACATAGGGCCCCAGAATCTGCATTCTGTGAGTTACCCTGAGCCCCCAAGTCTGCTCACCACAGCTGGAGAATACTGAGACAAATACTGAAGGATAGGACAGTTTCTCTCCCTAAAAGGCCATGTCTGGGGGCTGTAGACAGATACACTGAATCCTCTACAGCACGGGATGCAGTGGAGGGGGTGTGTGGATGTGGGGTGGGGTGTGGAGAAGCAAGAGGAAATAAGTCCTGATTGGCTGTTTAGGAAAGGGCTCATCAGGAAGGTGGCCCTTGAATCTTGAAGGAATACTAGAGATTTTCCAGATAAACAAGGGAACAGAAGGAAGCAGAAGTGTGAAAGACCACAGTATATCTGGGAGGACTAAATACTAAATTCTCCCGGCCTCACTCCACAATTCATTGATGAATTGCGAACACATGCTCTCAAATCAGAAAATCGGTCACCATTCATCTGTATGCAAGAGATCTACTTTTGAGAGTTTGGTATTTCTTTTCCTTCCCAGTGTGGAGCTACATAGAGCGGGGCGTTCCTGAGATAATGGTGGCATGTTTGACTGGAGGGTCCCAGTACGCATTTTCTATCCCTCCCCTCTCCATCAAGAGCCAACAGAGCTGTAAGGCCTGCCAGATAGCCAGGGGCAGTAAAGGCCGGGCTGGCTGCCTAGTTAGGTGTGACAGTTCTTCCGAACCACAGCTGTCTCTCACGCTCTCCAGCCCCAGTCACTCATGCTGAACACCCATGATGGCGTCCACAGAGATAAGAGATAATCCCCCCGCCGTGGTTGGCTTCCCAAGAATGTTTGTGGAAGAAGATAGGGCAGGGAGCCTGAGAATCGTTGGCTCTGTTTTGTGCACGAGGCGAAGAACAATTTCTGTCTTATGTTTTATTTCGAAATAGTTGGCTTTACCCTGCTTTTTCTTTTTCATTGTTTTTTAAATGGGCATGTCCTGTGTGGGTTTAAAATCTTTAGAAAGAACCATGTGTCACCTTTGTTCTGTTCAAGGGAAAATATCCATTCTTTCCAGTTATGAACAGAATCCAAGTCGTTGTGAAGTGCAAATAAAATATAGAGTAGAGGACGACAGCCCAGGAATCCCAGCAACGCAACTAAGATCTAAACACATGGAACCCATTAATCTTAATGAGGTCAGGGTTAACCCACTACAGTGGAAGCGGGTAGGAGAGATATTTCTCTACTGGGGTAGACTTCTGGGGACAGAATGGTGTGGGAAGGGAAGAGTGAGCGATAACTTCTACAACCAGCACAAGGTGGAGCAGAGGGGACGGGGTGGCAGGATTCTTAAAGTGAAGAACGGAATTGGGGGTTGGCATCTTGGAAGATGGGGGTGCCACTTGTAGCTAGAGCTGCTACCCCACACCCCCAACCTAGGGATACAGAACCACACATGGTCTTGCTGCTTTTGTAATCCTCGAGCCCAGGAAGTGGCCTCATTGACATCTGCAGTCATTAAGAAGTGGCCGAGCTGAAGTCTCTGACTTATTTTGCTCTGGTTTCAAGAACGATTGGAATATTTGAGTTGGAATGGAAATGTGGCCCATGGGACAAGGGCATGAGGCCTCACATGTAGAGGAAGTTCTGCTCTTCCCTGGTGGGCACAAACCCCTCCTCCGAGGGACGAAGACCCCCTAAGAGGTTGGGCAGCACAGACTCCTCCCTTCAGTACTCAGACTGGTGCAGAACAAAGCAAACTCCCCAGCTCCCCGGGCCATTGGGGAGGCCGCAGGGTCCTGCTGGCCAACCCGGAAACCCCATACTTCCGTCCCCAACAGTAATAAGGAGCAGAGCCCAGAGTTTGGGGGTGGGGTGTGTTCTTAAACTGCTTTCCTTCTCTAATTTAACATCCAAACACGAGAGAGAGAGAGAGAGAGAGAGAGAGAGAGAGAGAGAGAGAGAGAGAGAGAGAGAGAGAGAGAGAGAGATTAAGGCTTATCACTCATTTGCACGCTTGTGCTGTGTGGGACTCAGGGAAGAACTGACCTCTCCCTGAGTGCTCCTTACCAGTCCTCCTCCCCAGCACCACACCTTTCTGCGTCAGCAGGCCAGGATACAGGATCCTTCCACCGCCTGCTCATCCTGCCTGTCCCCTCCCGTGCTCCCAGTCTGTGTCTGCATTGTAGTCAGTGAGTCCTCACTTTATCCATACAACCTTGTCTGGGTTCAGAAGGTGCCCATCAGTCTCTCCTCCCCACAGGCTCCCTAAGGCAAAGTGTCAGAGGCGGTGCCGGCCTGTTTTAACTCTTTGACATCCAGTTCTAGCCGCTGCCCACGTTGGTCGAAGTAGTTCTGTGTGTGATTCTGCTTTTATTCCTCAGTGTTGACCAGCAGGCTCACCACCGCGGTCGTCCCGCAGGTACTTGCCTTCTGTAGCATCTTTACTTCTTAAGAACACAGGCCTGTGTGTCTCATCCAGGCTCCCGGAAGAAGCTGTTTTTCTCATTAATTAAAGGGGAGTCTTCCACAGAGCAGAAAAAGCACAAATAGCCCTCTGCTTCCTTTTACCATGGGTATTAGTTCCCTATAGGAAGAATCCAGACAGTGGGAACGTCTTTACGAATTGACACTTTATCTTTGTGATTAACTGCATAATAAACTATAAAGTTTTCGCCATGGTAATCTCCTCCTTAGACCTTATTGCCTTGGTCATAAAGGCTTTTTTATGGCCACGGGATAAAATTTTATTATCCAAGTGGTTTAGATAAAAGGGGAAGATGAGTTTGGAAGGGTGGAAAGGGACGTCTGAAATGTGTGAGTTTGGCGTGGGGTTTATGGTCATTCTGCTGATGGAGAACGCGCCGGATGCATCTTACGTCTAAGGCAATTAAAGAGTTACGTGTTTCTGTCAAGTACCGGGTATCACTCCCGGAAAGCAAGACCACTCTGCCCTTAGGCTCTTGGATAAATGGAAAAGTGGGCATTTCAGCCGATAGTGCCGCCAACTCCGTGTGTTGGTTCTGTGTCAGTGCCTCAGCCTTTGGTGAATATCATTACAGTTTTATTCCTCGGCTTATATCTTAAGTGACGGGAGACAGTCCACGTCCAAAAGCATATGTATTCTTACCGAGACGCGATTTATATGCAAGCACTATAGTAGACCCACTAAGGAGGCTACATCATTGCTATGCCACAGAAATCTGGGTTTGCTGTTTTCCTTTATAGTTCAGCCATTAGTGAACAATCCATAACACAGTAAGAACATAAAGGTAAGGTTTTAACACCTCAACGAGGGGTTTTTTGAGGCACTGACAGTTAAGCAAAGATTTGAAGAGAGTTCATTAGATGAAGAGAGGAGTTTGGAGAGGAAGCGGGACATCGTCTTTGACGCAGAGTGCCAACACATACCAAGGCTCTGTGGTGGAGACCGAGCAGGGTTCCTGCCACTTGGGGCGTTGGGAGGCTTCAGGAAGATTGTCCCAGATGTCACTGGCCCTGTAACTGATGGGCCTGGCAGAGGCAATACGCACTCAGTACTGGCTAGACCGCCTTGAGGTGGCTACAAGCTGATGTCTACCTGCAGAGGAGAACCTCCAAAGCACAGGTGACCCCTGCTTCCCCAGCACGCCTGTGGTGTGTGCCGATGCCAGTCCTCTCCAAGGGGGCCTCCCATCATTCCCCTCTGATGACTCCGTGTCAGAGTTCCGCCAAGAGCCTGCTGCCTGACCTTGTCCTTCTGAGATTCTGAGTCATGCAAATGGTCCTGATTGAATCACTCTCGAGGCCAACTGGGACACCCAGGCTTTGAAAGGTTTTAGACGTGGCCATTTCTTCTTGACCTACTCTTCGTCTGGGGCTCAGGATGATGTGTTGCGGGCTCCTTGCTGTCTGACAGCTTTCAAGGGACAGCCCAGCCTCTACTAATTCATCTGCCACATCCGTTTTCCTTTCCCAACCCTAATGCCTTGGAAGCAAAGGCCAGGGACTGCAGGTCTAGTGTGCCGAGATCCTTGGGGGTTGGTCAAACGGACCCTCCTTACACAGCGTCCTGAGCTTGGTGTCTGATGGGAGCTAAAATCTTGGGTTTCCTTTGTGCATGAGTTTTGCAAACAGTCTAACAGAGAACAGTCCTGAAACACAAGAGGACAAAACACCCACGGGAATAGATGCATGGTTTGATGCCAACTTCACGGACTTTTCCACATCCCCGAGTGCGCACGTTAAACAGATTAAGAGTTTATTGTGTAAACCTCCATCCCTCCTGTTGCCAGCCCAGAAGGTCAGAACCAACCACTGTGCGACTATCTGGCTTTGTTTAATACGTGTTCCTCCTGGGGCCATGTATTATACCACCGATGCTCATCTTGTCAACTCTCTGAGCACAATATTACATTAGCAGATCCTACCAACAAAAACTCAGTATGATCATGGAGCTGGCAACAACCCTAGCAAAGCTTCTTCCCCACGACATGCTCCCTGCCCAACACACCTCCCGGGGTCTGAACACATGCAGACTGCAGGCTTCATGGCTTCTGAACCCCATTCTTTGCAGAGGGACTGGGGTAGTGCGGGCAGTTAGCTTTGTGAAGACTGCCGGCCTCCTAAGATAGTCTGAGCCTCTCCCAACTCTCAGCCCCCTGAGGCCAGGCCAACCTTGTTGGATGGATGTATTTCCCTTCATGTGTGCTATGTCTGCTTCAAAACCCTGAGCTCTCTTTAGACGTCTGCTAGGTCTCCTTCTAACCGTCATCACGTTCTTCTCTCTGGCTTACCCTCTTGGTGAGTCCTGCAGAAAGAACGTAGATTCCATGATGATAAAAGAAATCTTTGCTCTCCCCGACTTCCTTCTCCACCCCCCTTTGTTTCCGTGGCTGTACCCTTGGTTGCCATGTGGCAACTCCTTAGCAAATATTGACAGGATGATTTCATGTTCTCTCTCTCTCTCTCTCTCTCTCTCTCTCTCTCTCTCTCTCTCTCTCTCTCTCTCTCTCTCTCTCTCTCCTCTCTGCACCGTATCTCTAAATGACATCTAGACCCTACGTACCTCTGCACTGCTCTACTTGAGTCACAGGCTGGTCTTATGCAACTCTGTCATTCTCTCAACCCAGAGGTCTACTGAGGTTGCCCAGCCCTTGGACCCTTGAGCTTTTTCTAGCCTACCTTTCTATGTTCTGCAGAAATCCAAAGCCTATTTCAAGATAAGTGTGAGTTTTGGGGATGCAAGTGGGTTCATGTTCTCTCCTTTGCTGTGCCTTTAGACTCTGCCTCCTTCCGTCTGTTTGTCCCTAAATCAATCCAGGTGTGAAGCCCAGGCACGTCCACAGTGTGCATGCGTGCGTGCGTGCGTGCGTGCGTGTGTGTGTGTGTGTGTGTGTGTGTGTGTATACCCACGCACACTTCAGCTATCCACACCATGACTAAGGTGATACAGGCATCCCCGTTGCTGCTGTGCAAGGCCACAGCAACCACTTAAGATGGCACCCGAAATGGCCTGGCTCTAGGAGGCTCTTTTTTACCCCAGCCGTGAGGTTACAACTGGCTCTCCACCTTCTCGCTGAATCTTCTCTCCTCCCTTTCTGTAGAGAATCAAAGCTCAAAACATATTCCCAGGCAGAGTAGTTTATTTGTTATTTGAGCTCCTGACTCCAGTTTTACCTGATCTCCGTAACAGCTCATCTGTTAACCTTGGTTTCCCTAAACTAAAATGGAAGTACTCACTGTAAGAGAGTTGTAAAAATGTTAACTAAAACAAGCACCACAAACCAAAACCACACTTGTCTCTCTTATGGCGGTGTTTGTAGACTCAAGAGAAGTTACGTCTACTTGGTAATCACTGGAAGCCAAGGTGTGTTGACACAGTCTGACACATTGTTCAGTATATGCTGATTTGTACTGAGATGGATCTTGAAAGGAAGAGGAGACTCTTGGAACGATGAAGACTTTTAGAGAGAGGAGCTGAGTCAACTGGGGCAGGGATGGGGTAGAGGCTTCCTCCTCCCCATTTAACCTGTCAGTGTTGCGGATTTCCCATATTTAAGAGGCTATCATCATATCTATGTATCGTCAATAAAGACGACAAAGAAGGCTGGTTACATGAAAGTGTTCGAACCCAGTGACCTTAAGCCGTGTGAGTCATGGGGACTCCTGATGCTGTGTGGTTGAGGGACGAGTCTCAGAGGCCAGTCTTGGAGAATGTGCCTGTCACCGCACATGTCCCTTTCCCCTGTGACTTCCTGGTTGTGAAGAGCTGAGCAGACACGCATCATTCGCCACGTCTGGATTATAACATCTCGTTCAGAGTTCCAAATGGTTAGAAATGTTCACAGACCACTCCTTGCCTTGCCCAGTTTTGCAAACAACCAAGAAGGAAGTTGTCAGCGCTGTAAATGTTGAAAGAACAGGTGATTGAACAATCTAAATTAGTGATAACTGCAATGCATTGGAACACATACTATATGAATTCACAATTAAAGTATATAAACAAGAATAAAAACTCACTCACCCCTTTGGAGGATGCTAAAAAAACTAACTAGCTTGAAAACCAATTTACAAAAAGAAAATCAAGCAACTTACCTTACCTATACAAATGATATTTAATGGTAACCAAACAACTGATCACCTCAATTTCCCTCTCTCTACCCACCTCTGTGTGTGTGTCTGTATCTGTGTCTCTGTCTCTTCGGTAGACAGAGTAACAGACACCATGGGGATTAAACCCAGAGCTCATGCTAGCGAAGCACTCTAACACTGAGCTGAGCCCAAACCTGTGAAGTTTATCTTTATAGAAAGAGTTCAGGAAATAAATGAAAGATTCACACAAATCAGAATTCCCTGCAAACTGTGTTGATCTTGACAGTGATGCTGATGGCTGCTAATAACAAAGAGAAGAACGTCTTGTATTCAGTGAAATGTCTTTATTAGGTGATGAGAATCAGGTTGGAACTGTCTTCCGGAGGAATATTTTAAGTGTATAATTCTATCTGCACATACACAAAGATAACAACACATTTATAAAGTCTTCTACGTCTGAAAAAGTCAATCCTGAATCTTAACAAATTTCTACATCTAATAATTTTATAGGAAGTATAAAAAGAGTGGGTTTAATAAAGCCATTGAGAAATAATTGGCAAAATGCAAAATGGGTATCTCTTGAGGACAATTTGGTTCCTTCGAATAAATCGCAGACAAAATGAGAAGCAGATGGGAGGGAACTGGTCAGTGAAAGCATACTGAAGAGAGTCATCCGGTTACGAGAACAAGTCTGCTTTAGATCTTGGTTTAAACAAACTACTGAAGAATTCGGGAACAGCTGTAGAAGCCTGAAGGGTAGATAGATACCTGAGGCATTAAACTATTATTAATGTTTAAGGTGATAAAGTAATGTGGTTATGATTTCAGCAAGTCCTTAAACTTCAGATATGTGTATGTGTGCAGATGGGTAGATGACAGATGATAGATAGGTAGGTAGAGAGATAGATAGATAGATAGATAGATAGATAGATAGATAGATAGATAGATGATAGATCGATAGATAGATAGATAGGTAGGTAGAGATATAGATAGATAGATAGATAGATAGATAGATAGATAGATAGATAGATAGATAGATAGATGATAGATAGATGATAGATAGATAGATAGATAGATAGATAGATAGATAGATAGATAGATAGATGATAGATAGATGGATGGATAGATAATAGATAATTTGTGATTACATGAAAATTAAAAGCACAGGTCATGTCTATGATTTAAAGACAAATCTGAGAAGAGATATAGAAGGCATTTACGATGTGTCACTGCTTTTGGGAAATTAGGAGCTGGGATGAGAGAAATAAACTTGAATAATTGCTTTAATTAATGAACTATATTAGAATGAGTTCACCAGAACCTCAACATGCTAGGAAGGTGGGAGAGTATGCGCTTGTATTGTAGAGCTGGCAGGAACAGCACCTGGAACAGGCTTGTCCGAGTCCTAGAACCATCAGAGCTGGGTCTACCTCCCTCCCCCGGAAGCTAGGATCTCAGAAACAAGAACTCAGAATCACTTGGAAACTGTCCTTGATGGCCTAAGTGCCAGCTTTTCAATGCTTATTGTTTGGAAACTTCAGAGTGTGTAAGGGGAAAATATACCCAGAATTAAATGCAAAGTCATGCAGTTCTGCAAGTCGGAAAGGCCTTTTCTTTTCAGATGTGTTGACAGTGATTTAATCAGCAGATGTCACTGTGTTATCCTTGGGGACATCTCTTCCATGTGCTTGTTTTAGAGACGGTGTCCTCCTGGCAATGTCACACAAAATATTTGGGGTAATTTTGCTTAATGACAATCCTCCTTTGTGTGTTCCCACTGCCTGGTAAAGTTCTTAAGTTTCTGTCCCTTTTGTTTCTGTTTCTCCCCAGCATCATTGACAAAGAAGTCTCACTGATGGCGGAAATGGATAAAGTCAAAGAGGAAGCCAGTAAGTAGGCATGTGGCTGTGTGACAAGATGCCACCCCCAACCCAAAGCAATCCATCACTCAGGTTGACAGCAGTAATTCTGGATTGGGGGCAAGACCCTACAATTCATACTGAAATTCTGGTGGGTGAGTTCTGGAACGCCAGGCAGGTCACTCATCTCTGTGTCTCTGTATTTCTGCTACACCGTCTGGCAAAAGGATAGAGCTGCCATTCATTCCTCTGAGCTGTCAGTGCAGGGTGCTCCCTGAGGAAATAAGAGGTGTCTACTGGGTTTTTTTTTTTTAACTCAAGAGGACTTTCGTGTACACACAGAAACTAAACTTAAATTTAGAAAGACAATGAATCTAATATCACATCTATGTAGATGTGTGCGGCGTGTGTTTGGGTGGCATGTGAACGCGTGCGTGTGACTTCAGGGAGAGTGTGCACACACCCGGGTGTGAAGGCCAGACATCAACTTGAGTTTTTTGTACCACATGTCACCATATCTTTTGAGAAAGAGGGTGTTACAAACCTGAAGTTCATCGGTTTGGCTAGACAAAGGCTCCAGAGATCCACCTGCCTCTGCTACCCCCCACCCCTACTCCAAGACTGAAATTGCAGAAGAGTGTTCCTGCCCCTGCCTTCTTCATGTGGGTTCTGGAGAGGTGAACTCAGGTCCTCAAGACTGCACAATGAACACTCTACTGTCTGGGTCATCTCCTCAGCCCTGGCATTGATCTGGGAGCAGCAGGCATTAAATCTAAAGACAGTCGTTTTGAAGTCTATACAACTTACAATCTCGCTATGTCATTCAGAGTAGTTTTGACTTATTGGGGTAGTTTAAAAGAAAATAGCCCCCAAAGGGAGTGGCACTATTTGGAGGTGTAGCCTTGTTGGAGGAAGTGTGTCACTGTGGGGGTGGGCTTTGAGGTTTCTTTTGCTCAAGCTTCCCTCAGTGTGACAGTCAGTCATCTTCCTGTTGCCTGCAAGATGTAGGACTCTCAGCTCCAGCACCACGTCTGCCTGTACGCAGCCATGTTATGATGATAATAGACTAAACTTCTAAAAGTGTAAGTGAGCTGCCCCAATTAAATGTTCTCCTTATCAGACTTGCCTTTGTCAAGGTGTCTCATCACAGCAATAGAAAACCCTGAGACACTCATTCTCTTTTAAGTTCAAATAACTCAGGTTATTGATTTTTCCCTTAAATTGCTCCTGTTTAACCTAAGGATGTAGCTCAATTTGAGAGAGCACTTGTCCAGCATGCTGAAAACCCTGAGTTTGATTCCCCACATGACCTAAAACAGACTTGGTGATGCATGCCCATTATCTCAGCCGTCAGGAAGTGGAAGCCAGAAGATCGACATAGTGAGTTTGGAGGAACCTAGAGTCAATGAGGAACTTTCATAAAATGAAAAACAAAACAACAACAAAACTTGTGCCACTTAGGGCTGCCTAAATATTTGTGAAGGGGCGTATGCGTGTGTTTATATTATGCCTCTCTTCAAGCATTTTCAGAACCTTCCATTGCACTGATAAACCAAACAAGCAAAAGATCCCCAAGCTTTGAAGCAACTTGTATAGGAGAAATAATTCAAATATAGAGATGCACTAAATGATTTTTAAAAAAAAATACTCCAGTTGTTTACAAACTCCATCAAAAATGCCAACACCTGCCAACTTCAAACTGTAAGAGAAAATCAATCCATTTTTCAACTTAAAATTATAAAGATAGATTGCCTGATAAAGCAAATTCTTTACTCGAATAATGAACACGAGTTCAGTGTTGCAATGCACACCTTTAATCCCAGCACTTGGGAGGCAGATACAGGTGGATTTCTGTGAGTCTAAGGAGGCCAGCCTGAATTTTTTTTTCAGTAAAGAAATAACACATTCATATAGTCACGATGGCTGTAAAACTTTTCCTACACTGTACACAAAAACATAAGCCGGGCGGTGGTAGCGCACACCTTTAACCCCATCACTTGGGTGGGAGAGGCAGGCGGATCTCTGTGAGTTTGAGGCCATCCTGGTCTACAGAGTGAGTTCCAGGACAGCCAGGGCTACACAGAGAAACCTTGTCTTGAAAAATCAAAAAAAAAAAAAACAAAAAAAACAAAAAAAAAACACCCTGGGTTTTATTTTATGCATGCTTATGTCTAAATTTCTCCACTGTGATAAGTGACTCAATAGTTGCGCAGATGGTAATCTGCGCCTGCGCGTGGCGGCGCACTGCCCGTGGCAGCTGCACCGTGCATGGCGGCGTACTGGTACTGCGTGTGGTGATGCACAGCGTAAAGTAGCAGTCTGTGCAAACGGTAATCTGTGTAGTGTGATAATCTGTAAAGTCACTGTCTGCTCAGTGGCAGTCTGTGCACCATGGTAATCAGTGTAAGACAGCAATCTGTGCACAATGGCAGTCTTACACAGGATGGGGTTCTTGGGTTGGAAATTTCAGCAGAGACGAGATTCCTCAGATAGAACACGGTGGATGGCTGACCCTTCCTCACTATTGAATTCATTCTGGTATGTTCTGGGGACCCGAGGACCACGCTTCTCCCCTGGGATTTACTTTGCAATGCTTTTCCTGGGCATTCCAGAATCATCAGCCTCACCCAGGTTTGATTTTATGAATCAGTTAAATGGCAATCTGAACCCAACAACCTCTCAACTCAATCGCTTGTCATTTGATTACCAATGTGGGCTGGAGAGATGGCTCGGTGGTTAAGAGCACTGCCTGTTCTTACAAAGGTCCTGAGTTCAATTCCCAGCAACTACATGGTGGCTCACAACCATCTATAATGAGATCTAGTACCATTTTGAGAAAGAGATCTACCTGGTCAGTTGTCCTCATCAACTTAGACCATGAAACCCAACATGAACAAGTTCAACAGAACCGCCATATAAGGGCTGCTCATGCATGCTTCCGCATGGTCAGGGCATACATGTCATTCATTCATTCATTCATATTTATTTGCACAAGAATGAAAAATTAAAACCAAATTCTTTTTTTCTCCTCTGTACTTTGACCATAATTCAGTTTTCTCCTTTGAAAAATAGCTAACAATATTTTTAGTTAAAAAATTTTCAGGGGTGAGTGGAGTGGGGCGAGCTGGCTCCGCAGGTCATGGCACTTTGGGGTGAGCTGGCTCCGCAGGTAATGGCACTTGTTGCCAAGCCTATGGACCTTAGTTTGAGCCCCAGGACCCCACACAGGAGACGGAGAGAACCATCTGCAAGTTACCCTCTGGCCTCCACACACATGCCGTGTTACACACATGCTTACACGTGATACGTGCACACAGCCACACAACAGATTACTAAATCAATGGAGTGGAAGTGTTAAAATCACTTAGAAACAAGGAAAACTTTCTGGGGTCTGAGAGGTTGGCTCAGTGTGACAAGCACAAGTCTGAGGACTGAGTTTGAACTCCCGGGTTAAATACCTTGTCTGGGGTGCACAGCTGTGACCCCAGCACTGAGAACGTGTAGCCCCAGGCAGACATGATGTGCCCCCCCCACACACACACCACAGCTCACTGGCCAGCCAGTTCATCTGGACCAGTGAGCTCCGGGTTCAGCAGGGGACACTGTCTCCGAAAATATAGGGGTGGGAAGAAATAGAGGACGAGGTTGGACTTGGATGGATGAGACCTTTGTCTCCATTTTGGCAGGTGGTACTGTCTGTGTGCTTAGGTTTATGGCTTGAATGGTACTCCATCATGGAGTTGGTTGTGCTAAGGTCTGGGGGACCTACTGAAGTCTGCTGCCCTGGTCTTAGTCAGTGAGTCAAATCGTGGACTCATCCTGCTCTAAAGAGGTGTGGTCGATCCTAAGGATCATTAATTTTACTAAATTGAAACATAATTGGCCATATAGTTTAAAATGTAGGACTCCACCATTAATCCAGTCAGAATGAGAATTAAAGACCCAGGAAGTGCTGGTAGCAGAGGAGTTAGCTAGCGGGACCAAGAGAACAGAGACTGATATCGATGATCTAATTTATGGCCTTCTCTGTTTGAGATTTGAGTTTCTTTAATTACTCCAGAAAGGTTAGCATAGAAGCAGCAAGTTCCTCCCAAAGCCAGACATGGTTTCCTTTAACTCATGAGAAGTCTAAGCCTCTCCAATTTTGTAGAACCGTGTCTGCAAGGAAATCTGTTGTTTCCATTCATAAGCAGAAACATTTGCTACCTCTAGGTCTTGATCAACCTGTCTGCTTAGTTTGGAAAGCATCAGAAGAAGCACATTTAGTTAAGCCCACCAGGTAGGCTTAGAGGCCCGGTAATATTGCTATTATCCAGATAAGTTAACACCTACAGCTGCCTATCAGGCATCAGAATAAGGGGAAGTGCCTAGGTTAAAGGTTTTGAATGTTGGATAAGTTTTA
Source organism: Arvicola amphibius (assembly GCF_903992535.2). Lineage (NCBI taxonomy): Eukaryota > Metazoa > Chordata > Mammalia > Rodentia > Cricetidae > Arvicola > Arvicola amphibius. Next base: position 31,338,556 of record NC_052064.1, read on the forward strand.
GCCCCTTTAAAGTCCTCTAGCCTTAATTTGTGCTGCCCCCATCAAAACCAATTTCGTCAGTGATCTGCTGGTCTGGTTAGCTCCTATCCTTATGTAGAACAGCGGCTAGGTGTCTAAACATAACCATCAGTCATGGCTGATTTCATGGCTGGGAATGATTAGCTCCATCCCAGAGCCCCTTCCTGTGGCTTAGACTCTGATTCCCTGGGTTTTCCATTTCCTGAAGGCCAGAGTCTCTCTAATGGAATCTCCAGACTTTTTATTTTATGGCCATTGGATTCCATTTCCCAGTTGGGCATTTCTTGGGCAGGGGCTTTTTTTTCTTTCTAAATATTCATCTGTGTGTTTTCAGGAAGCCTCTGTTTTTGCAGTGGAAACTCCATTCGGGAATGACAAGTAGGAGTCCCAGCTTCAAGGCTTGCATAGAACTGTAACTCTGTATTCCTATCTCCAAAGACAAACTCTCCTATCTTCCCTTTCTCCAGTACAGCCAGACACTTAAGTGGGCATCAGTGAGGATGTGGGCTGCTGGTCTGCGGCCGCATTAGTTATCCCTGTATCCCGGTATGTGTCTTCCTCAGCTCCCAGGTCCAGGTCGGAGAGTCGTGGGGATGAGACCATGACCCTACTGTATTAATACCAAACGTAAGACTCAGGAGGAGGTAGAGGGGCAGGGAACAGAAGGGCCTGGGGCCCAGCAAAATGTTCATTTCAGTGGCTCCATAGTCCAGAGACAGTCCATTTGGCATCAGTGCCTGTGGCTTCTGCTTTCTTCACCTGGGTGTGGTGGATCCATGGCATAATGCCGGCTACCTTCACAGCCATAGGAGTGAGTGGAGGGAATTGCCGAGTCGGATCAGAAACCACGTTGGTTTCTGAGTCCCTTTGGCTCCCTGCCTGACCAGACAGTACTACTGGACTCAGACAAGGAGAAACTGGTGGTGGATTCTGAGGTCAACTGGGTTTCTCGGATAGTTCAATGAATAGCCTTTCTGGAGGGCTGGAGGGTTTGCAGAGACTTGAGAAAGAATGGTCAGAGAGTTCTCTGAGCCTGGCAAGCAGTGGGGGAGCTCTTCCAAACATAATCTCACAGGAGCTAAACCCTTCCCTGTATGGGGTGCAGCAGATCCAAAGCAAAGCAAAAGAAGGAGGTTCATCCATTCTTTGCTGGACGCTAATGAGAGTTTTGTTAGAGGTAGGGTGGGGTTTTCTTTGTTTGTATTTGTTTGTTTGTTTACATATTGTTTTTTCCTACATACCCCAACTCAAGGTCTGCATGAGCAATGAACTTTTCAATCTATATCTAAAGCTTTTAGCTCTTAACTGAGAGGTTTGGGCTATGAAAGCCAGGCCATTGCTAGGGGGAGGCCAGATCAGGGAAGCAGTTCCTCAGGGGGGGCTTTTTAGACTCCTGTTTGAACTGTTTTAATCTAGGCGAGGCACACCTCTACCCACCGGAAAAGATATTTATAAAAACTAGCAAGTACTCGTATCCTCCCCTGGGTGGCCAGATCTCAGTTGTCGGTTTTCCCAGAGTTGGCCAGGATGCTGGCCTCTCATTTGCACCACTTCCTGGAAAGGGCTCTTGGTTTTGGATTGACTTGAGCACACCCCTCGCATAGGGCTAAGACATCCCTCACTAGAGCACTAGACTGTCAGGTCTAGGCATAACATACCTTGGTCTGAGCTACTGGGCAAGTTTTGGGGACCCCTGGTGGAGGTCAGTTACCAGAGTCCAGCCAGTTGTTCCTGGGAGAGTGACCTTTGCTTAAGTCATTCCGTCACCCTGTGGGTTTGAACTGTCCCTCTCTGCATTACCATGGAGTCTCAGGCAGCATGGGGGCGTGGCGTGGTCTGTCTTCAGGAGATCAGTAGTCTCTAGGGCTCTTAGGGCTGTTCGCTGGGCAGCCAGGTCAGCAGCCTAGCAGTGGAGGACAAAAGTCTGTCCGGGAAGCCTCTAGGAGGGCTATGATTTTGTTTTGTTTTTCCTAGCAATTGAGAAGCCCTCTTTCTCTACAGATCATACCATGGGCATGCCTGGTAGTAAAAGCATAACAACTGTCCCTGTATGTGGTGGTGGATTTTCCTTTTCCCCATCTGAAAGCTTAGGTCCCATGGATCAGTTCTGTTCTCTGTGCTCGGATAGCCGGCTTGGGCCCAAACCGTTTTGTTTCAAGTAAATACTGCAGCTCCCACGTGCCTGGTTTCATCTCTCATTTAGTGACCACTGTGGGTGAGCGTCTGTGGATTATCGCTGGGCAAGAGGGTGGCAGGATTAATAGTGAGGGGCTTTCTCAAACTGGACTGGAGGGTCATCCAGGAGTAGGGGCTGGTCTGGGTTACCCAGGAATTAAATAACCAGTGTCCTGGTGTTCCCAGGAGGAGGGCCACCGTGGCATGGAGTGCTGGGAGGTATCTTAGCCCAGAGTTAACATGTGTGTGTGTGTGTGTGTGTGTGTGTGTGTGTGTGTGTGTGTGTGTGTGTGTGTGTGTGTTCATTTGTTTAATTAGACTACTAATAGTTGCCACAGTCTTAGACAGGTGGGCCATCCTGTGACTACAGGGTCCAGTCATTTGGACATGTATGTCAAAGGGCTTTTCCATGGCCCCAAAGTTTGGGTTAAACCCACTTTTATAATGTCTTTGTTTTGGGAACAAACAGTTGAAAAGGTTTGGAGATGTGTGGAAGTGCTGGGACTGGACCCGAAGTCAGAGTTGTTTTTAAAACCTCGGGTGCCTTTGTGTAGTCTCAGTCCAGATTAGGGGCTCCACACCCCCACTCTGTGCTTGTGTGTGGCACGCCTGCTATTTCTGCAAACTCTAGCTTAGAATTCAGTACTTGTTCAGTCCCGAGGCTGACAGTGTTAGCTAGCCTTCCGTGGTGAAGAAGTAGATTCTAATTCCCGTGAAGGAATACTTCAGCAGCAGAATAGATGAATTTGCCAGCAAAAGTGAAGGCAAGCAGGGCAAAAAAAGCAAACATTTGCTTCTTCCGTGTGTGTGTGTGTGTGTGTGTGTGTATTGCCATCAGAAGGCATGGCCCATACTTAGGGTGGGTTTTCCCAGCTCAGGTAACCCAATCAAGACGTCCCTTCACAGGTGTGCCCAGCTGATTAGTTAGGTTCTAGTTGATTCCAAATGTATTCAAGTTGACGACCAAGACTAACTAACCATCACCGTTACAATCAGCGTCGTGTCTACAGATGGCGGCGTCCATACTAGCAAACACTAATGTAATTATTCTCAGAGTATATTTTAGGTGGATGTATCTCACTTTGTTACTACGTTAGCACGGAGTGTGTGTGTGTGTGTGTGTGTGTGTGTGTGTGTGTGTGTGTTTCAGCGTATTGCAAATGTTGCTGCTTACTTACACAGTGACCCTGGGAGTGCAGGATTGTTACATTTTACAGATGAACAAGTCAGCGTGCATACCAGGCCTTCAGACTTTGTCTGCTTCCCCCGGGGAACTGAAGGTCACACAGACATATTCTTGACAGGTTTTCTGGTGATTTGTGAAGAAAACATGACTTTGTAAAACAAGAGCTCATTATGAAGCAAAACAGCAAATTTCTCAAGAACTGTTACGGAATACGAAGGAGTTCAAAGAGTCTCTACGCTTGAAGAAGCGCTAGCAGTCCACACCTGGCCCCACGATTCTGAGCACAAAGCCTTGCACTGTTGAGTGTTATTGGAGAAGCCTTAGGCTGTCCATGGTTCAAGCAATATGAGCCATGCTTCCAGTGTGGTCTAAGAATCTGAAGGGATTTACAAATCCTATTGAGAAAATGGATTTCAGCATGCCAGATTCCGTTTACAAAGTTGCATACGTAATATCATCTTGCATGTAGAGGGGACCCAAGCTGCACGGAACTGTCTCCCTGTACAGACCTCTGAAAGCGTGGTGCTTTCAAAACATACGTGTTACTCGATTTTAAATTACAGGTCCCCGTTCTTAAGGTCTGATCTGGTTTTGACGTTGCTTTCTGTTTTTTGTCGCGGGCATTGCCGATGGTGAAAATGTGGGCCCCTGGAGAACATGGGCGTTGGATCTTAACTTTTCAGACTTTTTCATAAAGAAAGGCTTTGAGATGTTATTGCGACTGTATGTAAAAATGCACCCCGGAGTTTGCTGACACGCAGTCTTCATCTTCACGATTTGCGTGAGTTTAAACTCGGAACTTATTGGCGGTCTTGCACCTGCGCCCCCAGTTTAGGGCACGTTGGTATCTATTTTTACGGAGGCTCCCGTCTCGAGTGAATGCCCAACTTCTACACAATCAAAAAGAACAATGGCCTCTAATTGTCGCCAGCCTCCCAAACGATCCATTGAGAAAAGTGAGATCGGCTTCGCTGTGCCGTCACCGTGGTCTGCCCATCCCTTTTACTCACTGCCTTTCAAATCTCAGCCTTCGGAATTTATTTATTTTTTTAATCGCACTTTGCAAGAAGGGAGCGTAGCATTTCCTGTTCCTACTCAGTAATCATTCCTCATGCTGCAGACTTTAGTCTGCCATTTGTATGTTGAATTATAATGACAAGTAAGCAACTAATCAAAGCCATGGATCTTAAAAACTTTCTTTATGCTAGTATGGGCGGGAGATACTGGTTCATATATGTGGCATGCGTGTGAGTGTCCATATGTGTTTGTGTGCATGCATGTGGAGGTTAGAGGTGAACATTGAATGTCTTCCTCTGCATTCTCTACCATGTATGTATATATATATATATATATATGTGTGTGTGTGTGTGTGTGTGTATACATCCAATATATAATGTGTGTATATACATACACATATATGTATATATACATATATAAGATATAGCCTATGAATGTATATGTTCATATATCCTATATATATATGTATGTATGTATGTATGTATGTATATTGGATGCGGTTTCTCTTCTCTGAAACTGGGAGCTCACTGGCTCTCTGACTAGCTAGACTGACTGTCCAGGGAGCCCCAGGGATCTTCCTGTCCCTAGCTAGCCCTGACGGTTACTGTCAAGCACGGCCTTACCCCACTCTTTACATGGGGACTGGGGATCTGAATTCAGATACTCAACGCTTGAACTGCATACACTTTACCCAGGGTCTTAGTCAGGGTTTCCGTTGCTGTGAAGAGATAGCATGGCCACAGCAGCTCTTACAAAGGAAAACATTTCGTTGGTGCTGGCTTACAGTTCAGAGGTTTAGTCCGTCATCGTCGTGGCGGGAAACATGGTGGCGTGCAGGCAGACATGGTGCTGGAGAAGGAGCTGAGAGCTCTATCTCTTGACCTGCAGGCAGCAGAAGCGACTGTGGGCATGTAAGACCTCAAAGCGCACCTCCTCAGGGACACACTTCCTCCAACAAGGCCACACCTACTCCACAAGGCCACGCCTCCTAATAGTGCCACTCCCTATGGTCCAAACACTCAAATGCATGAGTCTATGGGGCCATACCTATTCAATCTACCATACCCACTGAGGAAGTTTTCAGCCCCAAACCTAGGCAATCTTCAGTGGAACAGCAACCTCAGTCCTTGCAGACCTTATTCTGATATCCTTACAATTAATGGGCCCATCCCCCACCCCCTCACTGAATCCTTCATTTGGCACCTACTGTGTTCCTGTGTACTACATGCAGGTTCTGTGGACACAACAAATTCAATAATTCGAGATGGGCGGTGGTGGCGCACGCCTTTAATCCCAGCACTCGGGAGGCAGAGGCAGGCGGATCTCTGTGAGTTCGAGACCAGCCTGGTCTACAAGAGCTAGTTCCAGGACAGGCTCCAAAGCCACAGAGAAACCGTGTCTTGAAAAACCAAAAAGAAAAAATTCAATAATTCAGTCTTAATCTAATCCCATTGGTGACTGGACATGTATCCAGGCAGGTAATGTTAATGCTACCAGAGGGTCCTTGGGGACGGTGCACACTAGGTACCACTTTTTCGTCAGTTGTACCTTGGGATGCTGAGCAAGGGTGGCTAGAAATCACAGTTTTTAAAACAGGGCTTCACATATCCCAGGCTGATCTCATCTCACGGTGTAGCTAAGGATGACCGTGAGCTTCTGATGCTTCTGCCTCTCCCGCTCAGGTGGTGGGATTGCAGACTCCTAGCACCGCGCCTCATTATGGGGTGAGTCCGCCAAGTGAGCCGTGCCCCTAGCCCACATTCCATTATTCTAAGGACCTCTAGAAGTCCCTTTCAAATAGTATTTCCTACTTTCTAAATGTGGACACTCAGTTTGTTGCAAAGCTAATGTATAGATCAACCAAACGTGTTCTCTGGCTAAAAGTAATAGCAGGTTGCTGTTCTGTGGTCTCTGGCTCAACTAGATACCCTAAAACATCTTTCAGTATGAGACTGTCGGCATTCAGGTGCATATTGGTCACTAAAGTTATCCAGACATGGTTTTTCAGAGGATTTTCTGAATTCCAAGACCAGTAATTATAGGTCAGTCTGCCCAGCTCTCTTCTAGGTGGAGGCAGCCAGGTAAATATCCAAAGAATGGTTAGTGTAATTGGCAGATGATTGAGCCTTACGCTAAAGGTTATTTTATTGGCATCTCAACGTGGATATTGACATAAACATATCATCTGTCTGAAGAATGGCTTCACTGTGCAGGAATCTTAACCTTTGACTGTGTGCAGCTATCTTTATTTTTGTTTGTTTGCTTGCTTGCTTTGATTTTTTTAAGTGACTTGTTTGATGTTATATCTATTAAGGCCTCTTAGAATCAGAAATCACATTGCTTGGATGTGTATGGTAGACAGGCTTGATATCCCAGCCATAGAGGCTGAAGCGGGAGGAATGCACAACTGAAGCTGACCTACACAATGAGGTCATACGTCAAAACTATCAAAATCAAGAAGATCCATTGTTGGCTCTTTGTCCTGTGGATGCAATCTGATAGGGCAGTTTGCCCTTGCACAGCAAGGATGGAGAACAGTTCAACATGCGTGTAATCTCGCATGGGTTGTTGTTTCTTAGGGCTCAATGTGACTGGCCAAGAGAAACACGGGAAATGCATGTATGATGAACTAAGAACCAGAAGTTTGTGTACGGAGAGTTCAAACATCTTATTTATTGCTTTGGTGTGCCGCAGTCTCTCGGGAAACACACACAAGTTAACCTGGGTTTCTGCATCTCTCTGAAACTTGAGTTCACGTGACAGAGAAGAGGGAGTAAGGGACCAGGGAATTCTTGACTGTCATCTCTACAGGTGTAGATGCTGAGGAACACACACACTTCCACTTCACGGTGGCTTGCCTCACCTCGAAAGTTTTTCTAGCAGAGGCACTTCAAACAGAGACCCGACATACTCTAGCCTGGAACTTCTCCATTTGCAAAACAGAAGTGTGTGCCAGAGCATCCGAGGCAGAGGCATTTTTTTTTCAGCTCATAAAAAGCTAATAGAGTAAATCTTGGATGTCATATTCCAGTCTCGCAGCTCGTTACCCCAAGTGACTTTGTGTTGAAATATCCCAGACTAGGGATCAAATCCAGGGCCTTTTGTGCACTGTTTAAGGTCTCTGCCACTGACCTCCACCTGAGTCTGGACGTGGTACGATTTTGAGAGTCTTATAGCACCTACAGGAAAATGGGTGTGCGGAGTGGCCTTCTGTCTTCGTAATCTCATTCCGCAGGATTTGAACGTCTTTTTTTTTTTTTTTCAGAGCTGGTTCTGAACAATGCATGAAGCCTCTGAATTAAGAAAGTGAGTTCAGAGACCAGGGCAGAGAATGAAAGAAAGTGGTGTGAGAGACAGTAGTGACTCAGGGGACTGGGTTTTCTTAGGGGATTGGCAGATGAGGACACCAGGAAATGTGTTGTTGGTGATGAACATGAAGAGCCAAGCCCCCTTGATGACCAACTCGGTCATGGCCCTGCATGGCGACCTGCCTGTTGGGAGAGAACCAACTCCAAGAAACCCTGCCGTTTAATATGTTTAAATCCCTGTCCTGACATGCCGTTCCTTCTCCCTTGGCAGTGGAGATCCTGACTGCCCGTCAGAAGAAAGCAGAAGAGCTGAAGAGACTGACCGATCTAGCCAGTCAGATGGCAGAGATGCAGCTGGCCGAACTCAGAGCGGAGATTAAGGTCAGTTCTGTGGAACTCCAGCAGAATGCGGAGCTGGCACTCTGATCCCGTTGTGTGGGGTTTCTATCAGTAGTTGGCTGCTCAGACCATATATACACCGCGCCCTCCCACGGGATCGGCACCATATATACCCCGCGCCCTCCCACGGGATCGGCACCATATATACCCCGCGCCCTCCCACGGGATCGGCACCATATATACCCCGCACCCTCCCACGGGATCGGCACCATATATACCCGGTGCCCTCCCAAGGGATTGGCACCATATATAGCCCGCGCCCTCCCACGGGACCGGAACACAGACTACAGAAGGGTGAAGAAACGATCTTCAAACGATGGTCTGAAGGGATATATTATCGCAAGGGAGGGGGATAAGTTAGTCAAGACGAACCCATTAGCGTATTTAAACATAAGTTATCTGGGATATGATTTTCACTCTGTGTAATTTATGCCTGTGAATATAAGCATACACTCATGTGAGTACACCCTAACAGTGAAGGTTATGAAGCGTCTTAGTCTTTTTTCTAGTTTAATTCGCTCCTCTTTTTTGTTAAGATTAATACCCACAAATGTATACTTATTAGATTTCTTCCACTGCAAGGAATATGAACTAATCCCGGCTAATTGGGAGCAGAACTTGAAACAATACTGAGTGCAAATCACCAAAGCCGGGTGTGTCCGAAGACCCGGGTCTGCAATGAGGACCAAGTGTGGTTTGTGGATAATGCATGGAAAAAATAATAATTCCCTAATTCTCTATTCAGAGCGCTAGGGCACTGAATGCTCTCCGAGAGGTCCAAAAGAGCCCAGAATAAACGATAACAAGTATTTATTTATTTATTTATTTATTTATTTATTTATTTATTGGGAAAAACTCACAACAAGGGTGGAGAGCCTGTCCTCTGTGGGCGCCAGAAGCTGCTAATGGAGCTCTGACCACCAGCCAAGAGAGCATCTGCTCTTATGGTACCCCAGACCACGCCCTAATGGGCAGGTACCTAAAAGGCTATTGGCTGAATGAATTCCCACAACACATTAGCTCCTGGGCCACACTGTGAGTAAAGTCCCTAAGAGGAGAGCTGTGGCTGCTCTCTCTACTTGGACCACACCTTGGTTTGTTTGGTTTTTTTTTTTAATTTTTTTGGCCAAGAGAGGGATATGTGACATTTCACGTTTATAGACCCACTGAGATGGTTTTTCTAAACAGCACGGGGTAAAGAGGCCAGAGGGGACGTGGTCACCAGGAAGGCAAGAAATGCTTATAACAAAGTAGGAAGGTGATGTACACCAGTTATTAAACACACAGTGTGTCTGCACACATGTGCACCCAGCTTCTGCCTGGCGTCTAGAAACCCTGGGTCCTTTCTGCATGTAGCTGCTGCTGGCTTTAGAACAGTCTGTCCATCGCAGGAGGAAGCTGTGTGGCGAGAGCAGAAAGGGCCAGGTGACATTTGATCCATCCCCTCCATCCTGGTTAAGTATGGAAGGGAGCGGAATGCTCAGGGAGAAAGGGATTGGGCATCAAGAGCCCTGGAAGTATTTCCCTTATCACCTTCCCCCAAGCCCTTGTTTCCTCCTACACAGCCAATTGCAAGGGCCTCCTAACTGTCTCCTTCCAGCCTCTCTGCTCCAGGTCCAGAGTTAAATTCCCAAACAGAACTAGCCTCCCTTAGTACAAGCCATCCCCCCGCCTCAGAATCCAGTACAGTACAGGACTCAGTAAATACTGTAGCGCCTGTGTCCTCTGAAAATTCCAGCTTGTTAGAACATCAAGCGAGGAGTGTGGGATCGCAGCTTCCTAGTCAATTGAAATCAATTTTCTCCCAGGTTTCATTTCTGCCTATCAGAATCCCACTTTTCATTACATGGTTGATAGCACAGGCTTCGGCGTGAAACAGGATAGTTCCCAAATTTTCTACTTCTGTGGCTTGGGTAAATTACATATTGTCTTAGGTTCTTAGAGTCCGGCCCCCTCATCTGTAACACAGAGGTAATAAGAATACTGACTTCATGATAACGTGATCAGGCGAAAATGAGGTTATTTCTTAAGAAGTCGTTCCGTCAACGTCCAGTTTAATTTTTTAAAGTAATCCAGCTCCCGTGTTCTCTCTTCTAAGACCCTCTTCGCGTGCCACTCAGCGAGAGATAATTTCTTCCGCTCCTACGTCTCCAAAGTGCCAGCCACTTCACCCTTGAATTTAATGGCATATCTTTCCTCTCTAGTAAACTCCCTGATACTCAAGGAGGGTGTGAGCCGCAGTTGTTTCTGTGTTCCTCACTGCTCTGTCTACACCTCGATCTTAATTTCAAGTGGAATTTAAATGAATTGAAAGCTAATCTTTCCCACTTCCCCCATTGCGGCACTTGAGATTCCGTCGGGAAGATTATGTTTTCTAGACGCAGAAGACTTGGTTTCTTATTAAGATAGAGACGAGGTGTCCAGGGGAGGACAGCGTATTTTCTTTTGACGGTTAATACCTTGGCCAAGGTAGGCGGTCCAGGTTGGGATGCATCTCAGAAAACCGCACTAGTGAGGGACGCTAAAGGGTTGAGTAGGCTCCAAGCCTGGACATGGAGCTTGTTCATCGTCATGTCTAAGCTGCAGTGGGGAACGTCGTGTCTCCTAACTTAGAACCAAGGCTCACTTAGAAGCGCCTCAGGCCGACTGGACTCGATTGAGACCCCTCAGGTCCGCCATCGGTGGGCACAGGAAGAACACAGTGAGGGGGTGCACGGGTGGCCTGGCCGCGGTTTGGAACTCCTCCTCCACTTGTCTTCCCTCCAGCACTTTGTCAGCGAGCGCAAGTATGACGAAGAGCTGGGCAAGGCGGCCCGCTTCTCCTGCGACATCGAACAGCTGAAAGCCCAGATCATGATCTGCGGAGAAAGTGAGTTGTGCATTGCGCATGCGAACTAAATAATCCCGCGTGAGTAAGCCTAGCGCCGTTTGGGGTTGACGGCAGAAGCCGGCAGGTGGACGGTGCCCCCTCCCCGCGACACACCTCCCCGGTATGGCTAAACAGAGGTCTGACGAGCTTTAATGGTATACAGCCATGGCATAAGTCACTGGAAATGGCAGGATTTGAACTTAGACTCTTCAGATGCCACTGCCCGTCAGCAGATCCCCAGGATTTAAGCTGAATAGAGCAGGTCAGATGGTTGCTACCTTTCACAGGCTTCCCCTGAGCTTGTCCAGGTACGCTGCTGCCCCGCTTCCAGCCTCCCCTGAGCACCAAGCCCCACTCCCTCGGCCTCGGCCCCGCCCCTACTCCCTCGGCCCCGCCCCCACTCCCTCGGCCCCGCCCCCACTCCCTCGGCCCCGCCCCCACTCCCTCGGTCCCGCTCCCCGTTTAGCCTGGGTTCTCTGCTGAGTGAAGCCGGAGATAATGAGAGACTTCGCGTCAGCCATTAGTTTAGTCTTGTTCCCTATTAAGCCTTAATTGGAGAGGCTAATGTGCAGCTAAATTGGCTGCTGCGTTTTCCTGTTCTCGGGCCCACACACGAGGGGAGGCGGGGATGAGTGACAAGCGCTAATGTGGCTTTGAGGACAGTCACCTAGGAGGACCGACTGGCAGCCGTCCACAACCCCATAGTCAGCAGGAACTTTTTCTACATTGAAATTTCTTTTTTTTTCTCCTCGAAATAAAAAAGTCTATCAGAGCAATCTAAACATTACCAAGTTGCGTTGACTAGCGTGTGACATTGCTTTCAGGTCACCTGTCTACTGACTACCACATACATGCGTCGTAATACAAGCTACTTTCGTCACAGTAGATGCTAGACCTTCTTCCGTGTCCTGTATGTTCAGCTGATCACTGATGTAACTGACGTGACCACTCCTGGGGTTGTAGCCTTTAAATAACCTCCCGTTGAGCACCAGAAAACAATGCCTAGGGCTTCCTGTTGGCCATCTTTGTCAGCCACCTGATTTTCTTGCTGTGCTTTTTAGTTTTTTTTCTTCAGGCTGATGGCAGGACCTCCCTCTTGGCCCTTCTCCAAACAAGCAGTTTGGTTGACCTTGGGAAAGGAACCTGCCCGCCCCAGGTTCTCCTTGAATCAGACCGTAAGCGAGGCTCCAATCCTGGGTGAATCTATGCCACCTGGCTCTGATGGGGGAGGGGGAGGGGCACTCCACTGGCTTTCCTCCAGGCGCCAGCTAGTGAGAGAAGCCGCCCCTTATCAAATTTACGAGTGTCCACATAAAAACAGCCAGCCTCAAGTGTTTGTGACGGTAATCCTCACAAAAATCCTTCCTGGAGGGTGCGCATCACTGCGGCTACTGACCCAGAAGTGGAAACGGGAAATAATGACCCCAGGCGCCTGAACCTGGCGAGTCTGAGAGCTGCTGAAATCCCCTGGCTGTGTTTGGACAGCCCAGAATCATTTATCACACCTTACCTACAATATGAAGGAACCGGAGCTTACATCCCTCGTCCTTTCCACTTCTAACATTCTGCGAGCCCTGCTAGCCACTCCTAATCCTCCTGCCAAACCCCGGGATTAAGTCCTGATCCGACAAAGGGAACAGAGAAAATTGCTTTGAAAAATTGGTGGCAATTTTAAAATTCACAAGAAGGTCTTTCCCCGTCCAGCCTGGCAGTTGAATCCCAGCAAGCTGTGAGAGAAGTCACGGCTTTATCCTAGAATTGATTCCCTATGGCCTCCATTTGGTATAATCACACAGAAATCATCCTGCCCGAAACCACCACTTTCAGAAACAACAGGACTGGCAATAATAAGCATTGAACAGACCTGTCTGACCCAAATATGCGCCGGACGGCGAGCTGCCTGACCGGTCTGCCGTGCACGTCGCCCTGGGGATGATGCAGGTCTTAAAGACTGGTCTGGGTAGCCCTGGTGGAGTATAGGAGATGTCCGGGACTGGCTGGCCTGCCCTATGGTCAGGGATACTCAGGACCCAGGGCCACGGAATTTCTAAGGCATAATATCCATCCATGCCCACGCTCTCAGAACACAGGACTCTGTCAGCCTCTCCATCCTCACGTGTCTGCAGTACGGGCTAACACAGAACCTGATAAATGGAAGAACTAAGAGGCAGAATTCACTTACGCATGAGCCAGAGAGAGAACACACAATGTCATTATCTCCCTGTCCCTGTTGGTCCTTGACCTAAAGAATAATCTTTAAGTTACAGAGGTGTGTCTTTGTTCCTGCAAATGCCTCTCGTCATGGAGTCTCGCAGGAGAAATGTGTCCTTTCGAACTACATCTTAAAGAATGACCCTTAATGTCTGTATGGAGTTCCTGCCAGTTTCTCCCCCCATACCCCGTAGCAGTCTCTAATGGTTCCGCGGACAGTGGCGCTCTTGGCACAGCCCCTAACACCAAACCCGTTCTCCGTTGCAGTCACACATCCAAAGAACAACTATTCCTCAAGAACCCCCTGCAGCTCCCTGCTGCCTCTGTTGAACACTCCCGCCGTGGCTTCCGGGAAACAAGGGAACTTTGCCCGGAAATCTTCCAGTCACAACAAGCCCTCCGAGGGGAAAGTGGCAAACCCCAAGATGGTGAGCGGTCTTCCCAGCACTGCCGATGCCTGTCACCAGACCATGCCCACGAACAAGCAGGTAAGCCCCTCCGGGAGGGCCTCATGGCACTGCCTGCGGGTGCTGGTACAGGATGCCGCCCATTTCCAGAGGAAGAAAGTAACAGCTCTGAGCCACTGAGCTAGTGGCCCTGCCCAGGCTCCCTGGAGCTCTGAGAGCATTGGCTGCCGGGCCTCAGCTCCTGCCTTATGAGCTTCACCAGGTTACCTCAGTCACCTAATGGAGACAGGTCCTCTCATGCCCTTCTTGCCAGCATCTCCAGGCCCTGGATGCCCACTGAAACCATTAGAGAGAGGGAAAGTGGCCATTGCTGTTATCTATGATTTAAAAAGTTCCTGCTTAGGTTTGGAGTAACAGGTCAAAGTCAGGCAAACTTGTCTCGCCGTGGAATCTCAGCGAGGGACACACATTTCAAAATGACTTTCTTGGTTCACGCCAATCTTCCATGGCCTCTAAAAATACAGCTTTTCACTGGCGGTGGTGGCGCACGCCTTTAATCCCGGCACGCGGAAGGCAGAGGCGGGCGGATCTCTGTGAGTTCGAGGCCAGTCTATTCTATAAAGCGAGTTCCAAGACAGCTAGGATTGTTGTTACACAGAGAAATGCTGTCTCGAAAAACCAAAACAAACAAACAAACAAAAAAAAAAAACCCTGAACTTTTCAAAGAACAGTCTTCCACCTCTCCTCCTGTTTCTGAGAGGGAATTAGTAGCCCGTGTTTAGAAAGTGGAAAAGAAACGGGATTCAGATTCGGTGACATGGGTGTTGAGCGTACTGCAGAGATAGCTTTCACGATCTCTGCAGCTTTTTCTGTGTTTCAAACCACTGGCTTGCTAGCAAATGCCCTGGTGAGTCTCCTTCTCTTGGCCTTTAGGAGTTCCCGCTGCTGGTGCTGCCGGGCATTTTTCTGGTCCCGAATGACTTCATGAGCCTGAAAGTAGTGGCTGGTTAAGGGAGCAGGGTACAAACGCATGGGCTAAGTGCGTCTCTGTCTCCACAATATCTGCCAAACCTGTTGCTGTCCTGTAGATTCCTCTTCAGCTCGGTGAAGTTAGCATGTAGGTGATGGCTAATTTAAGTGGTAATTCCCTTGTATATCTAAGCACAACAGAGAAGAGCAGGCAGGAAGGGCCCTGTGTTCCAGAATAACTGTTATGAGTCCCACATCACTGTCCCTTCTGCAGAGTTAGGGGTCAGTGAGGCCAAGGAGATATATACCCAGAATCAGCACACTCTTCTCCTTCCTTCTTTCCTCCCTTTCCCTCTCCTCCTTCCCCCTCTCTCCTCCCTCCCCCTCTCCTCCTTCCCCCTCTCTCCTCCCTCCCTCTCCTCCCTTCTTCTCTCCTCCCTCCCTCTCCTCCCTCCTTCTCTCCTCCCTCCCCCTTCTCCCTCCTCTTCTTCTCCCTCCTCCTCTTCTCCCTTTTCCTCTTCTCCCTCCTCCTCTTCTCCCTTTTCCTCTTCTTCCTCCTCCTCTTCTCCCTCCTCTTCTCCCTCCTCTTCTCCCTCCTCTTCTCCCTCCTCCTCTTCTCTTTGAAGATGATTAAGTTTCTTCCAGTTCCATTTACAAGACTGTAGTGCTAGAACTGAGAATTATGTCAACCTGACCTGTTTGCCTGTCTTTCACTACTGTGGTTTGAAAAAGTTTGTCTGTGATTTAGGGGGTAGGTTTTTCCGATACCAGTGTCTTCGTGGTTTGCTGGCTTCAGACCCTTACTTCATGTCTCTTTTTACCAGAATGGACCTTCTAGCCAAAGACGAAGATTTAACCCGCAGTATCACAATAGGCTAAATGGTCCCGCCAAGTCCCAGGGCGGTGGCAACGAAGCCGACCCCGCGCTGAAGAGCAACAGCCGGCATGAACACAGGAGACAGCCGCACAATGGCTTCCGACCCAAAAACAAAGGTGGTGCCAAAAACCAAGAGGCCTCTTCGGGGACAAAGGCCCCAGAGGTCCCAACGCATTCTGAAAAGCCCCGTCGACGGCAGCATGCTGCAGACAACTCAGAGGCCAGGCCTTTCCGGGGTAATGTGGGTAGGGTTTCACAGTGCAATCTTTGTCCCACGAGAATAGAGGTTTCCACGGAGGCCACGGTTCTCTCGGTCCCAGCTGTGACGTTGGTGGCCTGAGCTGGGAAAGGAAAGAGCAGGCTTTGCCTGGTTTTGGTTCGCTGCCCGAGGTGCTGACCCAATTCGCTGCCAAAAGAGAGTCAATGAGAATATACAAACTCTGTGTGTTTGTGTCCTCTCTCGGTCATTTTTACTCATCCTGATGCCCTGCTCTAGCTCGCTCCATCACGCCCATGCTTTGCTTGCTCCGTCGTTGCTTCTCCTCATGTTAGCCAGGCCGTATTTACTCGTTATTAGGAAAACCAAGATGAGGCTGGGGATCAGAGGCTCCGTTGGCCGACCTATGTGGTCGTCCCCGTGGCGTCCGTCCATTGGTTGTCATTAGAGAGTTCAATGTTGGAACCTGAAATTCCCGCTCAGACAAGCGTGATCTGCTGAAGACACATGTGCTTTTGTAGAATTTAACATCTGGTGTTTTTCTGAAATATAGATAAATATATATATAAACATATATTGCTTTATTTGAAACAAATTAAAATATGCTGCATTTGACGCCCGGCTTGTTTCTTTCATTGATGGCTGCCTTGGTGTGGAATGTTCTTTGTCATACTTTTGAGACAGAGGTAAAGACCAGAGGTTTAGTGCCAAGCTCTGTTCCCTTTGAAACAAGAACTCTTAGGAAGCAATGATATTCTCTCGGTTACTATTCGGAGAGGTGGTACACGCCCAGACATCATGGGTGCCTCATGGTAACTAGAAACCATGTATGTAACAAAGTTTACCTCAGTCTAGCTTTGACAATAGAGATGATTGGTTCATTAGAGATGATTTGTTCATGAACCAAAGTCCAGAATTAAAGCATGCCTTGGGTCCAATTTGATCATGATTCTCACTCCTTTCTCTTAATTCTGAATTCTGTCCTCTATATGCTGACACTGTATTCAGAATAATGATAATGACCAACTTGCTGAGCTCTCTCCACAGCTTCTGTATGGGGCAAGTGTCTTGTTAGAAGTCACAGCAAAGCCCTGGCATACCATGACTTACAGACCGAATTGCTGTTGGTCACCCATGGGGAGAATGAGTTAACAGAACAAGCTCATTAGCCTATTAGTTAGCGTGAACCAATCTGAGCCCTTGACACTGACATTGGGCTTCTCCAGAAGCACTGACTGTGTAAAGCTACTGTGGCCTCAGAAAAGGGGAATGAACATAGAATACCTCCAAAACCGAAAAGCCCCAGTTCCCCTCTTTGGACCGTAGGGTGTCCTTCGCTGACTACAACCAAGTGCAAATGCTTCAACTCTGTGTTGAGATTTTTTTTTCTTGGCAGCCCAGGTTCATTGGTTCCGGGTTCATTGGTTCTGGGTTCATTGGTTCCGGGTTCATTGGTTCCAGGTTCATTGGTTCTCTTCTGGACAGCCCAGCCTTCAAGCCACACAGACACCCATTTCTTCTTTTGCCAAGTACAGGAGGATGTTTGCTCTCACCAGAGCTTTCTGAAGTTTCTGAGTGTACCCAGAGATTTAATAGGAATTCAAAATGTCAAGTCGCATTCCAGGAAGGAAGGAGGGAAGAGGAACTGGTTCAAATAAGAAAGATGAATGCTTGGAACCACACTCTCTGTTGACCCCAGCTGAGTCCCTGAATTCATGGCGTATGAAGCAGGAGGATTTTACCCAAGTTTCATGTAGCAAGATCCTGCCGAGCCCCTGAAAAATGTCAGTCGCTGTCTGACAGCCGTAAAGATGGGGCAGATTATTCTTACAGGGGGAAGGAAAATGGACATGCCAGTGAGGAATGTGCCCTCTCCAGAGTTCAAGCCAGTCGCTCTTCTCCTGGCCCCGCTCCCTCAAGTTGCCCTGGAGTTAAGAAAGCTCAGACACGTTCCTGAGTGCAGAGCAAACACTCCCAGGTCACTGGGAAGGACGAAAGCTGAAAAGTGCTCAGACCTGATGACAGTTCTCCCCCCTCGATTTTTTGCCTTGGACTCTGTCATGGAGGCATTTCCCAATCTGCACTTTAAAGTGGTAGATATTTTAGGCCAATGTCAGCTCCTTGAGACAAATACTCTCACATTTGTTGACAGAGGTTTCTGTCCTGCCTGGTCAGTTGTTCAGCCCCAAAGAAACACACAGAGGCCTACAGCTATCTATCAGCTCAGGCTTCTTATTAACTAATTCTTACATCTTACATTAACCCATTACTCTTGTCTGTGTTAGCCACGTGGCTTGGTAACTTTGTCAGCGAGGGATTCTCATCTGGCTTCCTCTGCAGCTGGATCACCACTGCAGACTGCCTCTTCCCAGAATTCTCCTGTTCTTGTCACCCCCTCTACTTCCTGTCTGGTTGCCCCACCTACACTTCCTGCCTGGCTACTGACCAATCAGCATTTTATTAAAATACAAGTGACAGGGTACAGGCCATTGTCCCACAGCACATTTCTTCCCCTCTGGTGGAACCATTTGTTTAATCCGATGGATCTGGTTCATAGTCTTCCATTTTCACTTTTTAAGTCTGTGTGAGTATGTGCATGTGTGTGTGCGTGTGTGTGTGTGTGTGTGTGTGTGTGTGTGTGTGTGCACTCTGGTATTGTTCACCATTCGGATGTCTACCTTGGTTTGGTTTGGTTTTCTTCTTTGAGATAGGGTCTCTCACTGGCCTGAGGCTCCCTAATTAGGCTCTGTCTGTGCTCGGGAGTGAGTCCCAAGGATCCACCCGGGGCTGCCTCCCCAGCACTAGGGCTGCAGGTGCCTGCCCAGCTTTTTATGTGGGTAATTAGCATCGCAGACAACTCTTTGTGCTGGAATGGCAAACCCTTCCCCGACTGAGCCATCCTCCAGCCCAATTCTGCCATTCTCAATAAAGAGTGCTAAATGCCTTTTCAAAAGCCAAGAGCTATATGAACACTGATTTCTCTACTTAACATAGGGAAGTCGGAATAGAGCCCTCTCTTTAACACGTCTCTGATAGAGGTCAGAACTGTTTAATGGTAATAATGTGTGCATAATTTCAAATCTCCCCTACAGTTCACCACATAGATCTTCCATCCAGACTCTGAAATCCAAACTCCCTGATGGGTGCCCAATTACATTCCAAATTCACACTTCACTGGGGAGTCTGCAGGTCCCACTCTGTGGCCATGAGAATGTCGCTTGCCTGCATGCAGTGCATTTAACCACGGAGAAATTCGCTCTCAGTAAAGACTGAGTTTAGGGGGAGAAACCAGTAACAGGAGTCTTGACCGAAAGCTTGGGTTACAGACAGGGCTTCTGTTCACCTCAGAAACGGCAATTTTAATTAAACATTCTCAGAGGAGCGTCATCATATAAGGCTGATGGGAAAAGTGACCAGCTAAGAGTTTTTGTTAAAGTAACAAACTTGAGAATTCTGATTTTTCTAAGCCTAGGTTTCAATGCTGATTTAATCATGAGAAGCAGAGACCAGAGTTTCCTAGACCCATTTGCAGCGAGGACCAAGAGGCTGGGCTTTTCCCCAGCTGTACAGAAGATGTCTGGATTCCTCACTGCCCCTGACACAGGATTCTCTCTCCCACTCTTTATGCAGGGCCAGCATTGCTAACTGGTTTGTAGTGCCCTCATGTGTCTAGCAAGAGTAAACACTCTGCTTCTCCGGCAGACAGTCTAGTGACAGCTTAGGAAATAATGTCATGTGGGTTTTTTTCTCCCCCATTCAGAAAAAATCCCTAAAATTCAGGCACAGGGGGGCCATGACCCAAATTGCCCCAGAAAGCAAAGGTACTGATAAAAAAATTTTTTTAAAGGCTTCCTTTAAAATAACAAAAGAACCCAGAACTCCTGAGGCAGACGCAGGATCTCTGTGAGTTCAAGGCCAGCCTGGTCTACAAGAGCTAGTTCCAGGACAGGCTCCAAAGCTACAGAGAAACCCTGTCTTGGGGAAAAACAACAACAAAACAAAAACAACAACAAAAAAACCAGAAAAACAACAACAAAGTAACAAAAGAATCAATGATAGTCCCCTAACTGACTAATATAGTTGAGTTTTCCTGAAACTACTGAACATCTTAGTCGTTGTATTGTTTGAGAAAAACAAGTATGAAGAATTGAGAAGTCCCTGGGATCATTTAGATGAAAATGTGAACTCAATTTTAATACTATACTTACAAAACATAGGGTTATTTTTTTTCACCCTCTTGCTTTTAACATAAACAAGCCTTTATAAGTCTGAGAAAGACTGCTGTCTATTCATAGTTTCCGAGATTCAGTTCCCATCCATGAAGGCCGATCAACCAACACTAGTGTTTAATCCTACGGCTGCAGTCCCATGGGCAGGGGCATGGGTTCAGAACCTAGCTGTTCTGCAGATGCGCACCATGGTTCTCAGCGGCTTTGTCACACAGGCTTCTCACGTTCTTCAGGCTTCGTTTCCAGAGGCCCCATTATCTGAGGACTGTCCTTTCCCAAAGCCCCACGTTCTTCAGGCTTCGTTTCCAGAGGCCCCGTTATCTGAGGACTGTCCCTTCCCAAAGCCCAGAAGAGCTCTGGGCGCTTCCTCAGATAAAGGTTCACGTTTCACAGAAGCCGCCACACGCTTCCATAAAACGCAGTTCAAAAGGAAATTTACTTACGTGTGTGTGGGGGAAGCGGGTAGCAAATTTTGACACACACAAAACCCAGAACCGTGACTCTGACAAGACCCAAAGAGCTACTGAAAACTGTTAAACATACGTCTAGTCAAAGAATAAAATAAACCATCCTATTTTTAACCTGAGAACTCAACTTTGAGCTAGACTCAGGACAATGCTTGAACTCCTTAGCCTGCCGCTCTGAACACTTCTGTTTCTCCTGTGCTCAGGCCCCAAAGGCCTGTGAATCAGAACCAGGTGTACCACAGCAACTGCCCCGCGCCTTGGTCCCAATATTCTGTGTTAGTTGCTTCTCTGTTACCTACGACTGGCGACTTCAGAGGGGAAGGGTTTATTCCAGCTCATGATTTGAGGGTGCAGACCGTGGTGACGAGGGCACCATGGCAGCAGGAGCGTGAGGCTACTGATTTCCCGGCAACTACGATTAGGAAACAGCAGTGACTGCTGGGCCCTATAGCTCAGTCTTTATTCGGTAAATGCTTGGTCAGATAATAAACAAAATGTTTCTAACAGGGAGCGTGGCATGACAGTACATAACTGCAATCATCCTCCCACTTGGAAGGTAGAGGCAAGAGGACCTGGAATTCAAAGTCACCCCCAGCTGCCTACCAAGTTCGAGACCAGCCAGGGTTACGTGAGACCCTGTCTCAAAGAATATGCACTTCTAACACTGCGCTAAAACCAGAAATGTAATTGGGAACTCAAAGGAGATAATTCTTCATTGGTTGGCATTCTTCGTCATTTTATGCTGGCATCCTCCCTCTTAGTCCCCCCCTGCCTGCCCCTGCCAGCCCCAATGTTTTCTCACTCGCCTGTACCCCCTAATAAGAAGGCATCGTTTGCTCAGGTTGAGTCACCCAGCAAGAGCAATGATTCTCAACTGGGCGAAGTGGCCCCCGCCACTTGCAGAAGACATCTGGGCATTTCTGATCTCTGACCGGGTGCCACCAGACACCCTCCAGTGCAGAGTACAATCCCGATGATCAAGAGCTATCTAGTCCAGCATGTCACCAATGCCACTAGATCACTCTGCGAGATCCAGAGGGCTCCATGCTGTGTGTGACCTCCAAATCATGCATGAATCCCAAATGCAACCGTACTGAGAGGCAAGGCCTAAGGGGAAGCATTTAGTTGACAAACGTTCCACACACTCATGAGTGTGAGCTAATGTCAATACAAAAGGCCTAGAGGCTTTCCACTCAGTCTTGTGTTTGCATTCCCTTCTGCCCTTCTGCTTACAACACGTGATGGAGCAGGAAAGGCCTGTGGGCTCCTTAATCTTCAACTTCCTAGCTTCCAGAACTATAAGAAGTCTTCATTAGAAACACTGAGTCTCTCTGGTCCCCTGTCCCAGCAAAAGAAAGAGGATAGATACTAGGGATCGGAGAAAGAGGTGACCCCACAGACAGAGACCACAGGGTACCTCAATGCCAGGTGGTTGCATCCTCTACTGGCTCCAACTAACTTCTCTACTGACCAACATCCCTGGTCTGAATGTGTGGCTTCTGATGTCCTTAAACTGTCCATATTGTCAACACTGAAGCTGAGTTCCCAAGTTTTCTAAATAAAGAAATTAGGTGGTGAATTCTTGAAAGATCTGTAATTGAGCTAGAAATGTCTGAATTTTTAAGAAACCTTGACAGAAAGAAGTGACTTTTGCCTTTTTCCAACTTGAGCAAGTATGCCCTCTGCTTTCGAAACCAGTTTCTCTTTTCTAAGCTCCAGCACTCCCCAAATTCATACCTGGAGCTCAGCAGAATTTTACTAAAATAATGAGGGCTTTGGGGTGGAAGAAGCCAGCATAAAACCTTATAGAATGAAAATCTGTTAAATAAACAAGTAGGGCAGAAATCCAGAGTGGCGGTTACTGTAAAATTCTATTTGTCTTAGCCACAGCCAGCGGCAGAAGCCATGTAGCTAGCGAATATGAAAGTGTATGGACTGTCTACGGCGAGGCACATGCGAAAAAAGAAAAATTAGCTTCTCTGTAACGATGTAAACCATGCGTATATCATGAGGCTGACAGGAGCAACGTGAAATGGCTCCTTCGAGGCCGCACCACCAGCCAGCTTCTGTGAATACGTAACTCTGGGAACAGCTGGAAACCAATGTTTTCTTCCCCGTTAGCTATGCATGATGTTTCTTTCCCTGGCTGTACTATAGTCTACACCAAGTGTCACCCGTTCACCGTTCACTGGCTGGGGAGATGGCAACCCGTCGATGGTTTGCGAGGGAGAGGAGGGACAGTGTTCACCATGGCTGGAAGGGTCCTAGTGAGTTCACAACACACTTTTGCTGGAGTAGAAGCCCCGTCCGCCATCACGTTCAGTATTTAGCCGACATCAGTACCAGTGTGGAGTAAGCCTATTCAAAGGAGCCCAAGGTGTAATACAGTCTTCTATAAGACAACCGTCCGGTCACGGCGTTAGCTTTTAGGGAGTAATTTCCCACCATAGGACTTCGTATGTATTCAAAATGCTACATCAAAAGATTGCTCAGGCCAAGTTAAATATTCTTGTGAGTCAATCCCTTCTTTAGAAATCAAAACAGTTGCACCACATTTAACCAGACACAGGTTGAGTGGATAAGCTCGCTAAGGAGATAGTTGGGGAAGACAGGCCAAGGTTAGGAAGCCCTGGCCCCACCTACTCCAGCCCTGGGAGATGTGTGTCTCTGAACTACTGTGAATGACTTCACCAGAACTATCACTCGGACCATGGTTGCTAATGGCAACTGATCATTAGCACATCCTTCCTTCTCCAGATAGCAGAAACCTTGCAGGGTCCCTCAGAAATCCGCTTCTGCATCCCTGGCCAGGGGCTGCCTCCAACCGTGCTGAAATGTGCTGGCAGCCCCCTGGGTACCGGACATCACAACTACAGAAGAGACCCTCGAGATCTCGCACGAGACGGACGATCCTACATCAGTACAGTCCTACAGAAAGTCTTGCCCGCTGCTGAGCAAATTCCCAAGCTTTACACCGTGTCTTCCCTCTGGCAAGTAGACGCCGGGGCTGGGATGATGGAGTGTGCTCATTCCTGTACAGTATTAACTTTTCTTAACCTCGTTTTCCGGATCTTTAAGAGCTAGAAAAGACTTCCTTAATGATGATGCTGTTCTGAAACTAAAAGAAAGTAAACAAAACAGGAAAATACCGTTATCTAGAGTGCCTGTCAACCAAAATGAATCCATTGTTAGGTCTGCCTCCAGCTTTTCATTTCACAAGAAGCCGGATTTGACCAGGACCAACCAGTTTCCAACAAGGAGTCCCGGATGGGCACATTTTTCTTCGGATGAATAATGCCCACACATCTTCTCGACTAAAGTCACTGCCTCCTGACCGAGACACAGGAAACGACTTCTCAAACTACACACTTTTCCTTTTCACTTTTTTCTTCTTCCAATCCAGTAAAGCACTGACTTTCCCTGGATCTACCCACGACCCCACCCCTGCCACTCAGGGCCAGCCCCAAATGCATTCTTACCTTTAATTCCTTTTCAAATAGTGGAGGGGACGACACCCACTCCTGCGTGAAGGTCAAAAAGAGCAACTTGTGGAAGTTGGTTCTCTCCTACCACGTGGGTTGAGGGAGGTTATCGGCCTTGGTGGTGGCGGTGACTTTACTGCGGAGCCGTCTCTCCTGTCTAGTGCATCCTTCACCCACGGCCCTTATGTGTTCTGACAAAGGCTAGGTGTGCTGTGTGAGCCATGTCCTCAGATCACCTGCTGTGAGGCAGGGAGGCTACTGATGGGTTCGCCCATGGTCAGTCTTCAGAAGTTCCCTTTCCTGGTTATGTGAGTCAGTAAGTGAGTTAGCCATTCAGAATATCCTAGGTCAGGTAACAAGTGTAATGTCCAAATTGGTAGTCCCAAGAATGCATTCATCTTTAATTTTCAAGTTGCTTGAGTTCTCTAAAATAGCACAGTTTTTAAAGGTGATTAAACAGTTTAAATATTTCAGAATGCCATTATGGATCTTCAATTAAAAGCCTTTCTACTCGGCTAAACCACCTTCTTAGAAAGGGACCAGTAGATATTTATTCAAAGTTGGCTTTATTATTTTCATGGATTAGCAAGACAAGAAAGTAATTTTGGAAACACAAAGAGAAAATCTATATAAATTAGTAAGATCTTAAACTATTGCAGGGAGCCGAGTTTAAATAAGTCGTCATGGAAAATGTCACAGTTTTGTGGAAACGTTTTATTTATTTAAAAGAACCATTACACATATACCTGCCTCACTCCGCCAGAGGAATGCAAGTGCACACCCAGGACCCAAGCCAGGAGCACAGTGCTCTAGAACCATCTGTAACCACTGAAGCACAGAGCCCGTGAAAAGTAGAAACGGACGATCCCGTTACCAAACAATACGTAAGAGTAAACACACACAATTCAATGCTCATGAAAAAATAGAGGATTAATCAAAATATTTTGTTCAAAACTATGAAATTCAAGTTATATGGAAACTGTATGCATAAAACACACTGTATAAACCAAAGGACTCTTCAATGGTCACTTCTAAGAACAGATTAACTTGAGTTAAAAAGTTCAACTTGCTCAACTCTTTTTCAAAGCACATCGAAACGTGACTATTGAAACAAAAATCTGACCCATCCCAGAACCCATTCTGCAGCTCCTACCACACGCACGGGATGTGTCTGAAGACGTCTGCTTACAGACCTAGGGGAGGCAGTCCAGGAAAGAGAACGGCCCGATCAAGTGAGAGCCCAAGTCTGGTCTTTAACTGTATTATTTTCCTCTCCCCTTCACTGCTCTCAGGCTGTCTTTGGAGAATAAGCAGCTTGTGGCTGCACACTCCCGCGGAGACGCGCCCAGCCACCATACAGTGTGGCCAGCACTGGTCCCCTCCATCTGACAGGAACCTATGCCTGGCCTCACTCCTACCCTTGGGCTACAGGAGTAACATTACAAGAGTGGCCAACCTGTAGCATTACTGCAAAAGGGGGAGATATTTCCAGAGAACGCTGCTTGGTGACCTTGACATCAATTAACCCATCTAAATAAAGCTTACATTAAAAGCTAGAAACCAAACTGCACACAGACAACCTTAGGAAAACAAAGGAAGTGATCCGCAACCGCCAAGTCTCCTCCTCTACCCCACATCATGGAACTCATTCCCTGTAAACACCCTAAACATCCACTTGGGTTTCCCTTCTGCTGCCAAGAACAGAGCGCACTAGCTGGAACCGGTGTGCGGGAAGCCGCGGGACAGACAGTTTTCAGTCCACTTTACCCATCGGGCTGGTCTTCCCTGGTCTCAGTCCGCACACCCGAAGTAATGGACACCTCTGGAGAAGGCTGCTGGGGGGAGCTGCCCTGGCTCCCTGCTGAGGAGGTGGGCAGGGAAGGCCCCAGACACAGTGGAGTCCTCCTCAGCTTGATCACTCGGTGGGGCGGAGACTTCTTGTCAGAGAGGAGCACCTTGGCAGGCGGTGGCTGTGTGGCTGGGTTCTCAGCACTCTGGGCGTGAGGGGAAGCAGGAGCATGCCCGGATGCCCCGGTGGCCACAGGGCACTGGGCTGCCTTTCCATAGCTGCCTCTTCGAGACCGGTTTGCTGTGGCCTGAGAGGAGATCTGGGCAGCACGGACAGGGGACACCCTCACAGAGGCAGAGTTCTTGACTTTAATTTGGGTGCTTGTGGAAGGGCCCAGAAATCTGACGGGTGTAGGACCAGCCTTACAGTTCATGCCTTCGTCCTCTTCAGCAAGGGTTAGCAGCCGCCTGGAACACAGAAGCATCCTGTTTCAGCACTTCTGCTTTGGGGAGCTCTAAAGAGCAAGTCTCCAGAGTTCACAACTGAAAGGGAACACGTTTACTAGAGACTGCTTCCGTGGCTTTACAAACTGTGGCTTACAGTCGCACGGATTTGCACCAGGGAAAGTCTGGGGTGCTGGGCAGGAACCAGACCACACACCACCCTGTTCCCAAGGGCTCTTCACTACTGCCAATGAAGCCCAATTTCATGTCTGTGGGGAGACGTCAGCCC
Source organism: Arvicola amphibius (assembly GCF_903992535.2). Taxonomy (NCBI): domain Eukaryota; kingdom Metazoa; phylum Chordata; class Mammalia; order Rodentia; family Cricetidae; genus Arvicola; species Arvicola amphibius. The sequence continues at coordinate 31,364,908 of NC_052064.1, forward strand.
CAGGGTCAGCACAGCCCTTACGGCCACCTTCTCCAACAAGAGCATACGGCACATCCACAACTAGAGGAGAGTCCCCTACTTTTCCACAGTTGTGGTAACTTTACTGACTGAGATCATTACTTCACTGATATGTACAACACTCGCGTGGGTGATTAATAAGCTTAGTGAAGTCAAGAGTTATTTCCGACGTGACCAATCATAGCAGCTACAGCTTTAAAAACACAACAGAATCACAGATAACCTTTTTCGGATTGGGGCCATATGACGCAGGCTTCCATGCAACGGCTGCTCCTCCAGAGTCCAGCACTCTATCAGCTCGTGAGGCACACGCCAGTAGCTTACACCTTCAAGATAAAAAGAATTAAGAGCCACGGGTGAACACTGGCCGTCCGGACTGCGCAGCAGCTGTCTGTAGCTTGTTCCTGTCAGGTGATGGATGGAGGTGCTCACAGCAGGAACTGGAGCTCGCTAGTGGCCCCAGGACTGCAGAGTGAGAGAGCTCATGTGCTGGTTGCAAACCAGGGCTCTGCGCTGCCTCCTAGTGTATGCTGGCTCTAAGGGTAGCGGCTCTGACCCTGTGTCTAAATCCCACTGTCACTTACGAATGTGACCTTGGGAAAGTTACTTGTTTCCTCGGTGAAATGCTAGTTATCACAGCATGGCTGCTGTGGTCTTAAGTTAATAGCTATGACGTCCTTAGAACAGGTTAAGAACTCTGAGAACATTCGGGGCTTTACAATCGTCGCGGTGTTGGTTAAAGGTGTAAGGGTGTTGCAATAGTGGTTACACCGCCATTTTGTCTGTCACGCTGCGCTGCTGCGACCATCACACTGCATCCGTGTGTGAACGACCCTGCAAGCCACCGCCACCGGACACGGCTCAGTGCGTGAGAACACTTGCTGCTCTTGGAGGGGACCGTAGCGAGTTCACAGCACCCACGCCAAGCAGCTCACAAACGCCTGCAACTCTAGCTCCGGGGAATATGACAACCCTTTCTGCCTTTGCAGATACCGGCACACATGTGCGAACACACACAAATAAAAATTAAAACAAGAATAATCTGAGCTGATAAATGAAGCCAAGATTTTAGCTGAATTCATTCTATTTTTTAAATTCGATATGCTCTGATTCAAAGTTTAAAAATGTGTCCTTACAAGCCTCAAAGTTCAGATGTCAAAGGTCACATACTTTACAATATCATTATATTATATCATTTTATGATCACATATTATATGACACAACCAGAACAGGTAAGTGCACTTTGACAGAAAGAGGGCGAGGGTTGGGAGGGGCTGCAGGAGAACGTGGAAAGAAAAACATGAGGTGGGGGGTCTTGTGAGACAATGAAAATGCTTTAGAACTGGACAGCCGGTGGCTGCTCAACAGGCTAGAGGCAGCAAATGCCACTGATACATACACATGTTAAACCAGATCATTCTACGTGATGTGACCTCCCTTCAATCAAAACCGCATAAAAGTTATATACACAAAATTCTTAAAGAGTGATCTTCATGAAAACTGTTTTGTAACTCTCGAGGTCCCAGAACAAGGTCGGTGTCTTTTTGTTCATCACTAAAGTTCCAGCAAACATGGTTACTTTAGTAAACTAGGCATATAAAATTGTATATATAACAGATCTATCTAATACTCAAGAACTAAATGACCCTCATTCAGGCCAACATTGGAACTATTTGGCTACTATTCCCAAACCTATATATTCTGCTACAAAAGTATTCCTAAACCTGGTCCATTAAGTTTGCCTGACTTTTCAAGTCAAATTTATGATAAAATTTGCATTAATAAAATTTACTTTTTTAAGGGACACAATTCAATGAATTCAATTGTCATTCAACTGTCACGCCTAAATGGCTCCTCATACCACTTCCTGGTGTAGGATGTGTTGCTTTCATTGGTTGAATAAAGAGACTGCCTTGGCCTTTTGATAGGGCAGAACTTAGGTGGGCGGGAAAGACAGCACTGGATGCGGGGAGGAAGAGCAGAGTCAGGCAGATGCCATGGTTCTCCTGCCAACACGAGGATGGTTAGGATCTTTCCCGGTAAGCCACAGTCACGTAGTGAACACAGATTTAATAGAAAGAGGTTAATCAAGATGTGAGAGTTAGCCAATAAGAGGCTAGATATAATTGGCCAGGCAGTAATTTAATTAATACAATTTCTGTGTGATTATTTTGCGGGCTAAGCTAGCTGGGTGGTGGGACGCAGCCCACTCCTCTTACTACAACTTCCAAGTCAGTGCATCCCTGTCTTCTCCAGAATGTCATCCAAACAAGCCACAGAATATTCACACCGCGTCTGGCTTCTTTTAATGTGCTATCTCAAGATTCACCCATACTGATACAGAGATACACACAGAGTGTGTGTGTGTGGATGACTGCTGAGTAGTGTCTCCTCGTACACACGGAGTGCCCGTGTGCATGACCACTGAGTGGTATCCCCTCGTGTACACGGAGTGTGTGTGTGCATGACTGCTGAGTACTGTCCCCTAGTGTGGATGTGTCACGCGGGCGAGTTGAAGTGACTTAACTGGTGCTCTGCGGAAGTTGACGGCTACACGGTCCAGCAGGCCGGCCTTGAGCTGGCAAGTCCCCTGCCTTCGCCTCCCAGTGCTGGGATTACAGGCTGGCATGGCAATGCTCAACCATAACCTTTCCTTTCCTACCTACAAATGATTCACATTCACTGTACATAGCCTGGAAAATCTAGAGAACTAGATACATGAAAATCAAGGGCTGGGGCACGGCTCGGCTGGTGAGTGCCTGCCTTGTGAGCACGGAGCACTTGGGTTTGACCCCCAGAACCAACCACCACCACAGGACATCAAAATCACTCCCCATCCAAAACCCGGGAATGGTAATTCAGAATGCACCTGTGCATCTTCACCCCAATACTGTCGTCTGTTTGTTTTCAAACAGAGACTAGCTGTCTAAACCAGGTTGCTCTAAAACTCACTGCATAGCCCAGGCTAGCCTTGAACACAGTGAGCCTCCTGCCTCAGCCTCCTCAGTGCTCAGCGTCCAGTCAATTCCACTCTTTGTCCACTTGTTCTCCTTTTGTTCATGTCTTTTATTCTGTGAGACACAGACATGGACAGGGCAGTGCCCACCGGGGTCAGGGACAGGGTCCAGGAGTCCGTTCTTTCCTTCCCCTCGTGGCTTCACCGTTGCCTGCTAAGCCAGACTCCTTGGCTTACACCTTATGCTCAGGTCAGGAGCACTTCTTAGAGCACTGCCAGCTATACCGCAGGTCTATGTAAACTCTGATCAAGTAGGGGCAACTAAGAGAGCCATCCTTGAAGTCACTGAGCTATACGTAGGTGATAAGATCTAGCACCTCATGTGCGGGTGTAGAGACTGGAAAGCAGACTCCTTGACATCTGTCCCCTTATGACAGCTGACACCCTGGAAGAGAGGGGCCAGAGGGAGGGAAGGGGAGGGCAGGCCACGGGCTGGAGGGAAAGACAGAGATGCCCACTTACTCTCACTTTCTGTTTGGGGATGGAGTGCACGGTGATGCAAGCCCAGCACTTGAGAGGCAGAGCAGGAGAGCCCGAGTCCCAGGCCAGCCTGAGCTACAGTGTAAGACCTTGTCTCAAAACAGAAAGTGAGAGAGAAAGAGAGAGAGAGAGAACACCCGAGTCCATGAAGCGGAAGAACGGCACTGTACCTTTTCCTTCCCAGGCGTCAAAGGCATCCATCATTTTCTTCAGCTCAGCTACTGAGTAATAGCTCCAAATGTACTGAACATTATTTCCCGCCTCTCTAGGAACATTCAAAATGTAATGAAAATCTACTATTTATGTATGGATGTGTTGTCTATTTATATCCAGCTAACATATGTTCAACAAATACTTGATAAGCAAGTTACAAAACATCTAAGCACCATGTTGTTCCTCTGTGACCCTAAGCTTCAAGTGTGCACTCATAGCTCTCATCTCAATATATTTTTAAAATACACACACACACACACACACACACACACACACACACACACACACGGTAGCTCATGTCTTTAATCCCAGCACTTAGGAGGCAGAGGCAGGCGTTCCAGGCCACCCAAGGCTATATAGTGAGAACTTGTCTCAAAAACAAACAAAAGCCAAAAAACAAAACCCACTAGCTCTAATTAGGAAAGATCCAACTGTGATGCCATTTTCCTTCCATCAGGCCAGGTGTTTGGGAGTCTGACGCAGAAACATTAGTGCCTGGAAAGGATTCAGAAACGAAAGTACTTCCTGTCATCTGAAAGCAAGCTCACATGGCTATGAGTTAGTGACGAGCATGTGACCAGCTTCACTCTCCCACAGAACATGAAGAAGACAGGAAATACGCTAAGTGACTCTCCTGGTGCAGTAGCACTACAGGGGCACAGTAAGACGACAACCTGTCAGAATTTAGCACCTCCAAGCCATAGCAGCTCAGCCCTCAAAGGGACAGACCAAGGCACAGCCTAACCTGGGTCCCCCAGTGGGCATGGACTCCAGGCTAGCGCTCTGCCCACATTGTGGCTCGGGGAGAAGTCAGTGTGTGGCTCTTCTTTTGTTCACTCTAAAGACCCAGCATGGGGGCTGAGCGACTGAGAACCACTGTCCTTGACCCTCTGAGCAGAGGCTCCGGAGGCGGCCGTTCGACCACTCAGGGCTCCGTGCCGAGTCAGGCACGGTATTTCACAGTAACGATTCCTAGATGGCCAAAATATGTCAGACTTCACCTTGTTCTTTTTCACGTTGGATCTGAACGTACCTTTTGAAGATGCTTTTGCTGTGAATCCTTCCACCCAGCTGCTTATCGATGGCATCTGTCCCATCGGCTTTTGTGGCATAGACACCGATAATCCTGCTCTCACAGCTGGCACCAGATGTGTTAAGGTAGTGGAGAACCCAGACTGTCGGTTTACTGCAGACTAGGCCGTACGAGTCACAGAAGTCTGTTAAAGCCTAAAGCAAATATGTATATAAACTGAGATTTAATTATGGAACACGAGATAAATGTGCTATATTACTTACATGTAAAGCTAAAATTTGACCTGGTCATAAAGAGAAATAAAAAGATCATCAATTCTGACTTAGTCTATAAACATAAAGGTAATGAATTAATTGGAGGTTTTTTTTCTTGGTAACAACAACAAAAACCTCCACAACTCTTCATTTAGAGAGAATACTTTTCCAAAGAGAATTTCTCTTTTATCTCTTCTTTTAACTTGCCAGCCTCACTTTTAATTTTAGTCTTCATATAGTAACTAAGTCAGCTTCCACTTTCCTCATCAGACTCCTCCTCAAACTTCTCCCTTAGCCTACGCTTTCCTTTCTATTCGCTGGCCCCACAACTGGTCCTTATTCCTACTCCAACTTCCAACTTCGGATAAACCAGATTAACTTGTCCTTCTACACGTAAGGCTGCTGTGGTGCGGCCCGGCAGGGTCTGAACTCATCCGGCATCACACACCGACGCCACTCACTCGTTTGCACAGTAAGGACCCCTGTCTGCTGAGTCCACAGACGGATCCTTCATGTCTGGGAGAGCAGGCAGCATGAGGATGACACCGGCCGCTACCTACTCAGTAATGGAGCCAGGGTCCTCAGTGGCTGGTGCTTTCATTTAATACAGCTAAATACTGATCTTTAACATTATGTGTGCACCTATGTGAACCCCAGACTACACTGTAAACTGCTCTAGGGCGAGAACTGAACTCTATTTCTTGGTGCTCCACACAGCCCCTGCACAACGCCATGCACGCCACAACATCTGAAATAAATGGGCTTGATGCTGGAATAAACACAGGCACTTTATCCTTTTTAATACGAATCAGGAGCCGAGGACTACAGAGCTGGGATTCAGAAGATGACCGCTAACCCGCTCTAATCTTCCTGCAGGGCTTTTCTTTACCCCATTCTGTAGTTTGGTAAGTAACATTATCAAGACTATCACTTGGCAATTGAAACATCAGTAGCAGAATCCATAGGCCCATGCAAATTCCTAGGGGATTCTGTGCTGCACTCCCGATAACCAACCATAGTCAGTTTGCCCTGCGCTGACACCAGACTGAAGCTCAAATCAGTGCACAGAAGCTCTCAGGGCACAACTGACCGCAGAAACAATTTTCTTATGTGCTAAAAAGCCACAAATACAATGCCTATTGAAAGAACATGATAACAAAACTTTCAAGTCATTTAAGTATCTTTAAAATGTGGTGTAAAGTAAAAACGTCTTTTAAGAAAGATTTGCTGATCTCAAAGTGAATTCAGCAAGTCTTCATTTACAAACTGCTACACTCACTAAGTCAGGTAAGAGCTTATTATCAGCAGAACAATTCTTGTAAAAACAAGTTAGCTTAGTAAATAAAATAATACCATTACACCCTCGTTAATGATAGTATTTCTCTAATTTAAAAAGAACTTCAGAAACCAAGTGTAGTGGTATGTACCTTTAGTCCCAGCACTCAGGAAGCAGAGGCAGGTGGATCTCTGTGAGCTCAAAGCCAGTGTGGTTTACAAAGCCACTTCTAGGCCAGCCAGGGCTACAGAGAGAGACTCTACTTCAAAATTAAAACAATGATTTCAGAAGACTAGTTCTAGCTAAAAGAATGAAAAGTGTTACATCTTCTGTAGGGTACATAATAAAGCTTTTTTCCCTAGAATTAATTTTGGCCTTTCAATATGAGTAGGAATAATTAAGAAGCATGTTCAAAAATGATCACAAACGGCTTCATGCTTGGTATATGTGACATCACAACTATGCAGAATAACATACTTCTTTGTGCATAATAAACATGTATTTTAAAACTTGAGAAAATGCCAAGACCTTTTTAAGTTCTATATTTGACCTTAAAGAATATGTCTCCATTTCATTGGCCAAGTGGTCAGACAGGCTGTACGGATAAGGGATGCCAAAATAATCGGCCTCTTCCTGCAGGGCGGCAAGGGTCTGCGCATCCGAGGGAAGCTGCACTTCTCCATGGAGATAATCCAGAATGTACTTAAACAGCTGTCCGTCACGGTCGATGATGCACGCCCCTGGAAGACAATCCCGAGACAGTTGGGCACCGTCAGCATCTGGACGCACCAAGTCTCAGCCATGCACATCAGCTCACACGCGTGCACAGCTGGACCAAGCAGGGAGCCCAGCATTGACTCTACGGTGGCTGCTCTGTCAACTATAGGACAGCTGCTTCTCCAGGGAAACACGTTGTCTTCCCCGAAGAACACAGAGAGAAGCTAGTGTACGGTCAGCCTCAATACTATCACCCGGAATGCCACAGGAAAGCATCAACTTCCAAAACACAGTCGTCCCCATCATTAGGTCATGGACTCACCTCTTTGTCACCGTGCAGGAGCGGCACAGACTTCAGAAACTGCTCTTTAGTCTCTCTATGAATCTCCATACAGTCCTAGTGAGCTCGGTAATTAGTGGGCTAATATGATACGTTCTAACGCAACTAAGAAAATCAAAAGGACTTTACAACAGAGCCCCACTTGGACGAATATTCACACTCATGCTCCAGACTTTGCACACTTACCGGATTCATCTGTTTTCAGAGGGAAACGCCCGCTGAACATGGATGCCAGCATGGAGTCCTTAAAGCGGCACAGCGAGTCCCGCCGGGCTGTGTAAATGCAGCCGCCCACGTTCAGACGAAGAATATCTAGCAGCTCTTCTGCTTGGGGGCCTGCCATCGCTCCCTTGGACGCCTAAAGTATTGCTGGAAGCTCTCACACACTTCCAAACTATCTCAGTCGTCCAGATGTTGGTAAAAACAAAGGACAAATATCACTGACCTTGCTGAAAATAAATGGATAAGATAAATATAGTTTAACGTAGTTTAAAAAGATTCTATTCCGTGTGATAGGAAAGATATCTGCAGTGCACTAAGCTGGGGAAATTTGCATCTGAGGATTTATAAATATCCAGCGATTATAAATCACAGTTGATAAAATAACTAAAAATTATACAAGGTAAGGCACAGTCAGGCACATGGGAAGCAAAGGCAAGACATGTTTGTGATCTCTGGCACTGGTGTATGTTTTGAACAAGGCTGAAGAAACCATCTAGACTGAAGATATCAGCGTGTAACACAGGGAACTGCAGGGCTTTACCAATTACAACCTCTGGTGCTTGGGTCAATCGACTGTCTTAATTTTCTTGTTTCCTTATATATAAAAGGGAGGCAGCAACGGTCCACAGATCTCCCGAGAAGCAGTTAAGGCCACACACACACACACACACACACACACACACAAAATGTGGTACAAACTCAAAATGCAGCAAATGACAAATTCTATACGGTGACACAAATTTCCCGTGAGGTACACGCTGAGGAACTTGAGACAAACACTGAAGATAAGGAACTGCCGGTAAACGTGATCCTGAAATTGTAGCTAATTATATAACTAGGTAACTTATCCTTTATTAACTGGGATCAGAAGTGTATTTACGCCATGGCTCCTGGTTGAGATCATGTGGCTTTTCTTGCAGAGGACCTAGGTTCAATTCCCAGCACCACATGGCTCAGGACTGTCTGTAACTCCAGTTCCAAGTGATCGGATGGATGCCCTTGTCTGGCCTCTGTGGTCACTGTGTGCACATGGCGCACGGATAGATACAGATGCAGGCAAAATACCCACATACACAAAAATAAACAGAATGTCCACAAATGAATTCTGTTTATACAGGTAGCCAGACTGCTCTAGACCTCATCCGGCTCTTACATTCTAAAACAGCCAACGCTTTGGGGACGTTCTTTTATAAGTTTCTTTATCCATTCCAAACACTGTTAACAAATGACCATGGTTCTCAACGAAATCTGAAATGGGCTGGAGACATGTACTCTCGCCATTAAGAATCTGAAGTATCTAAACGTTCACAGAAAGTCTTAAAGCGGCTGCCAAAGTCAACTATATCCATGCCAATTCCGTTTTACGAACTGATCAACTGAAATCCTTCCCCAGAGACACCAACTTCACCCAATGCCAATGAAATGGGGGGAGACCACTAGAACCCCAGGAAAGCCAACCGACGAAACGCATCACGAATCCAACAAGGTTCAGTCTCCCAAAGACCGGTTGGTTGCTGTGATATTTCATTCGTATTCTAATAAACAAAGCTTGTCTGAAGACCAGAACGCAAAACAGACACACTAGTCAGCCATACAGGCCAGGCAGTGGTGGTGCACGCCTTTAATCCCAGCGCTAGAGGAATATAAGGCGGGATGAGACAGAACTCGCTCTTTCAGTCGGAAGATTTCAAAGACGTAAGAGCTTTCTAGTAGTTGGCTGCTTTGCTTCTCTGATCTTCAGGTTGAACCCAGTATCTGTCTCTAGGTTTTTATTATTCACACTACACTTACTGATGCGACCTCTTGCTGCCTCAAAGTCCCGGAGCAGCACTCCAACCGATCATGAAACATGGAACAGGCACAGCATGGTTGCTGTCTGCAGTTAACGGCTCCCTACAATCCTATTTTCCTGTTCCTAGATAACTCTCATTTATTTCTTGCAAGGTCTTTCTGTGAAGAGTTAGAATCCTTGCACTGATAAATTTTATGGCATGGGTTTAATCTCTTCTTCTCCACTCCCTCCCGTTCCCCCTAAACTCAAGAAAGCAAGGGCAGTGTCGTTCTCCATAATCCCATTGACTGAACGCCTACTGTGTCCAAGACGAAGAGAACTAGACAGACATTACCTAATACACAGAAAAAAAAAAAAAAAAAAAAAAAAAAAAAAAACTTGATCACACAAGAATCCTTGTCCCTACTGACAGATGGGAACACTGGGCAAAGGATTCACTGGTTTGTGCAGCAGCCACACAAACTTGCCTGGGGGGTAAGCCGTGAAGGCAGAGATAACCCAGGGCAGCCGGGTGAACCTGGGGGGTGCACCCACAGTCCACCCCACCTCCAGGGCTCCCGCTTTCGGCCCTGCCCTCACTATCAGCTGCCCAAGGCCGGTCCCTGGGATGGCATTGCTCGGATGCACCCCCTGGGGCCTCCTGTGGTGCGAAGACCCTCCGCACCGAACCGTCGAGGATGCCAGCCGAAAAGGCACACGCCCCGACCACGGCAGGATTTCAGAGAGCCTGAGAGGCGGGGGATCGGCGGACCGGGGACTCCACCAGGAGGAGCACACTTCAAAGGGCTCACGGCCCTGCGCCCAGCCGGACCAAACCGGGCAAGGCGAGCGGGCGAGCTGGGGGCGAGCGGGCATCACCAGGCCCCACCGGGGTCTTCCTCGGTCCGCGCAGGCGCCGTCGCATCGGAGCGGCCGGGCCTCCCTAGGGACGCCCCCAAACGCTTCGGGGGCCCGAGCCCCGCCACCCACCCGGCGCCCGAGGCCTCCAGCCCGGCGGGCGGAGCGGAGCGGCCACCGCCTACTGACCTGCGGCCGCCCGGCCCTCGGCGCAGCCGCCCGAAGCCGCGGGGCCGGACCCGGAAGTGAGCCCTCGTCGCCCGGTCCGTGCGGCGCCCCCGTGCGGTCCAGACGCGCAGTGCGCCGGAAGGGAGGAGGGCGGAGGCCACGCCCATTGATTCGCCACGCCCCCAAATCACATGCTCCGCCCCCGGCTCCTCTGGTGGAAAAGGAAAGTTACCTCCCTCCATTCATGAATCTATAACTTGGGTGTTGTCGTTTGCATAGGGCATGGCTTGCAAAACTTTATTGCTTAATTTAGTCTGTGACAACTGTCAAAGGTGGTAGCTGGTTTCTAGAGATAATTTTTTTTTATTAGATCTTTAGAAGTTTCGTACCTCGGAATAAGATGGGAGTTTTATTCTTGTACAGGAAGGAAAACTGAGAAGGGGAGGAGCAGCCATTCATTCAACAGTCTTGCACACTTCACACTGCCTTAAATCCCTTGCAGAACTATTTAATTTCTTCTTAATAAACTCTGCAAAGGTCCTCTCCCCTTCCCCCTGCCTTGTGCTACAAACAAGGTATCTCGAGATGAATGAGACAGTCCTGTGTGCCAGGCATTCCGCCGCATCCAGGCTGAGACCCTCAAGTCTGCTTCCTTAGATCTTAAGAAAGAAGCCAAGGAGGAGGAAGGCCGCTGTCCCTTCAGCTTCGAGGCGCCTTGGGAGACAGGAAAGGTTCCTTGAAGTCGCTGTGATTTCCCACAGGGTAGGGACCGGACCCTGAGAATGGACCACTGGTCGGGACAGTTCGCAGCTCCTGGCGGAAACAGCTGGGGGTGGTGGGGGTGGAGGGGGGTTGGTTCAGAATTTCCAGACTGTTACTTCATCACAGCAGGGACCATGAGGCAGGGCCGAACAAGTTCACATCTTGGTATGAGAAGACCAAGGTCGCTCTGCTGGCTTTCCCTTTACTCCTTTATTCTACCAAGGGTCCCAACCCATGGAGTGAGACCACCACGTTCCCTACCACTTCCTCCCCCCTTGATGTGTCTGCAGAGACATCACCCATCACATCAGGAAAGGATTTCTGAAAGTATTTTAAGCATGGCTGATGGACTCTGCTGATGTGGTTTGAAAGCAAACGTAGACAACGGAAAACCGAATGAGCATCACAGCAGCCCAGCTTCATACAGAAAGCGAAATTAAAATCTCACACTGCACGGGTCGTGAAATATTCTTCTTCAAGACGCTCAAGTTTTGCTGCAGCACTAAAATATGTAATATCTATTCTTGGGTCATGGGCTGTAGAAAATCAAGATGGCTGCCTCTGTGCCATACTTTGTGGGAGACACGGACACTAACCACAGTCGTTACAGAGAGTGATAGCTACCTCGGAGCAGCAGCGTCGTGGCGATGTTGGAGAGTCCCTTACCGATACGGGGAATTTGTAATCACTACAAATGGAGACAATAAGATATTCCATGAGAAACCAAATTTAAGCGGTATCTATCTACAAATAAATCCATCCCTACAGAAGGTGCTAGAAGGAGAACTCCAACCTAAAGTCAACAAATGACAAATGGACGGAGAAGGAAATCAGGGAAACAACACCCTTCACAATGACCCCACACAATATAAAATATATTGGGGCAACTCTAACTAAGCAAGTGAAAGAATTAAAAACCTTCAAATCATTGAAGAAAATATCAGAACACAGAAAGAGCTTCCATGCTCATAGGTCAGAAGGATTAACACCAAAAAAAGAAAAAATGGCCATCCTACCACAAGCAATCTATAGTTTTGATGCAGTCCCCACCAAAATTCCAACACAATTCTTCATGGATCTTGAGAGGACAGTTTTCAACTTAATATGAAAACACACACACACACACACACACACACAACCCAGGATAGCTATAACAACCCTGAAAAATAAAAGAACTGAAGGTGTCACCATCTTAGATTTCAAGTTGTAACCCAGAGCTACAGCAATAAACACAGCATGGTATTGGCACAAAACAGATCTATTGATCAATGGAATCAAACTGAAGACATAGACACAAATCCACATACCTATGGACACCTGATTTTTTTTTTATAAAGAAGCAGGAAACACACATTGGAAAAACACATCATCTTCAACCAATTGGTGCTGGTTAAACTAGATGGCCATGTAGAAGAATCCATGCCCAAAACTCAGTTCCAAATGGATCAAAGACCTCAACAGAAAACTAGATACACTGAGTCTGACAGAAGAGAAAATGGAACATAATCTTGAACTCACTGGCACAGGAAAAGACTTTCTGAATAGAACATCATTAGTGTAGGCATTGAGATCAACAATTTAATAAACGGTACCTCATGAAACTGAGAAGCTTCTGTAAGGCAAAGGATACCATCAATAGGACTAAGAGCAGTCTAGAGAAGGGGGAAGAGATTTTTACCAACTCCACATCCTATACAGGGCTAATATCCAAAATGTATTTTTAAAAAGTCAAAAAAAAACAGATATCAAGAGAAAAAACTACCAAATAATCCAATTTAAAGATGAAGTACAAATCTAAACAGAGAATTCTCAATAAAGAAAACTCTGGCTGAGAAAACACTAAAGAAATGTTCAACATCCTTAGCCACCAGGGAAATGAAAATCACAACTACTTTGAGATTTCATCTTACACCTGTCAGAATAGCTAAAATCAATAAAGTCAGTGATCACTCATGCTGGTGAGGATGTAGAGTAAAGAGAACAGTCATCCATTGCTGGTAGGAATCCAGACTTCTACGGTCACTATGGAAATCAGTGTGGCAGTTCCTTAGGAATCTGGGAACGGATGTTCCTCAAGGTCCAGCTATACCACTCTTGGGCATACACCCAAAAGATGCTTCATCCTACCATAGAGACACTTGCTCAACCATGTTCATTGATGCTCTATTCATAACAGCCAGAAATCAGAAACAACCTAGATGTTGCTCAACAGAAGAATGGATAAAGAAAATGTGGTACCTTTTCACAATGGAGTATTTCTCAGCTGTTTAAAAAAAAAATGACACCAGGAAGTGTTCAGGCAAATGTATGGAACTATAAAAGATCATCCATACCTGAGTGAGGTATGCCCACCTACATAGACAAATATTGTAACCCCGCCAGTGGGGTCAGCTATTCAGGGTCCTCTGAAGTGGTGCTATCTGAAAAAAACATGGGGGGGGGGGGAGAACGAGACCAAGCTAGGTGCACTTGTCAAGGTCTCAGTTTATTGAAGCAGCAAAGAGGGAGGGGGGAAACTTGGGCAGAGGGACTCAGCAGCTTTGGCAGCTTTACTAGTATATATATATATATATATATATACACATATACATATACATATATACACACACACATATATGAAGGTGATCTAAAGAAGTCACCAAATAAGGGGGAGACAGAATCCCAACTGGCCATCTCTTGTCACCAAATGAAGCTTCCAGTACTGGAATTGGATTATATCTAACTGAGGTGTTAGCCTAAGGGTTCCCATGGGACTCCCCAAACAACCCAGGCCATTGCCCAGACAGTCTTCCAACTGACAGCAGGGCCCCACTGCTGAAGACGACGTCTATACAACTCATCGAACATGAAGAAGTCAAGCTGGCGTCTACATAGACCCTTCATTCCCAAAAGAGAAATGTAAATACCAAGTCAGCCACAGCATCACACACACACACACACACACACACACACACACACACACACATTAAGGAAAAAAAACAAAAACAAAGGAGGACTCCTGATCTGAGACTTGCCATTTAATGTGTTCTCTGCTCAAAAACAATCTTACAGAGAAGCATTTCTCTAGAATCGCCCTGGAGGGTGCATTGGAAGGTTGATGCAGCTGTTATCCAGAAGGGCCAAGCTACATCTGGAGTGGGACAACTTGGCAGCATCACCCACATGGGACTGGTTTTATAAGTAGAGGAGACACAAAGATGAGCGGGTCAAGAAATCTTATGCCAACATCCCAGAAGGCCACTGAGGCCAGGCCTGGCAATGTGTGGCAGGATCAGATTCCCTGCAATGGGGCCCCAAGGATCCACTTCATGAAGCTAGGATACCAAGACCATGGGACACACACCTAAGAAAGTACAGGCACAGAAGAAGCCAGACCAAAGAGAGATAAAGGGGCCGGGGCTGGCCACAATCCTTGGAGCGCAGGAGGCTCCATCCCAATCCGCAGATGTCCAATGTGGAACCACAAGTGTTGGTGTTCGCCAGTCTTGCTTTGACTTTATCCTTCATTGTTATACTCCCTTGTATGTGGAAGTATGAAACATGTTTATCGATGCTGTACAGGCTCACAGATAATAGGTTGCCCATCTCAGAAACCACTCTGCGCTTACCCTTTGGAATAGCAATGAAACCGTTGAAGACGGCGAAGACTTTGACATTGGATGGAATGCACTTTGAACTGTGAGCTGGCCCTGGGTCTACAGGGAGGAGGGGTGGAAAAGCTATGACTCAAAAGGGATACGTTTGAATATCGAATTGACAAGGATTAGTTGCGTGGCAGTTAATATTGTCCATTTGAAATGATGCAAAATCGCCTCTCCTTACCTATGAGAGAGTTCGTAGACCGGGTTTATTGAGGCAGGAAGACCCACCCTCAGTGTGAGTGGCACCATTCATGGGTCAGAGTCCTGGATTGAATAAAAAGAAGAAAATGAAACTGAGCTGAGCCATCTCTGGGCGTCCTGACTGTGGGTGCAATGAGACCACTTGTCTTAAGCTTTGGTCCCTCATGACTTCCACACTGCGGTGGACTGTACCCCCAAACTATGAGCCAAACCCCCTTATTGGGCCTGCTTCTGCAGTATTTACTACAGCAATGGGGAAAAAATAACACAGGGAATCTGACTGTGGCGAGCCTTGCCCCTTCGCCAAGGCACCCTCTCTGTCTTCTCCACGGATACTTTACACCACGCGTTATCTTTCGCTTCTGACAGCCAGCCATCATTTGTAACGGAGCCGTTCTACCTCCCAGACTACTACAAATAAGATCAGGTGGGCTAAATGAAATAACTGCACTGTTTCTGCTTTGTTTTATTGGTTTATTGATCTGCAGTGTCCTTTGCCGGGCTCCTGCTCTCAGAGATCATTTTTCTTCGATGATTTTTATTTCGGTCGTGCTGGTTTGTTAAGGAGGGTTTCTTTAAATGCAGCAAACTCTCTCCCCTTTCATCTCTCCCAGCTTCCTTGGGTGTGTGGGTAGGTGTCTCAAGACAATCGAAATTTAATTGCCTGGAATTCCGCCTGAGGTATAGAAGAGCAGACAATTAATTGCTGAAGGAATCAGGTAAAACTGGGGAAGAGCAAAGGCACTGTCCACCCTCGGGGAGTGTCACAACTAGACCGGGAACTCTGTTAATTTAATTAACAATAATTGAGCCTCTTGTAAAAACATCACGGGCGACAATACTGCCATTCCACAAAGCTACAGGTAATCCATTGATTTTACAGGTGAGGCTTTCAGGACAAGCCACAGACAACTAAAGAATGAGCCACAACTAACCATTTCTCCAGACACTTACCCCAGGACTCCCACATCCCTCTGTCGTCCTAAAGCCCAACAATGGAAACCTAACAGAGAATGGGTTAAATTCCACTCAGTTCTATGATGATCTCAGGTTTCTAGGGGTGTCTGATAAAAATTTAGATTTTCAAAAGCTTTTAAACAGTTTTTAAAGCTCTTATACCCTCCCAATTGCTCTAAAAACAAACAAAAACCTGCAAGCCTTTAAAAGGAAAAGGTATTTGAACCACTGCCCTGTTTTTGACATCTGTGATGCCTCTGACTTCCGTCTCCTTTTCTTATTACTTTAAATTTTAGCGTCGTAGCTACAAAGTGAAGTCTGTTGTGCAATGCCTTAGCTATTTTTCCGGTTGCTGCGGCAAACACCTGAGGAAAGCTCCTTAAGGAAGGAGGTAGCACCATTCCAAACTGAGTTTCAAGCTAAGTTATTGTGTAGCAAAGGAAAACCTGGGAGCGGGAAGGACCTTCTTCTTAGCCTTGTTAACCGCAGGACGTCTAGACCATGACCCGAAGGTCAGAAACCGCTGTGATCTTGAGTCTTGACAGCAATCTTAAAGCAAAAGCTGATCTCAGAGCCACATGGCTCATCTCCCAAAATTGCTCTCCCGTACACTTATTTATTTATTATTATAATTTATTGTTACCCTAAAATATTAACCAGACCCTCATTTTGCTTATGTCAACTTGCTTAACGTCTGTTTGTTAAGGAAAAACAAACACACACACAACCATGATAATACCTCACATGGCAGAAAATCCTATATTTATATATATGTAAAAGAATTAAGACAGTGGTGGCTTGTGCCTTTAAAAAAACTCCAGCCTGTCTTCCCCTTCTGCAGCAGCCCTCAGATTTGCAATGGACGCTGTTGTTGCAACACTGGTATCAATAAAAACTTGGTTTTTTATATTTTTAAATTGAAGTTTTGTCCAGTGGCGTCTTTCCGTGGGTGTCCTCATACTCTGCAACACATTCTTGAGTGGCAAACGTTTCCTGGGAGGAGACAGAACACACATTTTGACTCACCCCTGCTGGGAACCCACAACAGACCAACCTATGGATACCACCTAAGTCCAGCTGGGTGAACCAGCGAGTTTTATTGAGATTATTTACAGAAATATGGGTGAGGGGTCACGTACAGGAGCAGAAATGACCCAAAGGCAGATGCATCACCATAGCACACCCCAGCAAGGGTGACAACCCACAGAGCTGAGAACCTGCAGCTTGCTGCACAGCCTGCAGGCAGCTCAGCAGGCTGGAGAGTGTCCTTTCCAGGTGCCTCATTTGGTATAAGCCTCACCCAGGCGGTTCCCCTGGTTTCTGCTTGTTGCAGGCAGCTGCTCTGGTCTCAGTCTTTGCAGCTCTTCCCCTCACCCTAACAGGGCCAATTTTGCTTTTATTTGTTTCCAGGGGCCAGTTGGCTAAAACCTCTGCCCCATATTACCCTACCATCCTACAATGGCTCATGCCATCATGAGGATCAACCAGACCCTCGGGACGTACATCCAGTCTAATAGCCAATCAGGGTCCTGTCCAGCCATAAGCAGGAACTGTTCTTGCTGTTTTCAGTCAAACAGACCCCTGAAGCAGCAGACAGACCCCTAACATAGCAAACAGACCCCCTGATACCTCAACCACAGTTGCTGACCAGATGTCATGAGCCAATCATAAAATAATTCCTGTGCCAGTAGTTCAAAGTATACTTCACCCCTGCTGGAATCCCCATATTTCCTCCCACAGCAGGAAATCCAGCTTAAAAGGAACCTGCCAGCTTCTCTCAGCGGTGCCATTCTATGACTTCGTCAGATGATTTGACCCCTGCATGCTGGGAATTTTGCTCTCAACAATGAAATGCTCTTGTTGATTGCATACATGTCTGGTAGTCATTTATGGGGCTTCTCGTCAACCCTAACAATGAAGAATGTTACGCCGATCGCTAACTGCATGTTTAAAAGTTTAAGACTTCTGTGTGTTAGAGAACAGTAAAGCAAACTGAACTTTCAAAGAGCTGTTTCTGAAGCAAAAAAAAAAAACCAAAACCAAAAACAACAACAACAAAAACCCCTAATGATTCAGTCATAGTTTGTCAGATCCTATATCTTGTGCTCATTAGTAATTAGAAATTAGAAATAATTTCTGTAGAAGACTCAATTTTTTTATACAGCTAGTGCTCCCAGGGAATCACTGTAACTATTGTTCTTCACATCAGCTTTCACAAGAATTGCTACATTGTCCCAGCTCTAGCCTGCAGTGAGGGGCCCTTAACATGACTTCTTAACTGTGCTTTTGCTACTGTTAGGAATCCTAATGCAAATGTCTGATATGCAGGAGATCAACCCACAAAGGAGTCACAACCCACAGGTTGAGAACCCCTGCCTAGACAGACTGTAACTTTGTGTCCTTTGCCTTTATAAACTCATAACTGAGGCCAGTAGCAGACAGACTGTAACTTTGTGCTCTTTGCCTTTATAAACCCCTGACTGAGGCGGGTGGGCACTGCATTTTGGAATCCCAAGTCCCCAGTGTAGACCTGGCACTTGACTATGATGGATAAAGGCCTCTTCTTTGTTAAAATTTATTCATGCTCAGACTGGTGGATCTTTGAGCGACCCCAGACCTTAGTAATCTTTTGAGCCGAGTAAGCAAGTTTGATCATAAAAGCACAGGTATTATTTAGTCTTATGACCAATTAGCTTGCAAATATTAAGTATGGCAAATATTAGAAGATCAATCAATTTAAGAATAGTCTTCAACATCTGAGGAAAGGGGGAGGTGGGCTAACGGGGTACAGTTCCTACAAACTAGGGGCTTACACATTAGGGGCACATTTTGCTCTTTGATCTCTCGAGCATAGTAAGGTTAAACTTTAAATATAACTTTAACCATCACAGAAGAAAGCAGTACCTGAACAAATGAATCTGTTGATCAGAACCGTCTTCAAAAAAATTTTTTTTGATGTTATAATCAGCCTCCATTTAAAAAAGGAGGAAACAAAACACAGAGAGATTTAAATGGTTTGGTTAAAATTAAGTGACCAGTAAACAAACAGGAGAGATGTGACAACTTCCATTTAAGAAACACGTGACATTGTTTGCTTCCACAGCACTAAAATCTGAACAATAGGAACATTAGCATGGCCCCTGCACAAGTATGAAGGGCAAATCCACAGAACATTCCAGATTTGCTTTTACAGGCATTCTCACGTATGATAGCGCATGTGCATGATCTCAGCACATGGAAAGCTGAGCCAGAAATCTTGCAAATCTGAGATGGGTCCAGGACTATAGAGTGTGTTCTAGGTTAGCCTGGACTACAGAATGAGACATCCCAAAACGGTTAGTTGTGATACCAAAAGCTTTAATATTTAGGAAGTGGTGAACTGTTTTTATTGAAATTAAAGCCTGCTGCTTTGCCAAGTACTTTGAGATCAACAGCTAGGGGGTCCGGAGCCTTCAAACAAGCATGCAGAAACCATGGCTGAGAGGAGATGGACTTGTGTGTGAACAGAGTTTGTTTCCAGTTGGAGAAAACGCCCAGGCTATTTAGTGTGAGGACCGGCACTGAGGTCATGCACAGTTGGCTTTGGAATCCAGATGTGACTCTCAGTAGCTCTGCAATCCTCACTATTTTGCAATTATATGAACTATGGAAAAAAGAAACCTATCACATATATTGCATATTTAATGAATTGGGTAAACTAGATGTGGGTTAGTTAACTATTAAGCCTTCGAGTCTTGAGGGACTATAACCAGAAGTAGTATAGCTGGGTCTTATGGAACTTCTGTTTTTAGTTTGAATCAATTTGCATTCCAATTGCAATGTATAAGAGTTTTTTTATTCTCATAAGTTTTTTTTTTTTTTTTAATGATAGCCATTCTGACTGGGATGAGATGTAATCTTAATGCGGCTTTAATTTGTTTTTCCCTGATGGCTAAGGATGTTGAACTGTTTTGCACGCTTACTGGTCATTTATACTTCATTTCTTTTTTAAAGGGGGGGGGAAGCTTGCAGCAGGCTAGCACATGTATTTGGGGTGCACACACAGGTACCTGCATGAGAAGTCGGTTCTCTCCTTTCCATCATCTGGGGCCCAGGGGATCAAACTCGCGGCCTTAGCCTGGCAGCCAACACCTTTACCCGCTGAGTCATCTCACTGGCTCATCTCTTGAGAACTATGTATCCATTTTGTTAGTTATTGATTGGTCCCTTTGTCTTTTATTGATGTTTAGTTTTTTTAAACTTTTTTTTCTTCTAGATATTAACCATCTGTGAGATATGTAGTTAGCAAAGATTTTCATCCATGCATTTTCCATTTCTTCCTTTGTCGTGCAGAAGCCTTTTAATGTAACACAGTCCCAACTGCCAATGGTTAGTCTTTTCCCTAAAACACCGGAATCCTCTTTTAAAAGTTCTTGCCTAGCAGGGTGTGGTGGCGCACGCCTTTAATCCCAGCACTTGGGAGGCAGAGGCAGGTGGGTCCCTGTGAGGTTGAGGCCAGCCTGGTCTACAAAGAGAGTTCTAGGATATCCAGAGCTGTGACACAGAGAAACCCTGTCTTGAAAAACAAAACAAAAACGTTCTTGCCTATGCCGCTATCTTGAAATATTTCCCCTATGTTTTTCTAAATGGATCCAACTGGAGATCGACATATTGAAGAAATGAGTCAGACACAGAAAGGCAAATGCCACATTTTTCTCATCTGCAGGCACTAGAATTCTTTATAGATCATAAAACCGTTTACACAGATGTACATAACATGAAATCATAAGGAAGACGAGGGGATGGGAGGAAACGAACGGGAGACACAAAGGGAAGAAGGGAAGTTGACGGGACAGGGGTTGAATCCTGTCAAAAACGCCCGCTATACCTAAATTTGTCATTATGAAGCATGGCACTGTGCGCAGGGAACATAAACCAAGTTAAAACATTTAAGTGATATTTGAGTCAAGATTTAAAGTTTCCTTCTTTATATCTAGGCTTTCTTTGCCCACTGTTATCCCCAAATTTGGTCAAATGGTTTTCATCATTTTAGCATTTTTTCCTTTGCATTTTACTTTGTAAATTTATTTTAAAAGATGTTTACATATTTCCCTTCTCCAAATGCATTTATATAGCAAGCTGCCATTCCATACTTTTTAAGATTCAGTTGTAATAATGCTCAAATGTTCTCAAATGATTAAAAAAGATGTCAAAACATGACTACTTTATGGTCAATTAGAAGACAAGCTATTTAAAGGTTTTTTTTTAAAAGATTTATTATTTTATTTTATATGGACAAATATCTGGCCTGCATATATGTATGTGCACCGTATGTGTATCTGCAGAGGCCAGAAGAGGGTATAGATTCCCTGGAACTGGAGTTACAGAGAGTTGTGAGTCACCGTGTTGGTGCAGGGAGCCAAACTGGGTCCTTTGCAAGACCAACAAACGTTCATAAGCTCTGAGCCATCTCTCCAGCTCCCTATTGTATTTTTAATACGATCGACTAAAGCAAAAGTTATTGTATAGTTCCTCTAAATTCTTCATATGCATTATAATCACTTGTGAAAGGAGTCAAACTGTCTTGGAAAATAAAGAGACTCACACATTTTAAAACATAGCTGTGACAGTTTAAAATGCCAGTCTCGCGGTCCTGTTAAAACGGAGCATCACCGCCGCTCTTCCAGGCACACAATGAGAAAGGCTTATAAGAGCAAGAAGTGAGGATCATCACTGGGAGGCAAGGAAGCAGAAACTGGACGCAGGCGAGTGATCCCAAGCCCTGAGATAGATTGGAGTTGCCTGGCAACCTTTCGGGTACCGGATCGATGGGCGGCCACGCCCAGCCACGTCCAGCCACGCCCACTCGGCTCTCCTCAGCGCGTCCCGCCCCTTCCGGCTTCCACTTCCGGGACCAGCGCGCCTTCGCGCCGCCTCCTCGGCCTCCGATTGGCTGTGGCGTCGGCCGCCAACCGCCGCGGAATTTGAACGGGAGGACGGGTCGGCTGGGCGGCGGAGCTCCCGGGGCGCCTGGCGGTCTCCGAGGCTGCAGGGTCGGTGAGTCGGCGTCGGTGAGGCCGCTGCGGCCGCCGCCACCGGCTTGCAGGTCAGTGCCTTCCCCGAGGGACGGGATCTGGGCCCCGGGACCGGCGCGCCGAGCGCTCCCGGCGGGCTCGAGCGTCCGGCCGGCTCGGCTCGGCTCTGGGACGCTGTCTGGATGGAGGTTCTCATCCAGGAGCACGGGCGGCGGGGTCTGGTTTTCGGCGAGGGGTGACCCCGGCTGCACCAGAGTGGCCGGGGGATAACGGAGGAGTCCTGGGTGCGGAGCAGGTTAGCCCGGTCCCCTTGTCGGCACCGCACACGTCCATTCGCCCAGCACCTACGAGGGACTTAGCCTTTATTTCCTTGCACTTTCGAGCTGGGACCCCCCCAAAAGAGTCGTAACCGTTGCCCGGAATGTTTTGGTGTCTATATCGTACCCCAGGGGGCCTGCTTCTGGCTTCCGTTCGTGCGGCTTGGTGAAGTCACTGATGTAGGGAGTGGGCTGGGCGGCTAAGGGAGACTCTAGTAGAAACACAAGCATTTGGATGGGCGACAGCGACATTCGTTAAATTAAGGGGATCAGCTGATGGGGAAGGAAAGTTCCGCTGGAATTTATTATTTATTTATTTTGGACTGGAGTATTTGAAAACAGCTGATTTTTTTTAATATTAGGCTTCTTTTCGAGTGTGTTAGAGGTGACAGTTTATTGGCTATGTGCTTTTTTATAGTCTACTGTTTATGGGATAGTAATCTTTGATTTTGAATTTTCTGGTCTGGGATTATTTATTGCCTATGTTCTTTTGGGTGTAGTTAACCTCTTTAGGTGGGTGTTTTCCTTCTAGTATATAGCGCTAATGGAATATTCATTGGCATGTCTTATTTTCTCCTTCTGTAGTGATGGAAAGTTTTGCAGGTATAGTCGTCTGGGCAGGCATTCATGGTCTCTTAGAGTCTGTGGAACACCTGTCCAGGCCCTTCTGGCTTTTAGAGTCTCCATGGAGAAGTGGGGTGTGATTCTAATAGGTCTGCCTTTATATGTGACTTGGTCTTCTTCCCTTGCAGCTTTGAATATTCCTTCTTTGTTCTGTATGTGATGAGGGGACTTTCTTTTCTGGTCCTGTCTGGTGTTCTGGTTCCTTCCACTGTTTGTTTGTGCTTTCATAGATCTCTTAAGGGATTTTTTGTTTCCTCTTTAGAGGTCCTGTTCATGACCTCCATACTATTCATAATGGCTGTTTTAAGGTTTTCTTCTTGTGCTTCGGCTATGTTAGGACCTGCTGTGGCAGGCTTACTGGATTCTAGTGGAGACACATTGTCCTGGCTTTATTTTATTTTTATTTTTATTTATTTATTTTTTTGCTGATATACAGGCCTCTGGGATTGAGAAGACTGTAATCCTAGGTGCTGATGTCTCGTCTTTGTTGGGCAGGTGTTTTGCTTCTTGGTTTCTGTTTCCTCTCTGGTTCTTAGGGCGTGTGGTGGCTGTGTGTTGCCTAGGGTCCTGGTAGGTGTGGCCCCTGGAGGTTCCAGGTAAAATGTGCTTCTGGGTATTGGGATAGCGATGTGCTGGGGTGGCTTAGGGGGCCCACAGGAGGGAGGAGAGCCCGGTGTTTCACAGGATCTGTCTGTTTCCCTGGGAATCGGGGCGAGGTGAGGAGAGGCCACGGCAGAAGGTCTGTTTCAGAGCTGGTGGTGAGACTCGGGGTTGGATTTGGAAGAGAGAAGGAGGGTGAAGATCTGCGGTTAGCCCACCTCCTTCCCTGCTCTTTTCTCTTTCCTTAGACGAATGGACCTTTAATATTGAGACATTCCTGTGGGCGTCTTCCCTGTTGTAAAATCCCCAGGCCATGCTCCCAGTTACTTACTTGACAACTTCCACCATCTGCTCAGATGAGAGAGACCATTTCAACGCTGAGCAGATTTTTGTTTCTACCGGAAAGTTCTTCCATTTGTCCGTATTTGTTTCTGTCACAAATGGCTATCCGAGGAGCTGCTATGTGCCAGGCACGAAATCAGTAAGAGTTCAGCAGCAGGGAGCTGTGCCCTGGTGAGTTTCTGTTTCAGTAGAGACGGACGATGGGTTATTGTGAACATGGAAGGCTCATTAAGAAAGTGACATTTGAACGAAGGCTTGTGACAGCATGGCGCTAATCTCTGCTCTTCCCTGTAAAAATGCTTGGGATGGTATTAGGTATGGTGTTACCTCGACGAATGAGAATCTCATCCTGGATCCTTAAATCTGCAGACTCGACATAGACAGAATCACAGGGGCCTGGCTGTCGTCTTCCGGTCTGTGTAGGACCGGGTACAGGACGTGCAGAGTTGGAGGAGAATTAGAGGGAGGACGATGAGGATGGCGGGAATCTAGGGATTCTTGTGATGGATGTGAAAGGCGTGCTGAGAGTCCTGTGGACTCAAAGCAGGTAGTAGTGGAGCAGCTGAGTCTGGAGCAGGTGACAGGGTTTCTATAGGTACAAGCAGGTGGACACAGGAAGGCTCGTGGAGGGAGTGTAGGTTTTTGAGGTCTCACCCATTTAAACACAAAGGTCAGCATCCCTGCACCTCATTGAAGGGCTCTCTGGTCTGTTTTCTCTGCCCAGGCAACATTGACTCCTTCTCTGTTATCTTGTGTGATTGTCAGTATTCTTGTCAGGTTGCATAATTATGTATTCTCCTGTTCCTATTATGCTGTAAACCTAGTAGACCATAAATCTAGTAGACATAGCTAAGCTTATAGTTTCCTGTCTGTTCTCCAGCCCTTTTCTACTCCTGAGTTAGTTATTTCTTTTGTGCTCCCGTTCAGCCCCACTTACCTAAGGTTCCATGTTTGCCCAGTAGCAGAACAGTGCCTGTCTCTGGCTAGATATTCCTTCCGTGGTAGCAGGGACCCTATCCTGCCACCTGCCTCTACTCATGAGTGCCTGCCAGGCGTACGATACAGGTTTGACTGGGAAAACAAAGTATTTACCTTTTTGGAATTCATTAGTTCTCCTGATCATATAAGTTCCTGTTTTCAGGGTTTTTTTTTTTTTTTTTGGTTTTTGAGACAGGGTTTCACTGTAGTTTTAGAGCCTGTCCTGGAACTAGCTCTTGTTTTCAGGTTTTATGCAAAGGGTTTTGTAATTACTTATGTACAGTTTAAGTTATGGTGGTTGCTCTTTAGAATGTATCAGTTTGCTTTATTTTACTCTTAGTAACCAGTAGTTAACTAACAGTCTCCCCCATCCTCTCTTCGTTCCGTTTAGTGATGGAGTACCCAGTGGTGGAAGTGACGGGAGCCACTGCTGTCACGTCAGGAGTCAAGAGACGAGTGAAAGACAGAGCCGCAAAGACAAAGTTAAATGTTTCTCTTGCTTCAAAAATCAAAACAAAAATACTAAGTAAGCGCCATTCATCTTTGACTTTACTTACCTTTTGGCTCTCTGAAGACTTCGTTCATTAGAAAACTAATAAAATGTCAGCTGGTATCTTTTCCATTCGCTGTTTTCATGGCCTCCAGCTCCTCTGCTGAGCGGGACAGCGAGTTTACCCTTGGCAGCAGCTGAATTGTAAGCTGTGTGGCTGGGGGGTCCCTCCCTTGGCAGCCACCTCTCAGCCTGCGAAGACAGCGCCGGCATGGCTTCTCTGGAGAAGAGCTAAAGAGAGGAAAGATTGGCCTGGCGTGTGCTGGGCAGGCATGAGTAACCTAGAGCTTCTTGGCCACGGGGAGTGTGGTAGTAATGGTTCCCTATGGACTAAGGCTAAGACAGCACTCAGCGCTTTGGAAATGAGATTTTATCAGTGCCAGCAGTAAGGTGTCAGGAAGGCAAACAAACAACCCCCTTCAAAAAAAATCCCACGGAGGTGGGAAACTCCCCAAATTAAACTCTTATTGCTGCCACAGATTCTCTCAGCCATTTATACCCATGTTAGCTACGCTGAACACTGCCTTCCATAGTGACAGAGCCTGCTGACGTCACCTCAGACTCCTGTCACCTCTCAGGGTCTGTAGGCAGATCCTGGCAGTTACCTTCCTCCCACAGGGACGTGTCTTCCTTCATTTCTCAAGACTGTTTGGAAAACAGCAATAAGCTGTTATTCTTTCTGAGCCTCTGAAAATCCTTCAGCTGCAGTCTGTTTCTCTGGGCTATGCCAAGGAGTGCCGAGTGAGACACTCTGTGCCAAAGATGGTCCTGCTGTGGAGTCTTTTTCTGAAGATTTCCAAACTTTCTCTGAATATCTAAAAAGGGTATATTTAACAAAAGAGGATCACAATTTTAAGGCTAGCCTTTGACTACATAGCAAGGCCCTTTCTCAAACTCTGTGTGTATGTGTGTGGAGTAGGTAGGTTATTGGCATGTAGTAGAATCTAAATTCTAATTATATTTAACTATACTAAAGGAAGATAATACTTTTTTTCTTTTTTCTTTCTTTGTGTTTTTTTTTTTTTTTTTTTTTTTTCCGGTTTCTCTGTAGTTTTGGAGCCTGTCCTGGAACTAGCTCTTGTAGACCAGGCTGGCCTTGAACTCACAGAGCTCTGACTGCCTCTGCTGGGATTAAAGGCGTGCACCACCGCCTGGTGGGAGGTAAACTTTTAAGGTGACTGTAGCCATTAAATCCTCTCTGAATCTCTGTTCCCACTTCAGTACTGATTTCACTTAGTCTGACATATTTCTGTTCAGTAAAAGAGGTCAAGTCTAGATTGCAATCGATTACTAGAAAAGGATAATCTTCTGGGGAGAGGTGACGATCTCACAGGTCCTGGACAAATGATCTCACAGGTCCTGGACAAATCAATCCTTTCATTTGAGGGTTAAGAGAAGGGATTTGGGAGCATAGACGATTTTATTGAGTGTGGAGCACAGAAAGATGTGTAAACATTCAGGTTGGTTGCCGTAGCTCCTGTGAGGTCAGCCTCCGAGCCTGCTTCTTGTCCAGATGGAAGCAGGCAGTCGCAGTCCCTGTGACCCCCGTGACCGCTCTGTCTGCAGAGCCACCGCTCCCTTGCCCCAGCTGCATGCCTCTCTGCTTTTCAGCTTCTCTCTAGCTTTTGTTTCTTCAGCTTCAAACTTGGGGAGTATTTTCTTTCTCTGAAACTATACATGTATTGCCGTTCTTTTCCAACCATCATTTGATATTTTTAAGTAAATTGCATTTTTTTCTGAAATTATTTTACTAAGGAATGTGCAGTTTTATTAAGGAAATATAAATTACAAGTTCGGTATTAACTTTTAAAAAATATTCTTGCAGACAATTCTTCTATTTTCAAGATCTCTCTAAAGCACAACAACAGAGCCTTAGCCCAGGCTCTGAGTCGAGAGAAGGAGAACTCCCGAAGAGTCACTACTGAGAAGATGCTGTTACAGAAGGAAGTAGAGAAACTGAATTTTGAAAATACCTTTCTTCGCCTTAAGCTAAGTAATTTGGTATGGAAATTGTATTGCTTTGATCTCTGCATTACAATAGAACCTCATAGCTACATTGCTGCAGAGACTCTAACGATGTTTTTAGATTCCAGTTGTAAAGAACTGTTGAAAGTCAGCATGCCATGGAAATCCATCCTTAAGGACAGACACCTCTTGGTAGTAGAATAGACATCTTAAGTCTTATTCTAAATGCATGCTGTGTGCTCTGCAGACCAGCATAACACCATAATCAGCAACCCTTGGCCGTCCGTGCCTTTTAAGTGGTGAGCATGCTCCTGTAGTGAACTGAAGGGCCCCACGGGGTCTCTGCCTGCTTCCGGCCTTGTACTTCCCTGGCTGCACGCCCACCTGAACCACAGGCAGACAGGGGAGAGAGCCGGTACCCAGGTCTAAATGAGAAGACGTTAGCTTAAAATGGAAAGCATGGCCTGTGATAAAGTGGTGATCAAGTTCCTATTCCTGACCAGCTGTGTTATTTTCCGTGAGATATATAAGAGTGAGAAAACGGGAAAGCAAATGATCGTTTATTACTGGTGTTGTAAATGTTCACAGTGTGTCTGTGTGTGTACACAGCTGTTTTGACTGTTGACTGCAGTAGCCTTGGAGCTCAGTGTGTGCTCAGCTGAGAACAGTCGCCAGGCCTGACTGCATGGTGTAACCCCAGTAGTCTGGACACCGAAGCAGGAGGCTTGCTATGAATTCAAAACCACTCTCTGCTATGTAGACCAGTTTGGGTTACAGTGTGAGACCTTGTCTCAAAAAATAAGAATAAAGACAACCATTTTTAAAACTGACTCTTCTTACACTGATGCTCTCCATAAATGTGGTATCATTATGACCAACTCCGAATTTTAACTCAAAGGCGTCTTTATTTTGCATGTACAGAATAAGAAGCTTATAGAAATAGAATCCCTTGTGAACAATAATCTGATCACGGCAATCGAAATGAGCAGCCTGTCTGAGGTAAGTGAGCCCCTGTGGGCGGGGCCGTGTGGTAGCTGACGGGAGCCCGGATGAGCTAAACCGTGGGGTATCAGGGCTAGAGCCTCAGGTGTGCAGTGCGAAGAAAGAACAGGAATCATGCACAGTTTGAAAAAAAATTGAAGTTTATGCCCTGGCAATGCTGGAGCATGCATGGGCCACCCATATATGGTGGTTCTATTGAACTTGTCCATACTGGGCTTCATCGTCTAAGTTGATGAGGACGACCAACCAAGTCTCTTCCTTAAGAGGACGCCAGATCTCATTACAGATGGCTGTGAGCCACCATGTGGTTGCTGGGAATTGAACTCAGAACCTTTGAAAGAGCAGGCAGTGCTCTTAACTGCTGAGCCATCTCTCCAATTATTTATTAAAAATGATAAAATAATTTATCATTTTTATAATTGGTTATTGAGATTATTTCATTAAAATCAAATTTTGATTTAAAATAATAGATTGAATAGCTCTTTGGAGCATAATGACCCACCAGACATATTTAGAAACCAAGTCTCAGTAGAAAGATAGCCTTTCAAGTTAGAAAAGAATTTATTTTAAAATAAAAAGACAAATTGAGCCGGGCAATGGTGGTGCACGCCTTTAATCCCAGCACTCGGGAGGCAGAGGCAGGTGGATCTCTGTGAGTTCGAGACCAGCCTGGTCTACAGAGTGAGTTCCAGGACAGGCTCCAAAGCCACAGAGAAACCCTGTCTCGAAAAACCAAAAAAAAAAAAAAAAAAAAAGACAAATTGAAAATGTACTGGGGTGAAAGCCAGAGGCTGAACCTATTGTGTATCAGTCTCTAAGATAAATTCTAGATGGTCGCATGATTACATAAAACAAACGACAAATGGATATACAGACTCAGTATAGGAACCGACCTGGGGAAGTGAAAGCAGGGGCTTGGTGAGCTGTGGAGGCCGTGTCCTGATCGTCATGTTTGCTGGTGAGCTGTGGAGGCCGTGTCCTGATTGCGTGTTTGCTGGTGGCTGTGGAGTGGCGTGTCCTGATTGTCCTGATTGCGTGTTTGCTGGTGAGCTGTGGAGGGGCGTGTCCTGATTGCATGTTTGCTGGTGGCTGTGGAGGGCGTGTCCTGATTGTCATGTTTGCTGGTGGCTGTGGAGGGCGTGTCCTGATTGCGTGTTTGCTGGTGGCTGTGGAGGGCGTGTCCTGATTGCGTGTTTGCTGGTGGCTGTGGATGTCGTCCCAGGAGCACTGCGTAGCTCCTTGTTGTGAATTCTATGACAACTTTGCCATTGGTCTGTTAAAATGCTTTGTGAAATCTCTGTACCTAGAGAGCAGAACTCAAAGGCAGCTGGGGTTATAGGCGCCTGAGAGTCGGGAGTGGGTGTGAGCAGAAGCCAGAGGAGGTCGTGAGCCGGGATTGTGCTGTCCAGGCTCTTGGAACTGTTGTCCAGCAGACAAGCCCTGTCTCCCCTTGCCCAGACCCTTCTCCCTGCAGTTATCACTGTCAGGAGGCAAAGGCCCAGACCCTTCTAACTCGGGAGCAATATCACGAGCGTACGATGAGTACGACGAGGTCTCCGCCTACTTCTGTCTGTTGCCCTCATTTTTAGTTTTCTTTGTTACTTTTTGGTAAGGGTGTGGTGGGTAGGGGTGTGGAGGTCAGAGGACAGCTCTCAGGAGTTGGTTCTTCCACCAGCTTGTGAGATCTGGTATTGAACTCAGGTCATCAGATCTGTGCCTGCTGATCAGTCTTGCAAACCCAAAATAAATACTTCTTTTTCTTTCCAAGTCTTGTTGTGCATATGGAGATGAGAAGAAACTGTGGTTGATTCTCTCCTTCTACCTTAACATGATTCCAGGGGTTGAATTTAGGTTATCGGGCTTCCTTGGCAATCCCTTTATGCTGTGATGGCTTAGGCATTGACCTAACTAGAATGCCTGGGAATGAAGAAACAATAGCCTCACCAAGTGAAAAGCTGGAATCACGTGACCCATGCATGCTGATGGAGGTGTATGACCAGCAGCCCAGACACAGCCCAAAGAGGAGGCAGATTAGCTAATCTAGGTAGCAGGTCTTTGTAGGGGAGTGGTCTCAGATTGCGGGCATCCCAGACACTTGATTCTTTCTGTGATGCTGGTTTTAGCTAACAGGAAATAGTGTCAACGTTTATATTTGAGTCAGGGGAAAGCTTTGCCATTGTTCTGAGCCTCTGGAGACCTGTCAGGACTTCCTCCAGCCCCCACCCCTTTACCCACAGCATCTCCTGTTAGACACGTGGTTGCCTCTTCCTGGTGCCTGGTGTAGAGTACTTTCCTCCCCTGTATCATCACATTTTTCTCTTTTCTGGATTGTTTTGCATCCTTATACAAAAACTTATTATAACTAATCTTGAAAGCAGCAACAAAAACTACGTCCCCTTCTCAGCTACTGTCTGGTTGTTCCCACACTCCTTCCTCTGGAGTCACAGTCTGGGCTCCTCTGTCGCTGCAGCGCTTCAGAAGTGAGCAGTGGTTCTAGTGTTTCCAGGTCCCAGGGCAGCTGTTCTGTAGGCCAATCTTAGGGCTCTCCGGAGGCTACACCCCCAAGCCTTTTCTCCACCTTCTGCTGTTCTTTCAGCCTGTGTTGCTTTCCTTCCCCAGTTGCTAATTTTCAGCGTCCCAGATGCAAGTTTCTCTGTTCTGTGTATTATTACTCATTCCCACTGAGTAATTCTTCCAGTCTTTAATTACTGACATGTACTGGTAACTCCCAACTGTGTGTTTCCACGCTGTATAACACATATGTAGCAGACATTTTGCATATAGCTACAACTATTTGTGTGTGTGTGTGTGTGTGTGAGAGAGAGAGAGAGAGAGAGAGAGAGAGAGAGAGAGAGAGAGAGAGAATGTATACACATATATGGGTGTATGCATTTGTATTTCTATTTAAAGAATGCTTAGAAAATTGCCTAAAAAACATCAGGAATGATTATCACTGAAAAGTAAATTTTATCTTTATACTGTACTAATTCAACTATTAAAGGCTAAAGTGCAGAGTCAGTCTGCAGCCACACACATGCACATGTGGGAGCTGTTTTGCTATTGTCTCTGTTGGTTCCCTGGTCTAGCTGCTATTTTAATGACAAGGCTGAGATGGTCAACTCTTTCACCACTTTCTCTGTTTTATTCACAAACAGTTCCATCAAAGTCCTTTTTTCCTGTCAACTGGGAAGAGGAAAAGGATCAGTAAGCAAAGCAAGTCCGTGCATCTTCCATTTGCAAGGTAATTGTTTAAAATTTGGTTAGATACCGATTAAATGTTTCTCCCTTAGAAGGTGCTAGGTTGGGCTTCGAGTGTTTTGTTTACTCACATTCTAAACCAGAAAAACAGCTGTAGATAGTTTGTTACGTTGCTTTGTTGAGTTAGACATGTTCATGTGTTACTGGGCTCGAATGCCCCTGGCTTAGGTCACAGACGTCATGAAACCCTGTTCTCTGGTCAGCCTGTGGCCATGCTACTGAGGTGGAAATGGGAGCTGTGTGTGGTGTCTCCTTAGACTCGGTCTTCGGGGCTCTGGGGAAACTGTCCCCACAGGCAGATACCTAAGTTCATCGATAGTAGTTTTACTTTTCTTCTGGTCTCTTTTTCTTCTTTCTTTCCCCCTCTCTTAGCAAATAACTCTTTCCACTTTTAACATCATGTCTTAACCTGTGATATTTCGGATATTCTCTTCTCTAAAGTCTTTTCCTGCTTTTGATTATTGGGTACAAGTCATCAAAGTACCCAGTTTCAACCCTGACATATTGCACAGTAAACGCCGAGGCTGCGTGAGGTGAACTGAGCAAGAGTGGACAGCAGAGGCTGGGACCTTTGTCTGCTTCACCAGTCTGGTGCTTTTATCTGTGCATTGCATAGTGCATACATAGCCTTAGTATGTGTGGGTATGTGCATATATACTATTCCTGTACATAGCAGGAAATTAGAAGGTGATGTCAAGAATCAGTAGAATTATAGTTGTTCTTTGGGTAGTTTGATTAAGGGGGAAACTTCACATTGTAATAAAAACATTAAACAGGAAGACGTGTTTAGATATGAAATATCCTATGAGAAAAAAGAAGCCTCCTGTCAGATCACTTATCTCACTTCCTATTTATTTATTCTGTCGATTTATCGATTATCTGTATTGATACCACTTTCTACCAGTATATTTTGTTATTGTATTTTTAAAATAGTAAATTGTATTGTCTTATACCTTTATTTTTTTCAAGCATACACTGGCTGTTAGGCATTTGTTTCGAATATATTCATATTTAGCCAGCTGTGTTGGTACCTGCCTGTAATCACAGCCTCTGAGACAGTACAGTCAGATTACAGTCAGTACAGTCAGATTAACAAAGGTCCAGACTGAGGGAAATGTCACAAGTTCAAGGCAAGCTAAATACTAGACAGAGGTAGCCCACAGCTGTTTGGTTTTTTGTTTTTTTCCATGCATTTATTATTACAGTATGGTGTATGTATGTATGTATGTATGGTGTGTGTGTGTCTGTGTGTGTGTGTGGCTGGTGTGTGCACAGAGCTTGTACAGACGTCATAGGACAACATTAAATGGTCATGTCCTTCCTTCACTGTGTTCTAGGGATTGAGCTCAGGTCCTCAGACTCACATGGCAGCCACTTTACCTCACTGGGCCTACACCTGCACTGCAGTGGTTGGCTTTTTGTTTGTTTGTTTGTTTGTCAAAAAGGTTTTGATAATATCCCATTTCTCTTACTAACAAGGACATTCAGATTTCCTATTTGTCAGGTTTTTAACTTCTCTTTAAAGGATTCTTCCATTTCTTACTTCTCCATCATCTAAAGAGTCAAATTATAACTAATAAAGTGCAGTCAGTCTGCACAGTCAGCTGTCTCAGAAAACAAAACAGGTAAAATTCCTTTGTTACTAGTTAGTGAGAGTTTCCTCATGAGCTGTGGAGCTAAGTTCCTGTCTCTGTTAGAAGACGACTTCTCTCTGTTAGCGCAGTGAGTTCTTACATTTCCTATTCGTGTAACGGAATACAGTGATGGGTTCATTATTGTTAGTATGTGTGTTTGTGCACATGATATGTGCTTGGTGTACAAATGCATGGCGTGTCTGCAGATGTCAGGACAGCTTTGTGGAGTCTCTCTGTAATGGGTTCTAGGAATTGAACTCAGGTTTTCAGGCTTTGCACAGCAAATACGTTGATGTGCTGGGCTGTGTCTCTCAGTGATCGATTTTTAAATATTAAACCTCCATTGCATTGCTTTTCTGAATCACAGACACATAGTTGTTGTTTAAAGGTGTTTGCATGTGTGTTACAATGAAAATTATTCATAATTTTTTATTGCAGTTATTTTTCAGGGTTAGGTATTTTGGTAGCGCTGATTGATACGAATTCTGTTTTCTGGAAGTATATCATAAAGGATTATTTTTCTTTAAGACCTTGAGGAAAGTTATCTAAATTTTCCTGCAGAGAAATTGAGAATGTATCTCATTTCTTTTTGCATATTTTATTATCTTTAATTATATGAGTGCAGATACTCATGCAGACTGGAGGCAGATCCTTCTGGAGCTGAGGCAGGAGTAGCCCAGCCTGGGTGGAGGGAACCACACTCGGGTCTGCGGGCGGGATGAGCAGTACCTCCTTTTCTTAGCTGCTCGGCCACCACTCCAGCTGCTATCCCAGTTCTTTAATAATCCCTATATTTTGCTTATCACTATTTTCTTTTTCTTCACATAATTTTTGCTTTTCTTCTAACAAGCAGGTCAGATTATTGGCAGATGTACAGCGGTATCTTTTTCTCTTCCATACGATTTTTGTA
Organism: Arvicola amphibius; assembly: GCF_903992535.2. Classification (NCBI taxonomy): domain Eukaryota; kingdom Metazoa; phylum Chordata; class Mammalia; order Rodentia; family Cricetidae; genus Arvicola; species Arvicola amphibius. Next base: position 31,399,029 of record NC_052064.1, read on the forward strand.
AAACACAGAATTTCCTGTCTGATTTTCACTGGCCCTTAGGGTCCCATTAACTTCAGAAAATGACGATGACGATGGTGATGACGGTGGGAAATGGAGAACACAGTGTCACAGCAGAATCGCGTCAGAGGCCTCACCTGACGTCACCTCCTCGCTCTCAGGACAGTCTTTGTCCCTACCCCAGTGCGACTTGGAAGTATTGCTTCCCAAGGAGGATAACCAGAATACATGTGTCTCCAGTTATTCGGAACAGACTTCTAGTGTTGGTGTTCATCCTAAAGGTAGGATTGTTTTAGGAACTTGATGTAGTTGTTCATCAGACTTTCTTGAAGACAACAGTGTCTAAAAAGCTCATGGGTTGGTGTCTTAGTTCCGGTTTTGATAGCTGTGAAGACACACCCTGACTAAGGCAACTCTAATAAAGGAAGACATTTCACTGAGGTGGTAGCTTCGGGTTCCAGAGGGTTAGTCCATCATCATCGTGGCAGAGAGCATGGCAGCTGGAGACGCAGCTGAGGGTTCTACATCTTGTAGACAACACGAAGTGAACTGTGTCACTGGGCCGTATCTTGAGCATAGGAGACCTCAGAGCCCACCCCCACAGTGATAAGCTTCTTCCAACAAGGCCACACCTCGTAGGTCCACACCCTGAGACTATGGGCCAATCATGTTCAGACTGCCACGGTCAGCCAGGTCTCTTGCATTACTAACTTGTACTTTCCAACTTCTACCATTTAAAACTGCTAGTGAAAATTTCAACTAGAAGAAAGAAGCCCCACAAATGTCACATCCTCTGAGACCTAAGACTGTTAGTCTGGAAGCAGTTGTGAAAAATGAGCAGGACTAAGACTTCCACTTTGTTTATCGTGATTTGAAAAATGCTATTACATTGATTCAGTCTTATCTAATCCTTCTCATGGATCTGAAAAGTGGGGGTGTAGATGGACATAGTGACTTTTACCACAACCAGGCACTGATTATGGTGATCAGTTTAGTTGATCAGTTCAGTTACCAACCTGACATGACCTAGAGGCCCTGGAGAGGTCATCTCAGTGAGGGACTGCCTAAGGTCAGGGTTGCCCATGGGCAGGTCTGTGGAGGATTGTTTTGGTTGTATTGAGCTGGGAAGATTCGTCCCCGATAGGTGGCGCCATTCCCCAGGTAGGCGATGCTTGACGGTTCAAGTGGAGAAGGCAAGCTGAGTACAGGTGTGCGTCCTTCATTGACTCTCCTGGGGCACGTTGTCACTTCCGTTTCAGGTTCCGGCCGCTTTGACTTCCTGGCAAGGGTGAACTGTAACAAGAACTGTGAGCCAATAAACTCCCCTAAGTGCTAGTGTCTGTTTAGTCAGAGCGCCAGAAACGAGACTGATCGTGCTGACGAGCTTGATCATGACTCACTGAGAAGACACTTCATTTACACGTCTTCCTAATTGATGGTCCTGGGCTGTAGTCTGCGGTGATCACAGATTGGTTGGAGATTTTCAGACTGGAACATGGAACCCTAACTGTTGAGCTCAGAGCCTGCTGTTTCCCTTCCACAGCTGTGCTGAGAAACATTAACTAGGATAATGGGAGCACTTACACGTCACACTTTACCTCGCATCCATGAAAATGTCACAGCCGCACCTTCGCTCAGAATTAGGATGGGGTGTGCCCAACAGTGGCACCAGCACAGCTTCTAGGAACTCCGCTACAGGGGCTAACTGTGATCAGCGTGAGTTCTGGATAATACAAGGATCTGAGAAGAATGGCTTATCAGAAGTCCTCTCGGCAATAGCCAAGTATGTTTTGTTTACTGTAGCATACTTACTTTTATATTTCTTTATTTTGCAGAAAGCCGTGATGACTCAGAACAAAGCCCTAAGAGTTCTCTGACTGAGATGAAAACTGCACCATCCTCCTGCCTCAGCAGGGAAAAGCTGTCACTTAACAACGTGACTGAGAGGAGAAAGCGCGGGTCTTCTGCAGAGAACCCGCATGGCACAGACTCAGGTTACCCACAGATGTCCAGTCCAGGGTTCACCTGGGACGTTGAGATAAATGGTTGTGCTAGTGAAACCAGTAGTAAAATGCAAAGAGATACACGGTGTTCTCCTCGCTTCCCTTCTGAGGCTGCCGGCGACCCTCAGACACAGCCCACGGCCACAGTGCGGAACACCCATGGGTTTCAGTTGCAAGAATCTGTGTACGAAAATGCGGACATGGATTTAACTGCCAGCGAAGTGAACACAATCATTGCAATTTCAAAAAACAATAAAAGTCAAAGGAAGAAAAAGACAGATTGTGGAAAGGAAGCGTTCAGAAAAGTGAAAGATCTAAGCTCTGACAAAAGGAGAGAAAGACCAAAGAGAAAATGTAAAGGTAGTTCAGAAATGGGTGCTGAGGGGAAGGTGGAAAACAGACCAGAACGAGGCTCTGTTGTTTTAGGTGGCGGAGGGGACTCGGAAGATCCAAATTGTATTCCCGGTACTGAGCCACCTCAGGCAAACATGCTGAAAGAAATAACCCTCCCGAGCAGCTTGGATCAAGAGACCATCCAAAATAAAAAGAGGAAGCAAAGATGTACGACAGGCGAGCAAGAGGAAACATGCCCTTTCTCTCCATGTTCAGTCAGACTCCTTCAAGACAGTGAGTTTGATCAGTGTCAGAACGCCCCACATTGTAATAGAAGTAAGCCTTCTCGACAGACATTTGTGATTCGTAACTCAGAAAAGGATCATTTATATCCAAGCCAGAAGGAGGAAGAAACCAGTTCTGAAAAGCTAGATGTTGCGAAAGAATTCCATATAGCTGATCTTTCCACCAAAGATAGCAAAACTGTATGTGACTTTGAGACCCAGATTATTTTGGACTTGAAAAAGTTGGTCAGTGCGCAGCAAATTCAATCCAAGCTAAATAATCCTAAACCGAAAATAAATCGGAGGACAAAAATAATTTCTAGTATGAACCAAATATATGAGGATACTGACAAAGACATCCCCCTCCAAACCCAAGCGACTAAAGAGTCCACCTGTGGAGCCGTAGACGCTGTAGAAGAGTTAGAAGCATCTCCACTTGTCGCAAGAAACAATGGAAGCTTACATGACTGTTGGGCGCAGAATGTTCTGGATTTGTCCAAGCAAATCACCAGTATGCACCCTGCTCGGATAGAGTCCCATGTTAGCAGGATCCCTAGGCACAAGGTAAATCGCAGGACAGAAGTAATCTCCAGGGTTCATTTTAGTAATGACGGAGGTGGTCATTGTTCAGAAATGGACGAGTCTTTCTTACCTCAAAAGGATAAAGACATCCCCAGAACCTTAAAAGATTTTAGTAAGTTTGAAGTGCCTGCCATTTGTAACAAAGATAGTGCAAAGTTATGTGTGTATAAGACTCACACACTCCTGGAGATGGGAATGCACGACCATGGTACGCTACCTGCTAGTCACAGGGACTCAAAAGAAGAAAAGAAGCCTAGACAAAAGGCACTTCGAAAGACAGAAATAATTTCTAAAACCAACCAAATGCATGAAAAGGACGAAGGAAGTGTGCATGACCCATTAAATAAGAAGGTCTGTCAGAAGGTCAGTAAATCAGAAATCGTTTCTCAAATGAGCCAGAATCATGAGAATACTAACGCAGACATGAATGGCTTTAACAGCTGTATCAAAGACCAAGTTGTGAGTTCCTACTCTGGAGAAATCAATAGTAATAAAGAGGGAAATGGTGATCCAATTCCAGGTCCGTGTGTACTAGTTAAAAACCGGCAGAGAGACTTTGCAGGCAGAGCGGAGAACATCTCGACAGGAGGGAAGAGTGAACGTGCTTTGCAGCTTCCAGGCTCCTCACAGCAGTCTGTCGCCTTGGAGTCTGGATCACACCAGGACGGGCACGGAACAGATGCTGGCCCCGGAGAGCCCACTAGCCTGCCAAAGAGCCGGGAAGAGAGCACTGTGCTTGCCCTGGGAGACGCTGGCTCTGTGGGCATGGCCAAAAGAGGAAATAAAGTGACATCCAAATCAAAGAAAAGAAAGATGCCCCTAGCTCTTTCTTCAGATACCCATGGAGCGGTGGAAATGACAGCCAGCACTGACCACACAAAGTCAGGCGACTCCCAGCAGGCCGATAAGGAAAACTACTTGGAGGATGAGAAAATTGCCAAGAATAAACCAGACTTCTGCCCAAAGGCGTTGAAACCTTTATCACAGATGCGCTCGTCTAACATAAAGAATTCTTCCTTCGACGATATGTGGGAAAGCTCCCTACCTTTGACAACAATTTCTTGTAAAAATCTGCTGATGGAAGGAAGTTCTTTCCTGGAGAATGCATGCATCTTTCCAGCAGGTGGTCCTGCTCCTGAAAAGACAAAGGAGAGGACTCAGAAAAGCTGCCGCAGAACCCAGAAGTCCGGGATAGGTAGGCCAAGGTTTAGAGTTATGTTCTTTTCACTTGACCGCTGGTGTATTTTCTGTTGAAATGGGCAGTTTTGCAAAAATTTTAAAGCAGTATATGACTGCACATATAGAAACAGAAGAAATGAAAGGTTTGTACGTTGAGAAGGGTAACAGATTCTCTTGCACGTTTGCATCTAAAACCTGATTCAGGCTTTACTACGGCATTATCTAATGATGGTGTTGGACGGATCACACCCCTCTTCGTGTGTCGGAAGGGGATTAAATGTCGTAAATGCTTGTGGTTAATTGCACTGAATTTATTCTAGGGAGGGAAACTTTGAGTTTGGGAAGGTGGGGCTCGGTCCAGCTGCCTTCAGTTCGTGTGGTCAGAGCAGCAGTAAGACCGCTCCTTCCCGCAGGGTGGGCGCACAGAGATGTAAGGGTCACTGCGCAGTGTGCGGTAAGTCGTTTATAAAGCACGCCCGAAGCCAAGAGCAGACAGTGAGGAATCGTGACTAGAGGGAGCTGCAGAGATGATCATGTAGGTCACACCGTAGGCTGATGGGTAGTCAAGACTTTCAGCATTAGTGTTTACTTTTGTTTAACCCTGCTTATAAAAATAATAGTTATTACCAATAACCAAATACAACGATGGGAAAAAAATTCGCTGAAACTGGCTGTCAGCATTTACCATTATGGATCTTTAAACATATACTATAATCATGCTTTATATAAAACTACTTACCCCACTTCTTCCTGAAAGCCCAGTCATAAAGATTTTCTTTGTCATCAGAGAGTTTGTAAGATTTTGTAGCATTAGACATTGTATATAAAAGTTTTTCTACTTGGGACCAACATTTCAGTGTGTCTGTACAACACTGGAATTTACAGGCTAAGGCTAGTCTAGATAAAAGAGTCACAAGAGTCCGGGTGGTAAGATATGTTAGAAGAGTAACTCTTCTTTGTCTGCCCAAGGTGACACTCACACACTGAGTGGCCAGAGCTGTGTGTGCATGAGTGTGCAGAGATCGCTGTAGGTTTAGGAAGGGTTGAAGATGAAGAGCTTTTGTGTTTTAGAGCTGCAGCATTGTAGCCCTTGTTAGTGGTGTGCTGGCTAGTTTTATGTCAGCGTGACACAGCTAGAGTCAGTTGTGCAAGGGACTCCCAGCTGAGGAAAGGCAAATCTGTAATGCAGTTTCTTGATTAGTGGTTGGTGGTGAGGGCCCAGTCCGTTGGTGGTAGTGGCCTCCTTGGGCTGGTGGTCCTGCGTCCTATAAGAAAGCAGGCCGAGCAAAGAGGAGCAACCCAGTAATCAGCGCCCTCCATGACCTCTGCATGTGCTCCCGCCTCCGTGTTCCTGCCCTGCCCAAGGTGTTTGTGGTCGGGGTCTCTGTCACAGTAGTGAGAACCCTAAGTAAGCCCGTTTTCCTCTCAAAATTGAATTTTATGTCTCAAACTTGTTCTCTTTGCTAGGCCAACTGTATTTATTTACTTCATACTTATTTCCATATCTTTATATATGCTTTTACAAATATTTGTGAAAATATTCCTTTCAGGTAGAGGAATATTCCCGGACTTGGTGGACACCAGTCCTGTGCCAAGCAACCCCGCTAACCCCGAGAATGGATCAGAAGGGCAGGCCGCAGAGCTGACGAGAAGGAAAAGGCAGTGCGCCCCTCTCAACCTGAGAGAGCCGAACCTCGTAAGGCAAGTGTGGCAGGGCTTGTCACTGTGCTTCGAGAAACGCTTGGCCTGGATTAGTGTCTGAACAGTCCTTAATGTCAGTCACTGAAACATGTTCATGTGTACGCAGGATGAGCTGGGAGAGATGCCATCAAAATGAAACTTCTCCTTTCTCCTTCAACTCTGGTTTTAAATTAAATTAGTTTCAGTTAATTTCCATCTTACTACTGTCATTTTAGAAACTTTAATTGGTAGCTATAATTTTTTATATTTGTTGAATACAATTTACCAACCACTGTTTTCAGAGCTGTTACCCTTATTTATTTCCTGCGTTGCTCCCTAGAAGTCAGTGTGGTTTATATTTCCTCTAGTCCCGAAGAGAAACATTTTTTTTCTTAATTTTTTAACTACAAATATACACTGGCAAAGAAAGACTTGTAGCCACTTTCCCCAGTTTGCCCAGCTTTAGTAGCTATCAGCAATGTGCTGGGTTTGACCAGGTGTGCTTCTAAAGCAGGTCTCTGATACTGAGTGATTTCGTTCATAAAATACTTTTGTATTTGTCTTTAAAGAATAAGATTTTTCTGGGGTCGGAGAGATGACTTCATCAGTAAAGAGCTAGAAGACACACAAGGACCTGAGTTCAGAGCCCCAGAAATCATGTACAAGTCAGGCAGGGCAGCGTCTACCTGTCCTCCCAGCCCTGGAGAGAGAGGGACAGACAGCAGGGTCCCTGTGCTTGCTGGCCAGCCAGTCTAGTGAATCTAAGTTCAGTGGGAGACCCTAGCTCAAAGAGAGTCAGCTGAGGAAGGCACCTTGACACTGACGTCCACCTGGCCTCTACACATGCACAAGCACACACACATGCGCATGTGCACACTCATGAATTTCTTAACGAAGTTTCCACATTAGGATGCGGCAGGACTGGGTTACAGCTCAGGGTAGAACTTGCCCTGCTTGCATGAGGCTCTAGTTCACAAAACTCTCTATAAATTCTTACTGCCTTCTCATAACCACTCTTTGCACACTTCCTTCATTGCCATAAAAATACCCCAATGACTGTTGGCATTGTTTTGTTCAGAAATCTCAGGTTTTTAAAACTAAGTCAAGTAGCCTATCTCATAAAATCAGTTTTTTTTTTCTCAAAATTCTCAAAAAAAAAATCCTATTGTGTACAAATACTTTCCGTAAGCCGAAGAAAATGATCACAAAATGTCCTTTCCCTCATTTTAGTGTCTGCTCCTCCTGTCAAACCCTGGTGGTTCTGTCAGGCGTTTCCACTCCACGGCGGGAGAAATGGGGAGGACGGGCCCAGGGGTTTTACAACTTAGCTTTTTTGAGATGTGCACTATGTCTTTGGGGACATACTATATGTTGCCCCCATTGTGAAGTGCCCAGAGTCATAGGTTTTTAGATGTACACAGATAAGGGATGCAGGGCATACTTGAATGTGTGAGCCCTTGCCGTGGATTCAGATCTGAACACCACCAAGAAAACCCTCTCACAAGTATATACAGCCACTACCCCAATCGATTTTTGAGCATTTCTTTATCCGAGAAAGGAATCCTGTCCTCTGTGCACCCTCTAGCTGGAGTTAACTGTTCGACTTCCTAGTTGTAGCCACCTCTGCTCTGGACGTGTATGAGCACAGCTGTATCTAGTCGCTGATACTGGCTTACCCTGCTAGCACAGTGTTTTCCGGGCTCCTCCACGTGGTGGATGAGCAAGTGTTCGTCCTGTGCTCTGTGAACGGTGTTTTGATGTGTGACCGGACCACAGTTGTGCTCCCCGTTACCGGGATTGGACCAGACCTTTGTTCATTTCTCTTCCCTCTCGTTTCCACTGCCAGGAACGATGGCGGTCTGAAACGTTTGTGTAAATGCTAGCATGGCCATGTTTTAATTTCTGTTTGCTCTTATACCCAGGCTGGGACTTGTGTACGGAGCCAGGCTGCTGTACATCCTCACATCACCCCCTGTGTCAGGACCGCTCCTTCCTCTCTCATTGCGCACGCTCATGGCCTTCCTCTGCATTGGGCTCTCCTGAGCCCTGTGCTACGTTCAGCTTCTGTTTCTCCTTAGCCTGCCCCACCTGCCGTTCCCTAGTCCTTTTGTTCTCCTGACACTTGAAGAGCGCAGGTCAGTTATTTTGTTAGAATATCCACAAATTGAGGCTTGGGGATTGTTCCTGTTTCTCGTCATGACCACACACGCTATGCATTTCTGAATGTGTTCCCCGTGAAGGACGCATCCTCGCGGCAGCGTGTCAGGACTTCAGGCTGTTCCACTAGCAGGGAAGGCTGATCTTGATTTGACCTTGATCTCTCGGCAACTGCTGGGTTTCTACAGTGTGAAAATTTTATTTTTTTCTTAAGGATCGGGGGAGATGCTTTGAGTCCATACATCCTATTCCTCAAAATTTTGCTTAGTGATTTTAATATTTTTTAGTAGGTTTTGCTTGAAATCATACCAGTGTGATGCGTGAGAGCATCACTGAGTTTCTGTTCCGCTGCTTCTCTGAGGAAATAGTGTCCTTTTTTCTTAATATTGACACAGTGAAGTAAACCAGTAGCCACGTGTTATAGTCTAGTTGGAATCCAACGTGGTTCATCTTTACTTGGTTACTCACGTGGTCCCAGCTCTGGCATCGGGAGCCCTTCAGAACAGCTTCTGATTTCCGTCAACAAGACAGGTGTTCAGTCATCATAACGTTCTTCCTGCCTTGGCCTGGAATCAGATGATGTCCTTGATTGTCAAATTATGTTTAGCGACCAGACTCTGGGCCCTCTGTGTGCTCATGGCTGACACTGTGTGATACTATCTTCCTGTCTGTTGCTGCACAGCATCACCATAAATCTAGCAGCTGAGAAGACAGCACCTACTTATCCTTTCTCAGACTCTGGGCATGGCTTCATTGGGGTTCAGCTTAGGGCTTTATAGTACCACAATCAGGGTGTCAGAGAGACTGGATCTTCTCTGAGGATCTCCTAACAGACGTTGTCGGGAGCTTTCCTCATCTTGATCTTGGCCCTGGACTGTTCTCACTTCCCTCTCCCACAAGGCTGCCTGCTCACAGCTATAGAGAGTCCACAGCAGAACCTTCCAGCGAGACCGTCCTTTCTGTGAAATGTGCTCTCGGAGGTGAGACGACCTCTCTCACCCCTGTCACCCCATAGCTGGACACAAATCACTGTTCCTCCCGTCACCAGCTGGAAGGGCGTACACAAAGGCATGAGTGCCAGTAGAGGGAATGGTGGGTGGTGTCCTGGCTCAAGTCTGTCTAACCGGGGATTGTGACTGGGCCCTCTGACAGACAGCACTAGGAAGCATATGTATCTCTGTTAATCCACTGTGGGGTGACACAGCTTTCCCGGGGGATGCACCCACACATCTACTCACATCCGATAGGAAACCCACAACAGACAGGTACCATCAACGTCCAACTTGATGGACCAATCAGTTAAGTGGGGCCACTTATAGAAGTGTACTTCTACGGGTAAGGGGTCATTTATAGGAGTGTACTTATACGGGTAAGGGGTCACTTACAGGAGTGTACTTATACGGGTAAGGGGTCATTTATAGGAGTGTACTTATACGGGTAAGGGGTCACTTACAGGAGTGTACTTATACGGGTAAGGGGTCACTTACAGGAGTGTACTTATACAGGCAAGGGGTCACTTATAGGAGTGTACTTATACGGGCAAGGGGTTACTACAGGAGTGTACTTATACGGGTAAGGGGTTACTACAGGAGGAGAAACGACCCAGACACAGCTGCATCACCAAGCTCACCCAGTTCAACAGGCCGGAGAGAGTCCTTTAGGTGCCTCAGCTGGTTTAAACCTTCCAGACAGCTCAGCTGGTTTCTGCTTCTTCCAGGTGGCTGTGGTCTCAGAGTCTTAGCAGCTTGTCTGATCTGCGAGTCCTTTTCGAGGCTTAGCTTCCTTCCATCTGAGCAAGACTCCGTTTTTATTGCTTACTCTAGTGTCATGGTCGTCAACCTTCTGAATGCTACGACCCTTGAATAGAGTTGTGGCCCCCACACCATAAAATTATTGTCATTGCTACTTCATAACTGTAATTTTGCTACTGTTATAAATCATAACGTGAACATCTGTGTTCTTCACTGGTCTTAGGTGACCGTGTGAAAGGCCATTTGATCTCCCCCCCCCCCCCCAAGGGTCGTGGTCCACAGGTGAGAACCACTGCTCTAGTGGATCTGGTCAGTTTCAGGAACCCGCAGGATGGAATGTTCTAATCTCAGAGGAAACTCTGATACACCATCCACATAGACATATGTTTTTATATTTCTGTATGTTGTGTATGTAATGGAACCATGATATATTAGAGTTGATCTAATCCCTCTAGTTTGAATTCAGTACCACAGGGTTCATTTTAGCATTCCCCTTTGCTTAATTTGTAATTTCCCAATCAGTGAGAAGCCTAGTTCTCATTATCTGAAAGTATTTACTTGTTTGTTCAATTCTAGCACATAACTTCATAATTGTTATCCCGTATCCCCATTAGAAGCATTTCACCACCTGGGGTGATGTATAATTCTTTGCCTGAGATTAGATGGTTTCATAAACCAGTGAGGTTCAGCCACACTGCTTCTCTTTATCGCCCCAATGTGCGTTCCCACCAGTCCTGCGGGAGAGCACCCGCGCCGCACCGTAACAGACGTCCTGTCGTATTTACAGTTCGTGCCAGCAGTAGGTGAGAAATTGTCACCCTGGACCTGCCCCATACATTCTGGGGTCCTGGCCCAGGTGTACTCTGTCCTCAGCTCTTACGTCTTCTCTGACCGATCTTCTTTATATTAAAAGTGCTGCAGAGAAATCTGTGTGTTGTGTGTCTCCATCTGTCTCCTCTATCTGGTCTTTGTTCCAGAAAGACAATTGTTCTGATTTAATACGAAATCATGATTATGTACTCATTGTGATTTGTGGATTTTACTGTAACATGACTTCCTTTCATCTTCAATGCTTTGCAACTTAAAAAATTTTTAAAATATGTTTGTTCCATCTGCTCCTGCAATCCAGCCCTTGAGTGCGGAGGTGTCTGCTTGGGATGGCCACATCTGCGGTGTTCTGTTTCTACAGCTGGGTTATTATCATTCAGTATTTTTCCTGAAAGTATATTGTGATTTTTGTTTACAATTTTTATCAAGTCCAGTTACTCAAAGTGGTAGCATCATTGTCTCTGGAGATGAGTTACAGAACAGAAGGGACCTGCTCTCCTGCTGGCCTTTTCTGCCTTTTCATGTTGATAATATACATACATTTCATCAAAAGCACACACACAATGTAGACAGGAGATACAACCCCACGCACAGCACTGTGGAGCAGGGTCGGCCCTCTTTCTGAGAACACAGGAACGTTAGGTGAAATACTGAACTGGACGTTTTAGCGAGCACTAATGTAGAAAATGTCAGATCAGAGAGAGGTGAGAAGGAACCCAGAGAGGTAGATGGACCAGGAGCTGGTTTTTACCAGAAACTGCCTGTCTAACTAGGGGAGCCTGACCTAGATTCCCAGCCTTATGGTCCTGGGGCACAGTGAACAGCCTAGGGCTGGACTGAATGAAGTCTAATGCAGATTCTCTCGGTGAAGTTGGACTGTCTCAACAGAGCAGAAAAGTAAAGTAAGTTCCCAGTGGATAACGCCAGTCCTGAACGTAGAGCAAACATTCTGAGAAGTTATAATGAATACTAAGTCCTTATTCCGGTTCCATCTGGAATCTTGTGTCTGGTAAGTGCAGACGTGGAGTTGAGGATGGAGGGTGGGCCATGGCCTGTTGGTCCCTTTTGTCGTAAGAAGAAACATCTTTTCTGGAGGGGGACGCCTGCATCTCAGGCCACATGCATTTTCCACAGCTGCTGTTCTGTGGGAAGTGCACAGCCGGCTCACAGCAGACAAACAGAAGAAGCAACCGCAAACCTCGGTGCACACGGGAGAGCTCATGGTTCCGCAGCCTTACAGAGTAGGACTGGGGGCCGTGGCTCCAGCCAGGGGACACACGAAGGTGACCAGGATGTTGAATGAGAACAGCGAGTCCCAGAAAAACCGCAGTGTGGTTCACTGAGCTAAAGAGACCTGATGTAGAAACCAAGTGCTCTTTGTAGGAGAACAATCGCAGGTGCCGAAAACTCCAGAGCAAAGCTCGGCCTCTCAGTGCCCCCCTCACCCTCAGGACAAAGCCGTGATGTAAGGAAACTGCTTACTGGAAATGGTTTCCCTCTCAGCTCTTCCAGAAAAAAGATAATTAGCGTGGAATCATTATTGCTAATCTTGCCTTTTCCTTTCTTTTGCAGCAAGATGAGAAGATGAAGGAGATATGAATCCTAGCTTTTCTGAGTTCTCAAAGCACAAGTCAGCACAGAAGTATCACAGAGATCAAGACAGGAAACATGAAGGAGTATTCCATTTGGTTTTTACGTGAAGTGTTCTGTTGTTTTCTTTTTTATTTTGGGGGGCTTTCATGGATTATTGTTTGTCTATACTTACATTGTGCATCCAATAGCTATATTTCAAATAGGAAACATTTTTTTAAAAAAAATTGGTCATCATATAACTTGTTAATTTAAATTTTTACTGAACGTCATTTAGCAGTTCAACTCATTTCCTTTTAACCAAATAAACACATTTGCATTGGTTATCTTGTACAGCAGGATACCTTGCTTTTTGTTTTGAGCCGTTGAGTAGACATGAAGATGAGGGTTTGGACGTTATTGCCTGTTGCCATTTCCTCCGCCATGCTGCTGTCAGGAATACTCGTGAGCACTCAGCTGCCTTATCACTTCCCCTATCTGTAATCTTAGCGCCCAGGCCGCGGTAGCTGTGAGGGCCACTATTACCTCTGCAGGGTCTAGGATCCTGCAGCAGACAAACCCTGGGTGTCTTGAGTGGCTTTCCCCACTAGTGAAGGTGGGAAGAGCAGTCCCGTCCCACAGACTGGGGTCACATGCGCGCTGGGCACCAACGTGGACCTGGTTTCCTGACTGTGGCTGAGATGGGACCCCGACCTCACACCTCGCCTGCCTGCTCCGTGCCTTCTCCACCACGGTGGATTTGGTCCCTTCCAGCTGCAGCCTGAAGAAACCCTCACTCCCTTAAGTCCTGTGTGTCGGGGATTTGTGCTGTAACCAGGAAAGGAGCTAACGCCCTACTTCCCCAGACCTTATTCAGACTTTATGTTTTTAATGTGTGTGTTCTTGTCTGTGTGAATGAACGCCCTGAGGACGGAGGGGGCGCTGCCTGAGTAGCTGAGAGAGCCACTGAATCGAGTTACAAGCCGTGTCAGCTGCCCGCAGCGAGTGGCAGGAACCGGACTCAAGTCCTGTGGACGAAGAGCAGTGAACGCTCTTAGCCACCGAGCCATCGGGAACTGGGCTTGCCCAATGTCTTCCTTCTCTCTTTTTGAAATTTAGATTTATTTTAAATGCTGTGCCTAAGTGCACACGTGAATGCAAGGGCCTGAGGAATCCAGAGTGGGCACCGGATCCTCTGGGCTGGAGTTATAAAAGGTTGTGAGCCCTCTGACATGGGTTCTGGGAACTGAACTTGATTCTCTGAAAGAGCATGAACTGAACCATATCCCTGTCCCAACTTTAAGGAATAATCCTGCTGGTACCACCAACTGTGGGAAACCAAATATCGATGCCATGGGCCTTCAGGGACCATTCCTATTCAGGTGATTTAAGGTAAACAGTTCATTGCGAGATAACCATTCTTTCACTTGTATTGGCAGGTCTCGCTAGTGCTTGGCCCTCACTGACTTATCTGAAGATCTCATCACATGGATTGTGTAATCTTGAGAAAAGTTACTAATTAGTGAACTGGAGACCTTTTCCTCGGGATAGCGAGCTACTAACAATAGCATCTTTTGCTGGAGTGCAGGGAGAACTCGCAGACTTCGTTTTAAACCCTAGGCAGCGCCGTCTGCAGCTAAGCTAGTGTTTCTCAAGCTGTATGAGCTCCAAAATTAATGACTTTTAAAGTCAAAGCAAATGAGGCTGAAGGGTTTATCTTCCTTGATTATGAATCCCCAGCCATTCACAGCGTTTCTTCTCTGAATAGCGTGTCTGTCTCCTTGCAGTGTTTGCTAGTGGTGGAAATAGCATCTCCATCCTGTGAGACTGCCTGTCCTGAAGAAGGTGGGGCAAGAGAACCCATATTGTGATCACATCGCAGCATAAACTTATGATTTGAGTGGATTTTGAAATCTCAGTTGGTACTGACTTGGTCAAATTCTGCTTGGCGCTGATACCAGACAAGAGATAAATGTGTAATTACTTTTGCTGTGGTCTAAAGAACTAAGAAGGCAAGCGGGGAGGTCCTGCAGTCCCACAGACGTGTCCCCAGGAAGTGCCCACACACCTCTGCTGTGGGACATAGAAACGGTGGAAGTAAATTCCAAGGCAGGCTGGGGAGATGGCTCAGAGGTTAAGAGCAGTGCCTGCTCTTCCAGAGGGCCTGAGTTCAATTCCCAGCAACCACTTGACAGCTCGCAGCCATCCATAATGAGACCTGGTGCCCTCTTCTGGCCTGCAGGTGTATGTGCAGACAGAACACTGTATACATAATAAATTAAAAACACTGCAAGGTTTAGAGCATGAGTCCCAGGTCTGTTGCCGGTTTCCCACGGGGCCACCAGTTGCTACAGGACCAGGGAAGGATGGGCTGGAGTCTGAGTGACATTAGCAGCTCAACGGTCTAGGACTGTTGGTCAGTGCACTGATGTGATGAAAACACCCAGAGATTTGATAATGCTGAAGCCTTGTGTTGTTTTGCTGGCTTCAGACACAGGCTGCCCACCTCCCCAGCTTTCGTGAGCCACTTGTAAACCAAGCTCCACTTTTTAATACACACCAGCCATCACCTCAAATCTAACTTTACACTTTCCTATAGGCTGACCTCGTGTGAACTCCTGTCAACAGGGGCCACAGAGGAGAGAAGTACCAAGTGCACAGGGCTTCACTGGCTCCTTCCTAAGTGCTGGCATTTGTAAGCCCCACCCTAGTAATGTTCAACAGCACCAGTCGGTTCTCAGCTTGCTCCAGCAATCCCAGGTTCAGCCTGATGCTCAGTCTGGAGCCACGCACCTCCCTCAGAGGCTACAGTCTGCCTTCCCACACGTCCCCTCCTCCCTTGCAGTCCACCTCTCAAATCTCAGGTCCAGCCCCTGAAATGCCCCCTCCTGAGGCATTGACAAAGACTGGGCAGAGGTTCCCAGATATCTCGGCTTTACGAATCCAACCCCTTCCCTCTGGTACCACAGTTGCTTCTTGCACATTGCTAGAAGCGTGCAACGTGATCGAAGCTCATAGAAAAGATTTTGACAATATCCAGAAAATGTACATACACATCTACTGTTTGTTTCTGCAGCCCCACGTTTGGGAAACCATCAAAAATTCCCTTAGACGAATGTCAGGGCGCCACGGTTTGTAATAGCAAACAAGAGCAGCAAAAGCGTCGCATGCATTGCATCCCCCTAGAACAAAAATCTGAGCAGCTGCCAGTGGGTGGCAGCCATTTGAAAACCCTGTGAGATGAGAGCATCTTTTCCTAAGTCGGTGACCGCAGAAGGGGTGACTGGCATGGGAAAAGATTGTCAATTTGCATCTCCAGCAGAACGTGCTCCACGGATAAAAAGACTTAAACGCCCACCAGTTTTATTGGTGCAGCAATATGAATGTTCTTGTTTTTAGATCTATGGACAAAATAAAGCTAATAGCTTGGGCTTTTAGATTTACTTTGTGTGTATGAATGGTGTGTTTGTATATGTGTATGTATGAGTGTTGTATATGTGTGTGTGTGCATGTGTGTGTTATGTGCACACCTGGAGTCCTGGGACATCAGAAGAAGGAAATGGGATTCCCTGGAACTGGAGTACTGGATGACTGTGGTCATTGGGAACTGAACCCGGTCCTCTATTGGGGTAACAAGTGCTCCTAACCACTGAGCTGTCTCCCCCACCTCTAGTTTACGATCTCTAGAATCAAGATCATTGGTGTCAGGGAAATGGTACAATGCATTCTAGCTCCTTCTCTGCTCACTGTCCCTGTGGCAGAGTGCACGTCACGGGATAGTTTACACAGAAAACAAATTTGTTCTAGTCCAGGCTTCTGGAAGCTCCTAACCTCTGAGCCATCTCCCCAACCCCTGTCGACCAAAGTGTTTTTCAAAGAAGAATGCATGCCAGGTCTGGGGAGCACACCTTTAAACCCAGCACTCAGGAGGCATAAGCTGATGTCTGTCAGGACAAGGCCAGTAAACTTCAAACTAGACATAGGGAAGGAAAAGATGGAAGGAGGGAGGGAGGGGAGGAAAGGGGAGAGGGGAGGGAAGGGAAGAAGAGAGAGAGAGGGAGGGAGGAAGGAAGGAAGCAAAATGTGTGTGTGTGCGTGTATGCATGTGTGTGTGTGTGTGTGTACGTACTTTGTGTCTACTGACACTTTTAAGCAAAAAAGTGCATCTGAAATTTGCTTACCAACACCCAGGAAGCCAGGAGGTGCTAACCACTTCCCACTAAAGCCCCTGGAGTTCTGGCTTATTCTCTTCTATGTACAAACTTGGCAAGTTTCACAATAAAAATGTGTAACCTAGCATAGTGGTACACACCTTTAACACCAGCACTCAGGAGGCAGAGGCAGGAAGAGATCTGTGAGTTTGAGGCCAGCCTGGTCTACGAAGAGAGTTCTCAGACAGCTAGGCTATACAGAGAAAGAAACCCTGTTTTGGGGCCAGGGGATGGGGACTGCATTTGCACTAACAATATCATCTAGGAAGGTATACTAAGTGGAACAAAGGTTGAAAATTAGTTTGATGTCACTTGAAATTTCCCAAGTTTTATAATATAGAGAGCCAAAAAGTTATCTTTTGAGCGTTGGTTTTAAGTATGAAGATAAAAATATCCCAGGTAAATAAATATGGTTATTTGCTGTTAAGGGCACTGCACTCTTGGAATGTGACTCAGCACTACAGCCAACCTAACCTCCCCCTAAACAAGCAGAAAATACTTAAATGAATTGGAAGCCACTTCCAATAAACAAGTCTTGGCACCAGTTACCAAAGCCGTGGCAAGGAACCGCTTGAGTTTGCAGCGCTGATATGACGTGAAATTGAAAAGATGCCGCAAGATTTCCGTGTGTCACCTGCTTGGCACGCTCCATAGGTGCCAGGAAAGTTTTCCTGTTAGGAACTGGGCAGCACTAGCTCTTCCAGAACTTTCTGGGCGGGCAAGCCCCTCCCCTCGTCTCAGGCAACTTATCCTCTCTGGTGACTGGTGCTGCCCAGGACCTGCTGGGAACATCTGGAGTCATGGAGCCCACGGAGCTGCTCTTCTTCGTGAATGACAGGAAGGTGAGAGCCCCGGGGCTGCCCACGCAGGGCAGCCTCCTTCACGGGTGCCTGGTCCTTTCTCATCCTGAGCCCTGCTTTCCCTGAGACCTTGGCGCAGATAAATTTGCCTCACCGACCTGCACACAAAAGACTAAGGGTCTAAGGGCAAGTTTCAGAATTGCCTGAATCCCAGGGCCTCTTCCTTCCCCACATCCCCTTTCCATGGCCATAACAGGATACCCTAGCCCAACCCCTTCCCAAAGAGCAGGGAAAAAGTTCGTTCTTATCCATCAGGCACTGCAAATCCAGCCCTTCCGACCCTCAAAGCCCCGGCTAACAGCATCTTCCAGCCCCGATTCTCAGCTTGTCCAGGGGAGCGATACCCACTTTGACAGGACCACAGTGATGCCCTGATTCAGGCTTCTCCGTTATTTCTCAGAGGAAGCCTTAACTTGTGAAGTCAAAGCAAGTTCCTGGCACAGTACAGCTTGCCAGAGCCAGGCTCTAGGGATCCCGCTGACTGAGGCAGTTTGTTTTGTTTTCCTTGTGTGTACTTTGACTCCTAGGACCTTTACGACTGTTCCAAGCAAAGCCTGTTGCTTGCAGACAGCAAAGTCCCTGAGCATCATTTAAAGCCGAGGTCTGGCAGTGACCTGGCTTACTCGGAATGTTCTCCGTAGACACTGACGGCGCACTGAGGGGGTGGGCAGAGCCCTGCTGTCTGTCCACGTGCCAATGTTCCTCTATTGGGATCACCTGTGGTCCCTGAATTTGGCTATGGGCAAACGGAGCCGCTTCCCTAGCTGGCACTGGCTGACCCTTAGGAAGCCAAGGAAGGTTTAGCACCAGACTTTCATGAGACTGTTCTGAGGCCGTGAGTTGATTCAGACAGTTGTGGGTTTGTAAAGTGTTTTCTTGAAGCACAGGATCTCTCAAATTTAAACGCCCTACGAAAAAATTTGTCATTCCTCCCCCGCTTTATGGTCCTCACATGGGATAAGATGGATCCTTCATGGGCTCCATTAGGACCCCAAGTGACCAGCGTGAGGGGGAGCTAGGCTAATGGGGTGAAAGGGTTGCCTTGCTCCTTTGTGTTTTCTTTTGCATAGCAGAATAAGCACGGGAGTCTTCTGTCCACACTAAACAAGCAGGGGTCCCTTACATGCCTGCGGCTCACCAAGGTAGCCTCATGGAGGTCACTCCTTTATTAACGGGGACCATGCTTCTTACTGCACAAGGAGTGATCATGAATATTCAATCCGTGGTTTTGTTATCAGCCTAACGCATGCCAACCTGTGTTTGGGTTTATGGGATACAGCAAACCACAGAAATGATGAGGCCCCTGCCGGTGTGGAGTTAACACGCCCTGGGGTAACAGCTGACGTCATATAAAGAAATGGAGAGAGTGATGTGTCGGGCGGTGGCAGGCACTGGCGTAAGAACACTGAGATGGGCAGGATCTGATGGGGTGGGTGAAGGGGATGCTTTGGTCTTTTAGAGCAGTGTGTGGGAGGAAGTAGCCAAGCATCCGTGTGGGGAAAGAACATTCCAGGCAGAGAAATCCAGGGGCAAAGGCCCTGGGGCAGGAGAATGTTTCCATGCTCAGAGAATAAACTGTTGGGGCTGGAGACGTGGTCAGGAGCCAGAGTACAGGTGATGCTGGGGTTTAGTTCAGTGAGGCAGCAGCTGTTGAGTCTGACATCTCAAGGGACAGGCAGGGTTGGACATTTGCACATTCACTGTGATGTTAATGCTTGCACACCCTGGGTGCTTTTCCCGCAGGCTGGCAGGGTCCTAGGCAGTGTGAACATAACTCACACCAGCCCTTGCTCTGGTGTGTATCATTGTGTTTCTCTCGCACAGGTGATAGAAAAACATGTCGACCCTGAGATGATGCTGTTACCGTACCTGAGGAAGCCCCGTATCCTTTGCTGTGTGCTGTGAGCGCGTGTGTTTGTAAGTCTGTGAGCCTGAGGGTCTGTGTTTGCGTGTGAGTGTTCCCAATTGCTCAGCCCCAAAATAATCACAGAGAAATTATATTATTTAAAACACTGCTTGGCCCATTAGCTCTAACTTTTTATTGGTTAACTCTTACATTTTAATTTAACCCATCTCCATTAATCTGTGTATCACCACATAGCTGTGGCTTATCTGGTAAAGTTCTGGCATTGGTCTCTGAATGCTCCATGGCTTCTCTCTGACTCTGCCTCCTTTCTCCAAGCATTCAGTTTAGTTTTCCCTGCCTAGCTCTGTTATAGGCCCAGAAAAATTCCTTTATTAACCATTGATGTTCACAGCATACAGAATCTCACATCAAGAAGATATTTGAGAGAGCAGTTAGAAGTCTCCGCTGACAAGATGCAGGTGAATGACTCACTGTGTTTCTAGTGTGACACGGATATTTCATAGAGCATTTATAACATAACATTTTAACATCATACAACATCAGAGACCCACACGATGATGAGGGCAGGTATCCAGTGTGCCCCCACACGCACATTCTCAGAGCACTGCCGTGCGCAGCCTCCTCTTCAGTCTGGCCCTGTTTTTGGCAGACTGAGCTCCAGCTCCATACAAAGGATGGGTGCAATCCCTAACACACAAAAGGAAGCAGGAAATGATCAGACTTAAGCAGCGGCCTTTGGTGAGTCGACATGGAACTTTCCTATGCATGTCTATGATGGTGTTTTGTGCTAAGTCCTGGCTATTCTGGACATAAAGCCATAGAAACCGTGATCTTTAACTCAGCCTCTTCCAGTCCGACTCCCAGGCACGAAGTACGGCTGCGGAGGGGGCGGCTGTGGCGCCTGCACGGTGATGATCTCGCGGTTCAACCCCAGCACCAGGACCATCAGGTACCTGCGGCAGAGCCCAGCTCTGAGCCACCTCTGCGGTCTCAGCTTTATTTCCTCCTCTCTTGGCGACCGTGCAGGGCACATCACCGTGCGGGAAGACCTGTGCGGGCACTGGGGACCCAGGGATAAATAGGAATACGGGAAGGGTGGGGACATGACCTCAGCAGAGCTGAAAGGCGCCAACTCTGCCATCTGGGAAGGAAGGCCAGCGAGAGAGGACCGTGGAGGAGACAGCCGTGCTCGCGCATGCGTAGTGGGAGCCTGGTAACTGCTTAGTGGTCGCGCATGCGTAGTGGGGGCCTCCGAACGTCTCCGTGGTCCACACGTGCGTTCTCCATTGTAAGCCAGAGACCTCTCCATCAGGAAAGGATCAGGCGGCCTCGCTCTCCTGCTCACAGCCACCTGTTGCTTTGTTCTCGCTCTGTATTTATCTCCAGCGCATTATTGTTCCACATCTTCATCTGTTCCCGTCTCTCCCGTCTTCTGGGATATTCCCATCATGCATCTGTCAAACCACCTCCCACATTCCCCACGTTCCAGATGAGGTCTAGGGTCTGAGCAGCAGCCAGGGCTATGCTGGGCCTGCCTTGGCTGGGACACCTCTCCCTGCCTCCCAGCCTGGCTGCCAGCTCTTTAGGGAACCGGAAGTTCTCTTTGGGCTCCTCTCTTACCGATGCTTCAGGAGATCTTGGGTCGCCATGTTATCCTTAGCCCCTAAAGGGGGATTTTGTCTTTATAGTCAGTGAAAGCTTAGCGCGTTCTCTCAGCTCTGCCCATCACGAGCTCCTTTTCTTCGGAGGCTGGGGAGTCTCGTTCAGCTCCGTGCTCTCCTCCACTTTGAGCCACACATCCGGCATCATCTGCTGTTCATGTTCAACTCCTTCAGGTCATCCAGATTTAGTGGACGGATTAATATTCTCACTCCTCCCTGACTGCCCACATGAGTTGATCCTCTTTCCCTCCATGAATCTCTGTCCCCTCCATTCACTCATTCGCGGTCCCCTGATATGACTCTGTTCACCTGTGAGTCCGAACACCTGCAGCTCCACCTACCACAAAGTCAGTCACCCAGGATTCATGTTTATTTATCAGTAGGTGATATATTTTCAGTTATTTGTTTTTATCATATAGAAGCAAACTTCGTATATTCTTTAAATGTCCAAATTTTTCTAAGTTTTCATGATTACCTTTCAAATAATAAGTTCAGTTCAATGACTGTGTTACATCAATTTGAAGCATCAAAGCAAATACCAAGTAGGGGATTATTATTAAGGATTCATCAATACACCTCCTTATCCAAAATGATTATGTCCACGACCATTTGCTTACGATGCATCTACAAGGTGTACTTGCACAATTAAAGAACACGTGTATTTTAAAGTTATTTTTATGTCATCCAGTGAACTGTCTCCCAGAAGAACTCTGAGAGTATTTACCTCTCAGGAGTGGAGGGAATCCCATTTCTGAAGCCTTTATTAATAATAGACATTAGGACATTTGAAAAATATTTATAATTTTATCTGATAAAGTGGTGTTTCTCATTGTTAGGTTCAAATCTTTGCTGATTATCCTGGGCTTTGAACATGGTACCCGTTGCCCATCTGTAGCTGTGGTTAGTGAGTGAGAACATCTTAGGGTTGTTTCCAGTCGGGTATTTTCAGCAGTGGTCCTGTGGGGTGGAGCAGCTCTTCACCTGACGCTACCTCTTCTACTGAAGAGCGACAGCAAACTCACTTCACTGCCCACGCAGCCTTCACCCAGCTCGACCCACGCAGGACGAAAGCGGCTTTAGTTCATAGCCAGTCACTTGCAATTAGAGAGTGTCAGCCCCGACTTGAGAGGGAAGTAATTAGGTTGGTGGAAGCTTCCAGGGATTGGAATCATGAGGTCTAATTTCCATTCTGCCACCGGCTCTCCAGCTGTGACCCTGAATTCCTCACTCTGATTCTAGAACCGTTTCTGTAAAATGCCTATGTGCTGAGATTGAAACACAGACTCAGGGCCTGGGAGGTCACTCCTGCCTGCCTACGGGAGGTGCCCACGGGGCGCTAGGTCCCCTTGTCATGGGATGTCGTGTAGTTTGTCACGTGTGCTTCTCTTTGCATCTGAAGGCATCATCCCGTCAATGCCTGCCTGACCCCCATCTGCTCGCTGCATGGCGCAGCCGTCACCACAGTGGAAGGCATAGGCAGCACCACCACCAGACTCCATCCTGTTCAGGTGAGGCTGCGCCGCTCCCTAAAGGGACTCTGAGCCCCCGAGCCTGAGAGTGGGATGTCTGGGCCCCGCTGCTTGGTCACGGATGACAGTAAAAGTCTCTGGAGCTGAGGATAAAGCTGGGTTGCAGGGATGGATAAGGAGCTGACTTCTCAGGAATGTGCTCTGGAAGACTAGAAAATTACCCTTCCTAGGCAGATGCTGGCCTGACCAGCTTTGTGTCCTCTGTGTTCCAATTAGAGGGAGCTATCCATCTTGTACCTCCCAAAGCCAGAAGGAAACACTAGCCATGTGCATTGACACATACAATTTTTGTTATTGTTGTTGTTGGAAATTGAAAAATAACTTTATTTAAAAGCTGAATTAAAAGTATCAGACTCCCTGCTCCTTCCCAAATGCTGTGTGAGCTTGGACTTGTCAGAGGAAGATGTAAACACGAGAGAGAGAGAGAGAGAGAGAGAGAGAGAGAGAGAGAGAGAGAGAGAGAGAGAGAGAGGTGTAGGTGTGCCCACGTTCATTCCCAAGTGTTAGCATTATCACACTTTTTCCATGTTTTCCAACTTGAACAGGATTCGTTCATTTCTTCCAAGGGTTCCTCTGCTGCAGGGGCTCACACTCTCCCTGCACAGTGAGGAGTCTTTCACAGACATGCAATGTTCCCTCAGCCTGACCTAACAGTCAGTTGATCTGGCGTGCTGCTGGGGTGGAAATCACAAACTCTCTGGCCATGCAAAGCCTCAGAACCACTGTCTGAAGTCCAGCCAAGTAGTTTATGGGGCTCAACCATCAGACTGGCCCAAGGGAAGCCACCTGAGATGTTTGCTTTTGGGGGCCTCCTCTCCAAATTCAGTGAGCTCAAGAATGTCCTGGGGACGCCGCTCTGACTCTGTAGGCCTGGAAGAGAGTGCAAGGTCTGCATTTCTAACCTTTGCTTCCAGGAGAGGATTGCCAAGTGTCATGGCACACAGTGTGGATTCTGCACCCCCGGGATGGTGATGTCCATGTATGCCCTGCTCAGGAACCATCCAGAGCCCACTCTAGATCAGCTGACAGACGCCCTTGGTGGTAAGTATGCTTTCATTTTTACATGGTGATGACAGAAATAGTTGGGTACCTCCAATATGTCACGTGCTGAATTAAATGCTAATTGTAAATTCATTTAAATATGCTTATAAGATAGTTATCATTATTATCATCATCGTAGAAGGAGAAGCTGAGATTTAGAAAAGGTGGTTTATTAGAAATGGTCTCTGTAAGCAGAAGCATTGATTTCTTGATGTCAATCTGCAAACCATCTGGACTTGGTAGAGAGGAATAGGGGCTTTGGATGAACACTCTGAGAAATTTCAGCCCACCATGCAGAGTCCACCTGGAATCTCACTGGGGTGTTTGGCAAAGGAGACAGATGGAGAAGACAGTATAGGTGGCAGGTGTCATGCTGGGTTTGGTTACCATCACTGCCTGTGGGCCCAAGGGGAGAGTCAGCAAAAGATTCTTTAGCAAAAGTAGCTTCTAAGTCATGTGATAGATGCCCTCACCACCACAGAGCAAGGATCAGAGAGTGTCTTTGTGTACAGCTGGAAGTCAGGATGAAATCTACTAGGGATGCTTACTTTAATGACTCTCTCTCTCTCTGTGTCCATCTATCTGTCCGTCTGTCCATCCATCCATTCATTGTCTATCTATCTATCTATCTATCTATCTATCTATCTATCTATCTCTATCTATCATCTATCTATCTCTATCTATCTATCTATCATCTATCTATCTATCATCTATCTCTCTATCTATCTATCTACCATCTATCTCTCTATCTATCTATCTATCTATCTACTATCTATCTATCTATCTATCTATCATCTATCTATCATCTATCTATCTATCTATCTATCATCTATCTATCTATCATGTATCATCGATCTTCATCATCATCATCTCATGTGTGTGTGCATGTGTACATGTGTACATTCACTGCTAATGTTCTGAACACATTTTAAGCATTAATAGCTTCTCAAATTCTATGTCTGTCTGCTGAAATGCTCCCTGGCTCTGTTCCTCTTTGTCTCTTACCTCTTATTTTCCTGTCCAGGAAACATGAGTCTAAGCTTGCTTGTTTGCTTCCTCTACAAAATATTTCAGGGACACTCAGAGCAAACACAGGTAGAAAGGAGTTTCCCAGCACCTAAACTGGATCCTGCCTGATTTCCAGGAGGTTGCATTTTGCTTTAAGGCTGTTGGTGTTATAAACACTGATGATGTATTTTCAAATTTTAGTAGCTTAAGACAAGAGTGTATATATGTATTTATATATGTATAAATGATGAAGATTTGAGGAAATCTCTCAGAGGAAAACTCGATCTTGTGCTGTTTCTGAAATGAGGCCTCAGGAGCTGGGGAAATGTGCTCAGTCAGTGTCTGGCTTGAGCTTCTGAGTTTTGGTCACTATCACCCATGTAAAAGCCTGGGACGGATGGTGGATAACCACTGTCCTGGGGCAGGAGGGTGCATCAGACACCGGAGGACCCCTAGAACCTATTGGCCAGCCAGCTTCCAGGTTCCAGACTCTGTCTCATAAAAGGTGTAGAGAAACTGAGTAAGACACCAACTGTCAATCTCCAGCCTCCGCATGTAATCACACACATGGTACACACACCGACAGATGTGTACATAGAACACACACACACGCATGCACACACACAAATATAATGTGACATCATATTGGGGTTGGAGTAAGGACACAGACCCACTGTGAGAGAAACACTGACCAAATCATCTATTGCAGTCACTTGTGTGTGTAATTGCCTCCAGGTTCAGAATCCACCCACTTTCCCCACCTTTTCTTTACTGTTACAGAACAGCTTTGGTCAACTGAAACTTCCCTCTCTCTGTCTCTCTCCTTCCTCTCCTTGCTCTGCCTCTGTCAAAACTGATAGCTGCCGTGGTAAGTATTAATTCTGAGAGGAATCTTTCTTTTGTCTTTAAAAAAGAAGAAAACCCTTCACTAGTAACAACACGCATGGACCATAGCACAGGATGCCAAGTGAAACAAGCCAGGCCCAGGAGAACAAACACTGTACCATACGGACAACCTGGAGTAGAACAGTAGCAGCAGGGATACGAATGGTGATTGAATAGCGATTACCTGAGGGTGGAGAAGGAGAAAATGAGGAATAAGCAAAGGTTGCAAAGTTTATTATGCAAAAGAAATAAATCCAAGAAACGCAACTTGGTTCCCCAGCTATCCATACTATGCTATGTAAACAGTTGTCATGAGGGTCAGTCTTTGGTTAAATGCCTTCCTCCTGGTTGAATGATTAAATAAATAAATGGCGTGAGGAAACAGAGTGTTAGGTCTGCTCACAGTGCAGACTGGGGGATACTTATCTCAGATACACCAATCACTGATCAGTTGATTAGACACAGGAGGGTCAGTAGCGTCTCAACAAAGTGGCTATTGTTTTGAATTGAGCTCTTGATTGCAACTACAGAACAAGTTTTTGTCTTAAAATCACTGTGTCCTTTGAGCATCTGTCCTAAGAAGAGGGTGTGAGATGTGTCTACAGAGAGTAAGTACAGATGTGAAAATATACTCCAGGACTCTTGGCTAGATATCCCAGGATGCTGATGTAAAAATGAAATCTCAAACACAAGATTTCAAAATTAAGGCGTCAAACAGAGCTGTCTTCTAAGATGGGGTCCTTCACGCCAACATTCACCTGGCGTTCCATGCCTCTGTCCGGGGCCCTTGAGTAACCAGACCTGCTCTGTCTCCTTCAGGAAATCTGTGCCGCTGCACTGGATACAGGCCCATAATCGATGCATGCAAGACTTTCTGTAAAGTGAGTAGAAAGAAATGCATGGCTGAATGCGTTCTTCATGAAAGAAAACAAAGCAGTGTAGGAGCTCCCTGGTGTGTTAAGGCAACAGTCATTTTTACTAACACAGGACCACTTCTTAGCCCAAGGTCTACAATTCTGTGTGTCATTTTATCTTGGGCAGGAGGCTTTAATATTATTGCCTGGGTAGTCAAATTGTGAGCTACTCAATCATTAATATTAATAGAACTACAAAACCTATGAAAGATGTGACTTTTTTCTTTGCTTTTAAACTATTATATAAAGTAAAAAGCTCTTGTGGAATTTTAATACACGTTCCGTCATGGTTGGTCCTCCCCTACCCACCAGAAGGTTACTCCTGCAAGGTCAACTATGGAATCAAAACCTCATAGATAGGATCAGAACAAACTGTCAATTCTTGTTACTATTATTAGTGGTATTTACAATATTGTTAGTATAAATCATTGACATGATTAATGTTTATTGCTGTATGACAGGATTATGTAGTAAGATCTTTATAAACTTTATTAAATAATCACTGGTATTCAGAATTGTGTAAATTTGTTTTCATTAGCGTTACCCTCAATGTGTTGAAGGGTAAATGGTTTTCTTTTACAACACCTTACAGTATTGTTTCTGCAGCTGTAAGCCCCCAGTTAACAGTAGAACCCCCCAGGGAATTTTCATTGGCTTGTTTTGTTTTCCCCCATAGGCTTCTGGCTGCTGTCAAAGTAAAGAAAATGGGGTGTGCTGTAATGGGGATCGAGGAGTCAATGGATTGACGGAATTTCAGGAAGGCGATGAGGTCCGTGAATAGGGACGCTGTCATAAAGGTGTTCCAGACATGAGCAGCCGAGGACCAAGTCTTTGGAAGAATCAGTGGCTGCTGGGGTTGACAATTTCGTCTATGTCAACATGTTCCCTCTCCCATGCCCACTGTCTCCATACAGTCTAAAGATTCAGCCCAGGAGGAGATTGGGGGTGGAGATAGGAGGGTGAGCAGGTCCACGGTGCAGCCGGCTGAGAGGATGCCTTCTAACTGCTCTGTAGCATAACGGAGTGACCGTGTTTGACAACGGGTTGTTTATTTCAGAATAACTAGTAGAATATTTAACATTCTCCACACAAAGAACCAATTCACGTCTGAGATACCAAATGCTAAACATTAACATCTCATGCACGTGTGTGTAATGTCACTCTGCCCACAAATAGATGCAATTATTAAACCAACTGCAAGATAAATAATCTGTTTATAAACCTGTTGCATCCACATGGTCCCTCATTGCTCAAATCCGTCCTGCTCAGATGCTGCTGTCTGTAGGGCAGAAAAGCACTGATCCCCAGGGTCTCTCGGTTGCTAAAGGGCATCTTTAGTGGCAAGAAGCAGAGTGGAGATGGAGACGGAAGAACAATGGCAGGAGAGGCTGGGCTCTAGGCCTCCCTTAGGTCCTCAATGTCTGCCTGCTCCTGCCTGTCTCCTCCGCTGTCCCCAGACTCGAAGGGAACATGTAGGGAGCTGAGGAGCACAGAGGCATGCTGACACCTGCAGAGTTATTAGAGGTCAGGTCTGCAGCAGAATCCTTGGCTGGCAGCTGGGACCATGACCAACCAGCTCCTGGTTGTCCTCTGTTTGTCTGTCTGTCTGCCTTCTTCTGGGGGGAGTGAGGTCCTGTGGGGCCCATTCTGTCCTCAGATGATCATAGAACTAAGCCTGGCCTGCTGTTCCTGCCTCTGTCTCCCAAGTTCATGATTATAGGCACGCGCCACCATCCCTGGACTGTCTGAGCGTCTTTTTCCGGTCTCGTTGCACTAAAAACTTAAAGTAGAGGAGCCAGACAATAATATAGTAGTCACCTCTTGACTACAGATTCTCGTCCTGTAATCTGAGTTACCTGTACTTAACCATATTCTGAAAATATTAAGTGGGAAATTCTAGAAATAATGTAGGTTTCAAAATACATTCCATTATGAATTTCATGGATTCTCTCACTGTGCACACCCCTGGGTCCCTTGGAAGGTGAACCCCACCCCCTTTGTCCAATGTATCCATGCTGTACACCTTACCTGCGCACCTGTAACTGAGCAGTTGCCATGGTTACCAGATTGACTGGCACAGCATTGCAGGACTTGTGTTCAAATAGCCATTGCTTTACTTAATAATGGCACCAAGCCTGTATGTTCATATATGCCAAAGAGTAGTTTTAGGGTACTTTATTTTTCAGGGAAAAATATGTTTAGTACTAGAGTGTGTTGCTAAGATTTGCAGTAAGAATGAATAGGAAAACTGGAGTGTGTTTATGAACCTTCTGAAGTTCAACCTGCCTCTGGTTTTGGGTACCACAGGGAGAAATGTCCCCTGAGAATAGGGGACACTACTATAACTTCTGTCATTTTCTCTTTTTAAAGACAAGTCCAGAACTCTTCTCAGAAGAGGAGTTTCTGCCTCTGGATCCAACCCAGGAGCTGATATTTCCTCCAGAGCTAATGGTAAGGAAGGCAGCTGCTCACTTTCCTGGTGACTTGTCAGGGGGAGTCTTGTGAAAAGCTGAGGGCACAGCTCTCTGACCTCATCAGAGACACGTCACTGCAGCAGACAGGGGTTAATGCAGACTTCACAGCTTGTCCAAGGGCAGAGAATTTGTAAGGTGTTCAGCTCAGCATGAATGGGACATCTACATTACACCCACTCCCTCCACGACTCAGGGAACTTTGAGAAAAGAGGGTGGAATTAATGTCGTCTAGAAATACAGGGTCATTGCCACATGAACTCATTGCCTACACAAGCTCAATCCAGTCAGCATTCAGCATGGAGATAAGAGAGCCTCGCGAGCCCCCACCCTTATCTGACACAAATAAAGGTGGCTGAGGAGGGAGGGTCAGTTTCCTTCAAGGATGTGACCACTTCTAGGTTGTCCTTGACCCAGTGGATGTCCCCGTGTCCGTGAGTCTATGGACATCACACATTGTACTCAGTAGGGTTTGGGGAGAAAAGAGACTTCAGCTGGGAGGGTGGATACTTAGGTTGGAGGAGTTAGGTGGAGGAATGGTAGGGAAGATCATAAAAGCACATGTGTTCATATATGAAATTCTCAAGGAATTAATAAAATTGTATAAGAACAAACTGATGGGCAAATATACAATGCTCACCCGTCATCCTCACCCCAGAGTCCAGAGTGTGAGCCCAGCAGGAGGTGGAGAGGGGAGGGTGGAGCTGCCACGGGGGTGTGGGGTGGGCTTGAGACACAGCTGATGACGTCTGTCAAAGTCATGAGGCACAGTCAATGGGCTTCAGTGTAGACGTGTTACTCCTTCTGTCTATGCAGAAGTTCATGTTGTGTAGAAGGATTTGGCCAAAACGAGCACATTTTTATGTTAGTGAGCATCAAAATGAGTTACTGTGAGTTTCCCAAGAGCCAATGGGAGCTTCAGTTTCCAGGTCTAAACACTGCCCGTCTTTAACTTTGAACTCTGACCCCTGGTGGGGCTCTACTTTATGTCCCAGAATTTAGTTTTTAGATGATATATGTTTCTTTTCTCTGTTTCAATAAAAATCGAATGAGAAGAGGAGGGAATTTGGTCACAAGCTCTCATATCCCTGCTGCCTTGTTCACAGACATTGGCTGAGAAACAGTCACCCCAGACCAGGGTGTTCAGCGGCGAGAGAATGACGTGAATTTCCCCAGTGACTCTGAAGGAACTCGTGGAGGTTAAATTCAAGTATCCCCAGGCCCCCATCGTGATGGGGAACACCTCTGTGGGTATGTGAACCCCCTGGGATGTCTTATGAGGGAAACAAGAATCACGTGGGTGTGTTGTCAGGAGCTCAGACAGGAAACCCAGTGTTGTTCAAGAGATGTTCCAGCATGAGAAACTGCCTGCCCTGTGCTTCACTGGAGCAGAGGCTGGCTTGCTGGTCCCATGCCAACCCAGCAGCAGGGCTAGCCTGGACTTCATAGAGCACAGGCTGGCCCCATGGTAGGCCAGTATCAGGGGTGCCAATGTTCTGGATTTCTATCTGGGGACCACACCAGCTCTCATCCTGAAACTTCTCTGTCTTTCTTCTCTGGGTGCTGTCTCTGTGACTATAATGTGATTTACTTAAAAGGCAGTGTCAGAGCCTTCTCCTTTTCCACATAGGCCTAGGGTGGCTGCCCATCTCTCTGCAGGGCCCCGGGATCTTCTCCCAGTGACATCTGAGTGTGTCATATAGCACAAGTTTTAGGGCTAATCATTCTAAAGAGTTCCCGAGTTTTAGTGGCCACTGGCTCTGCTTATGGTTTGCAATCAACATCCCAATAAAAGCAAACTATTTTTATATTTTATATGTCCCAAGACACTAGGTTAATCATAATTCATTTTTAAGAGAGAAGTTAAAATCCTTTTATTCTAATCCTGTATCTCTTCCACAATCCCTCAGGGCCTGAAGTAAAGTTTAAAGGTGTCTTCCACCCCGTCGTAATTTCTCCTGACAGAATTGAAGAGATGTGTGTTGTGAGCCAGGCCGGTGATGGTGAGTTCTTACCCTCTGTGTTTCCCCGGAAGTGCACTCCCCTGGTCTGCCGCCGAGTCCAGTGATGGACAGCGGAGAGCTGTTTCTAGTGAGACTTCCCAGTTTCTCTTCAGACAGAGCTGGGAAGGTCTGGAGGGAGTCCAGGCAGAATTCTCTGAAGTTCCAGTTGACACAGTCTGAGAAGTCAGACTGTCACTGAGGGACTTTTCTTCCAACTGCAGTATCAGGGAAACTAACAAGGATTCGAGGAGGATCTGGGCCATGGAGGAGAACAGAAGCAGCAGCTGAATGAGACATGCTGGCTGCTCTCCAGAGCGAGGCAGAAGGAAATGCGTGGGGGTTAGGCCTCTGCAGTCTGGCCTGTTTCATTCTCACAAAGGGACTGTGGTTAAATGGCAGTGAGACCCAGCAGTCCTCAGGATGGGGGCTTGGGATGAAGTCCCTGAAATCCAATTCTTGGCGATGACATAGTGTATCTAAGATCTTGGGGTCGTGACTGAGCCGAGTCTTAGTTTTGTGATCTCTGAAGTGAACCTATTAATATCTCGTGGTTGTGTTTACATATGTGGAGGTTTTTTTTATTACTATCAGTATAATATGTGATACTCAGTCACCTTCACACTCTCCACCACCGACTCCACCATCAATCTACGCATCACCGCCATCCCCACGCCACCGGCATCACCGTCACCATCACCACCACGACCGATAGACGCAGCAGCGTGGATCCAATATCAAGATTCCCACGCCTGTAGCTCTGGTCTAACTCTTTGAGGTCATCACCTACCACACGGCATCACTCACGGGAGACTTTATTTCAGGGCTGACCCTCGGTGCTGGCCTCAGCCTGGATCAGGTGAAGGACATTCTGGCTGATGTGGTCCGGAAGCTTCCCGAAGAGAAGACACAGACGTACCGTGCCCTCCTGAAGCACCTCAGAACTCTGGCCGGGTCCCAGATCAGGAACATGGCTGTATGTATTCAGCAAGTCTACTCTGGCACTCGTGTCTTTGGTGACTGTAACTGGTGACTCCTTCCCGTTCTTTAAAAGAAACCAAAAGAACAGCTCTCCGATGTATCACTTAACTTTTATTTTAGTGCTTGTGCTTCATAACTGTGTAACAGAAGTGACAGTGACCACTTTCTATAGTCTCTAGGGGGCCACATCGTGAGCAGACATCTGGACTCCGATCTGAATCCCCTCCTGGCTGTGGGGAACTGTACCCTCAACTTACGGTCCAAAGGTAACAGCAGTTTCTGCTCGGGGAGTTACTAAGCTTGGTTTGTTGCTCTCCCTCTGAGGAAGCAGGAAGTCCTGTGTGGAACATGACTATTCTCTATAACATCTATAATTTCCTTTACCATTCTGAGTCTGAGAAGTCGCTCAGTCTGTCTGAAAACTGTCTCCCAGGGAGGAGGGCTAGGCTAGAGGAAACATTTTAAGATTCTGTCAGACATCACACACCCACACATACAGACAGACACACACACACACACACACACAGATATCACACACACAGAGAGACATCACACACACACACAGAGACATCACACACACACACAGACATCACACACACACACACACACACACACACACACACAGAGAGAGAGAGAGAGAGAGAGAGAGAGAGAGAGATATCACACACACAGAGAGACAACACACACACACACACACACACACACACACACACACACACACACTGCCACCCACAACAGTCCATAGAATCATTTCCCAAGTTTGGGAAGTTTGTTCAAGAGACTGAAGATTCCAGAGGAGGTGTCATTTCTCCACAGATGGAGATCGACAGATCCCCGTAAGCGAGCAGTTTCTCCGCATGAGTCCTGATGCGGATCTTAGACCTCAGGAAGTGTTGCTCTCAGTGAGCATCCCGTGTTCCAGGAAGGTGAGGATAGTCCTTCCTCTCCACTTCAAGTGGCCCCACCGGCTGTAGCTTGAGCAGGCTCAGGACACAGACGTGTGTTTGCAGAGGGGATGAAGTTCACCCTAGGTAGTGAAAGAGGCTACTGGTGTGTGTGTGGGGGGGGGGGTTGGGGCTTGGACACAGTCACTGTCCCCTTGCTGTGTAGCCCCTGCCACTTCTAGAACTAGGAGTCCGTCTTCCTTCTTCCTCTGCCCCAAACTCTAAAGTTGCTTTTCCAAAGGCGTCCTTGGCCCTTTCTGACGTCTTCCCTAAGAGAGACAGCTCTGCCTAGATCCTGGGGCCTGAATGAAGCTGAAAAGACATTTGCAGGGGACCTTTCAGGGGGAAATCACGCGTTTGGAGTTGGATACCCTGAGGCTTGAGTTCTGGTTTCAAGACTGGAACTAATTAACGAATCACCCCAAGTCCATGACTCCTCATTTGTAGAGTGGGAGAATCAAGCCTGCCACAGGAGATGTGATGGTTTAGGCCGACTGCCGTCCCACAGAAGCACACTGAGTGGCTCAAATAATGGAGCTTTAGTTCCTGGGACGTCTGGGGCTAGAACTCTGATATCGAGGTATCTGTTGGTGACGTCTTGTAAGACCTCGGACCTTGACCATAGTTGCCTTTCTTTTACCATTTTGTGGTCCTTTTCATGTCCTTGTCCAATTTGTCTCTTCATGGACACCAGTCAACTGGGATTAGGGCCCCGATTTATTAGGGCCTCTCTTTTATTTTGACCCCAAGAACTGAAGTACTGTGGTTTAAAATTCCAGCGTCTGAACTTAGGGAACATAGGACAGAGGCCAGAAAGTGTGCTGAAATCAAATACCTTTGGCTTGGAGTTGTCTCTCAGCGGAGTTCTGTCTGTGGCTCTTTCTCTCAGTGGGAGTTTGTGTCAGCCTTCCAACAAGCCCAGCGCCAGCAGAATGCACTAGCGATCGTCAACTCTGGAATGAGGGTCCTCTTTAGAGAGGGCGGTGACCTCATTAAGGAGCTCTCCATTGTTTATGGTGCTGTTGGTCCCACCACCATCAGTGCTAAGAACTCCTGCCAGAAACTCATCGGAAGGTGAGACGCTGTGTCCTTAGCTTCCAGGTACCCGAGCCACCTGCCCTGTGGGAAGCTGCAACAGAAAGAAGACAAAATGCTTGGGATCTCCCGGTTTGATGGCTGGAAACTCAAACAAGATATCATCGTCCTTGTTGCTTCTTAGCAAATTTAGAAAGGAGCATTCTGTAATCTGTGTACATAGTGTGTGAGCATGGATGCATGTGCACGTGTCTGGTGTGTGTACATGAGTGTGTGTATATGTGTATGTAAGAAAGAGACAGGGACAGAAAGGGGGTCAGATGCTCATTTCTTCTCATATGAATTTACATTCTTTTCTAGGGGGAATCTGAAGATCTTTTTCTGATTAAAAATAGAGCGTGTGCTAACTGGTTGCTAACCTTCTTTTTTGCTTACCTGAGCTGTTTTATCTGTAGGTAACAATAGGTAATCTTTCTTCAGAACTTTCTAGATGAATTAAGAGAGAGTAATGATTCAGCACGTGTGTTTTAAGCCTTCAGTGGCTCAGACTGCCTGGTGCACATCTTAGCTCAGTCTCCTTTACTTCTTAATTTAACGCAGTCAGTCTTTTTCACACCATGGAGCGTCTGTTTCGTGACCTGTTACAGAAAACCAAACCTACCTCATGAGTGGCTGAGCAGGTTACATATGTGAACACACACACAGTGCTACCCGGGAGCTGGTGAACAGAAATGTCCTAGGAGTAGATGAGGCAGGGAGTAACTCCTGGGCTCAGGACTTCTGATGGGTGAGGATATGGTGAGACCCAGCCAGATGCTTGGAGGGTTGCTGAGCATCCTAAACTCAGCTTTCCTGGCTGCAGACCCTGCTCTCCTGCTCCCCGTAAAGACTGCAGCCCTGGGCCTTATCCATTAGCCCAGCCTGTGAGATCATGAGCCCTGGCAGTCTGAGTCTCCTCCCGTGCCTCTCACAGGCCCTGGGATGAAGAGATGCTCCACACAGCGTGCAGGCTGGTTCTGAATGAAGTCACCCTGCCAGGCTCTGCTCCCGGGGGGAAGGTGGAGTTCAAGAGGACCCTCATTATCAGCTTTCTCTTCAAGTTCTACCTGGAGGTGTGCCAGAGTCTAAGGAGAATGGTAAGTGGAGCCATTGTGTGCACTGTGATGCCCAAAGCAGGGGCAGCGGACCCTGCTGAGGATCCGTGGACCGGAGAGGATGAGAAACTAGAACCCCATCCTCCTGGTGGCTTTCACTGGGTGGTCTCATGGATGGCTGTATGTCTGAAGAGGGATTACAAGGAAGGCACAGACCTGCACAGGGGTTTGCTTAACACCTCTCAGTTATTAGGACTTCTCATCTGTCGGCATAATGCTGAGAAAACTTGTTAATGAGGTGAATGCATTTTCTTCCCACTTGCTGAAGCTTACCTTATTGTGTGTGATTCTTTGTCTGGGTTAACCCTCATAAGTCGATGGCAGCCACCCCCATATTGGGAAGTGATTCAGCGGAGGGAGGAGGCTCGGCGTGGTCCCAGCGATTCAGAGGATGCTGGTTAGAGTGACAGTTCTTGGCAATGCTGGTGATCCAGAGGCATTCTTCTCCTGCTTTCCCTGAGGGCAGGGCTTTGCAATTGTTGCCCAGGGAAAGCATGCCTGGAAAAAGTTCTCTGAAAATTATTTTCGGGGTGAAAGGAACTTGGACCTAATGGTCCACATTAGCCTCCTGCCACAATCAACCCAATTAGATGAGATGCCATGATTCCTTGCCTTGTATAGAAATCAGACAGTAACTTTAAGTCGGAGGGAAGATGTGGGAGAGGGGGCCAGTTGGATCAAAAGACATTATACAGAGCTCTCAAAGAATTCCTAAAAGCTAATACATAAATAAATCAATAGAGGACAGGAAGTCTTCTCATGGAGATCTCGAAAGGCTGTCTTCTCAGTATAGATGAGGATAAATAAGAACCAATAAGCCATATCAGATGTTCGCGATGACGAGCTTGAAATCGTCTCTAAATGACGTATTTCCACCAGGTCTCTAAAAGTGAGAAAGTAAAGCAGCTGTAGACACTCACTCCTGATGAGCAGCAAACAATACGGTTCTTGGTGAATCCACTGATATATTTGACAACGTCTGCCCCATTTAGCTTCCTCTCTTTGAAAATCTAGCTGCTGCTGGCTTTATTTTCTATTAAAAATTTTAACTATAAAAGTTAAATCATTATTAAATTATAAAATAATCGTGAAGTATATCATTTAATGGCTTCTATAAAATAGCACCTGACCTGCTGTCTGTTCTCAGAAGTTCCTTTCTGTGGGGAGATGGCAGCTGTGCCCCTCTGCCCTTCTCTGTGCCTGCAGATGTCACTAAGCAGCTTTGGGGACATTTGCTATAATGGGCGTTGGTTCTGACTTTTCCTGCTTTGAGTTTTGTCTTTTCTGTTTTATTTTCTTTTTGTTGTTGTATTGGTGCATACCCCCCTCCTGCCACTTAGGAGAGCAAGTCTGTTATCTAGACAAGGTTGAGAAAATAGTGATGAGCGGAAAATAATCTAAAGGAGCAGAGACGGTGGCAGTGAGTGATATTCTGATTTCTTGTGGTCTGTCACATCACAGAGGACGATATGTACCTGCAGGGTCCTCCTGTGGTCAGGAGGGCATTTAGATTTCCAGGGCTCTGAAAGGGTGAACACTTAATCAATTCCAGACTCCAGGGTAGAGATGTTTGCTGGGAGCTGCACCAGCGTTCTCCCCTAGAACATTCTGGTAGATTTAAATTCCCACTGTTCTTTTCCTCTGCAGGACCCAGCTCACTATCCCAGCCTGGAAGTCAGGCATGAGAGTGCATTAGAAGATCTTCATTCAGCACCTCACTGGAGAATATTAACCCACCAGGTTAGTGCGTGCGTGTGTGCGTGCGTGCGTGCGTGTGTGTGTGTGTGTTTAAAAATCAAAGACAATAAGAGCTGTGGTGGTACACGCCTTTAATCCCACCACTCAAGATGCAGAGGCAGTTGAATCTCTGTGAGTTTGAGTCCAGCCTGGTCTACAGAGCGAGTTCCAGGACAGCCAGTGCTACACAGAGAAACCCTGACTCAAAGAACAAAAAACAACCAAACAAGCAACCAAACAAGCAAATCAAAGAGAGGACTGCAGGGCCTTTACCTGTTGGGGACACGTTGCCTTCTCCAGTATTTATTAACACTTCCTAACTAGGTTGGGAGTGTAGCTCAGTGGTTGACTATGGACAGGGCCCTGAGTTTGATACCAAGTACCTCAATAGAGGAAAAAGAAAAGGAACCCAAAGCAAATAGAAATCACACACAAAAAACCAACCAACAAACCAAGCAAACAAACAAACAAAAAAAACCCCACAAAACAAAACAAAGCAACCCAAAAATCTGGAAAGAGGCCTGGTTTTATCTTAAAGCCTGTTTTATTTTTATTATTATTATTATTATTATTATTATTATTATTATTATTATACTATGGCTTCAGGCCATGGACATAAACAAGCTGGCCATTGCTCTAAACTTCCTACCCTGACTTTGTAGCGATTCATCAAAGCCCAGTTCTGAGTTGGCCGGTGAAATGTTTTGGTAGATCAGAGGACAAGAACACACCCCCGCCCCCAGGGGCCATGGAACCACACCACAAGATATTGCAACAGATGCTAGTTTGTGTTTTCCCTGTACTGGGAACCTTCTTCCTGAGTCCTTCCTGTCCACGTGGGTTTCCGCAGGTTCATCTTATTGTGAAATCAAGCAGAGCACAGCGAGCATTTCCCAGGTTTCCTGCTGCAGGCTGCACTATGAGAGTGTGCGACCTGCAGCTTTGGTGGGTTTGGTTTGTTTTTCCAGACATGGTTTCCTGAAAGTGTAGGACCCCCGTAGCTTGGGTTGTTTGTTGTTTGTTTGTTTGCTTGCTTGTTTTTCCAGACGCGGTTTCCCTGGGTAGCCCTGGCTGTCCTGGAACTCACTCTGTAGACCAGGCTGGCCTGGAACTCAGAGATTCACCTGCCTCTGCCTCATGAGCACTGGTATTAAAGCTGTGTGCCATGGCTGGCTTTCCCATAGCTTTCAAATGGAAGGTCCTGTCATAACACCATAAAAATATAACATGGAGCTATTCTGCTGGTAAACTGGATAAGATTAATGTGTGCTTTCTTGAAATAATTGTCAGGAACCTGGACCTAGAGTTTGTTAAGCAAGGAATGAGAAGAGATTTTAAAACATCAGTACACCCAACCTGTTGACAGATTTTGTTATAAAAATTCAAATCACACCACAGTGAACTCTGAAGTTGCTGAGGATCCCTGGAGGATTGCAGTTCAATATGTTCAAAAATTTAAAGATGCCAAACTGGTTGGGGAGAGAACATTGTGAAAGTTAAGAACAGCTGCCTTTTCCCTAGTGTTCTGTGAAGAACACACTCACAGTCTGTGACTTATGGAGAGACCCTTAGAGCACTTTGGTCACGGATTGCTTTTCAGGGAGGAACCAAAGTCAATGATGGTTGTTCAGGTGATCCAAGAAAACTGAGTCTCCTGAGCGGTTGATACTGAATGCATTTGTACAGCTGTGTTCTGAATCAAAGTTTGGGGTGCAGTGTGTCTCCCATACAGATAAATCGGATAAATTTTGTTTCCTTTTCCCGGCTGGTCTCAGTCTCTCTCTCTCTCTCTCTCTCTCTCTCTCTCTCTCTCTCTCTCTCTCTCTCTCTCTCTCTCTCTCTCTCTCTCTCTCTCTCTCTTTCTCACACACACACACACACTCACGCACACATGAGCATCCGAGTTTCTAGAGCTATTTCAGCTCTCACAAGAAACACTTCTCCCAATCACGTTCTTGCTATGAAAGTTCGCTTTCAGACCCTCACAGACACAGGTCATCATTGACAGAGGAGGGTTGTTGGGCATCAGGGTCCTTGACGAGTGGACCCCTCTTTTAAGCTCTGCCCTGAGGAGTAGATGACAGGGGAGGGATGCATGGCAGAGCCAACTGTGACCTTCATACTGGCAAGTAAGAAAGAAATGGGACGTGCTCCCCTAATGGCCTAACACCTCCACCCCAGCCCGCCCCGGTAGAACCAAGCCTTTGGGAGACATTCTGCATCCAGACTGTCCCTGGTGACCTCAGGAGATCACCTGACTGGGGGGCTATCCACCTTCACCCACTGTGTCTAGCCACGTAACAATCAGAAGGAGGTAGCCAAGCTCGCTCGCCCGCTGTCCACTCCAGCTGGCTTCTACTTTGATAAATCAGCGTTCACATCTGGCTGTCATGGGCTTGAACATTTCCTCAGTCTTTTGGCACCTGAACGCCATAAAATTTCAGAAGATTTTCTTCACGGTTGTGAAATGTTCCATTATTTACAGTAAAAGGTGTTAACATTAATAATAGAAAAGTCCAGGAGCCTTTTAGATCCCTGGGAACACATTCTCTCAGTGTCCGAGCCTATAAATTACCTAGAATTCTGCTCCGCAGGATGGAAACAGAAAATTTCTAAAAGAACATTATAAAAACAAAAAAGAGATGTGGGTAATTTTTCACTCAAATAGTGTAGAAGCTGAGAGCCTAATATAATGTGATTTTTCTGTACTTTAGGGGAGATTTTTTCAGAGAAACTGATTTCTCCCTCTGCAGCACTTGAGCAGACATACCTGATGATGCTGTATCATCTGTTTGTCTTTCTGCCCCAGCTCAGGTCTCTGAGGAGAGGGAGGGGGCGCTGTCAGGAAGCAGGGCAGTGAGTTGGATGGGTGGAGCCGGTGGATATTGGGGCCACTTCAGATCCCCGCTCCAGCCTGAATCACAGTATGCCGATTTGGTGTCATATAAAGAAGGGATTGAAACCCATGTGCTTAGACCAGTAGAGTTTCCGTTAGAGATATCTGGGATCTCAATTTCAAAAGCTAAGAAAATAAAAATGTGTCACATTTGCACATTCCAATCTGACTATTAAATTGTTCTAATAGGCTGTTTGGAATAGTGAAGAGAGTGGCAGTTTTCACACTCGGGAGTATTCTGACTTCAGCATACATGTACACCGCTACTCTCTCATGGGAGACACACTCTGTGATCATCCCTGCAGTCTCTATGGAAACATAAAGCTAGATGTCGGTCCTCTATTCAACAGAGGGTGGACCCAAAGCAGATTCCTCAAGACCCGATTGGGCGTCCCATCATGCACCTCTCCGGGATTAAGCATGCCACCGGTGAGGCCATCTACTGTGACGACATGCCTGCAGTAGACCGGGAGCTTTTCCTGACCTTCGTAACCAGTTCCAGAGCACATGCTAAGATCGTGTAAGTGTCCTCACCCCACAGCTGGGGAGATTCTCCTCCATGTCTGACTCTGCTCTGTTAATGGAATGTAGTGGAATGGAGGGGGTGAACGGAGGCTTGGTGACCCCCAAAGTAGAGAGGACATGGGCTTGAGATGTCGGATTCCTCACAATGTCCTGCACAGAGTCACTTGACTGTGTCCCAACTTCGTCCTGTGTCTGGCAGAGAACTGTCAGAGTAGTTACCTCTCCAATGGTCCTCATTTCCCAACCTCCACAATCTCCGTGTCTCTGGCCCACGTGTCTGCTCTGAGGAGCTGTCTGCTCTGTTTCCCAAGGTCCATGGACCTGTCAGAGGCACTCAGCCTGCCGGGCGTGGTGGACATCATTACTGCAGATCATCTTCAGGATGCGAATACCTTTGACACAGAGACAATCCTGGCCACAGATGAGG
Organism: Arvicola amphibius; assembly: GCF_903992535.2. NCBI lineage: Eukaryota > Metazoa > Chordata > Mammalia > Rodentia > Cricetidae > Arvicola > Arvicola amphibius. Next base: position 31,439,538 of record NC_052064.1, read on the forward strand.
TATCGCCTTTTTGCTTTCTGTTTGAACAATTTTCCCAGTTAGTGGCACCTCATACTTTCATAGAGATAGTGTATAATTTTCCATACTTTAAAGAGTTTAGTATTCTTTGAACAGTAGTTGTGAACCAAAAATATTCTAATAGCTATGAATTCCAGTGTATTCATTTCCTACTTGAGTGAAGCCAATTGGTTATGTGAACAACTTTCAGGCCTGCGGGTGTACATAACTCAGCTGTTGGAATGCTTACCTAGTGTACAGGGGCCCTGGGATCCCTCCCCAGCACCATAAAAACTGGGTTGTTTGTCTAAGCCTGTCCATCCAATCGCTTGGATGGTGGCTGAGGCAGAGGATCAGAAGTTCAGGGCCATCCTCAGCTACGTTAGCCTGGGACATGAGAGCCTGTCTTAAAAAAAAAAAAAGAAATAGACACATTGGTATTTTCTATTATAAAGTCGTAGCTTTCTGTTGCAGAGAAAGAACAGGTGAGCACAGCACCGTTCACGTGATTTGCACACCTCCTGGTCACAATGCGTCCAGGGTGTGAGTTTTGCATTAAGTTAGTGTCCCCTGTGTGAAGTCATTCCTTGTTTCTTGATCTGAAAGTTCTCTCTCCCTCTCTGAAGTAAGATTCTAGAGGAAGGAATCCACAGTTCATTCATCCTTCTGTTCATCTCCCATGGCGTTTTATAATGAGCTCAGCAAAGACGTGCAGACCCTGCCCTTACATCACTTCCCCTCCAGGGAAGGCCTAATGGGCTCAGCCCCCTTTCCTTGTGATAAGTTCATTTACATGTTGTAGATAACCCCCTGCCTACCATAATTCCTGGAGTGAGAGCTCATGCTCCATTTATGTGTCTTTTTCATGTACTGCTTCCCAGATGGGGTGAAGCCGAGGGGAGCTGTTCCAACACAGGCCAGGTGAAGGCGTCAAATGATTAACTCTGATGACTGGATCTCAGGCTACTGCAACGCAGCAAAGACGGGACGGAGATTCTTCGTATAGCTGAGACATCTCAGTCCTCTGTCTACCCAAAAGAACTTCCTAATTTCAAACAGCCCCACCTCTGGCTCTCCCTTAAAGACAGCTAGGCCCTCACGAGTGTGAAATTGAGTGTGAAGCTCCCCAAAGCAGGCCTGTGCACCCCATTAGAGGCCATGTGAATCATGGCCTTTACATGTTAACAAGGCTGCACATGGTAGCTGTCCTCAGAGTCGGCCCCACAGTCTGCCCCACCCAAGCAGAGTTTTGCCTCTCTAAGAGTGGGAGCGAGGACCACAGCCAATGGGAGGAGCCCAACTGCGTGTGCCTCCTTTCTGTGCCTCAGGTGCATTGCGTGGGCCATCTGGTCTGTGCCGTGATCGCTGAGTCTGAGACCCAGGCCAAACGAGCAGCGGAGAGAGTTAATGTCGTCTACCAAGACCTGGAGCCACTGATCCTGACGATTGAGGTATGAGATCAAGCTGGTGGAGGCAGATCAGGGGCCAGAGCATGGGTGTGAGCGGTCGGTCCGTTCCAGGGCTTCAGTGTAGGGATCGGGAAATCCCATGCACTAGGCGTCCAGAGCTCAGGGATTCCACTGACTCAAAGTGTGAGTGTTAGCAATTCCCCCAGCAACCTGGTTCTTTAGCCTCCTCTCTGCCACTCCCAGCAGAGCCTTCTTCATGTGCTCAGAGAGGGCAGCGAGGACTCTTGGGCTCTCGGTTCATGTTTATGATGAGAGGTGCATACGCTATTGCCCCAGCATCCTGAGATCCAGTCATTTGGCCACTTAGGTCCCATGTCTGTCTCTGGATTAATGCCTGGCCAGATGAATGGAAGAGTTGTGGTCACAATGGAGATGGGGTAGGGCAGATTTTTTTAAAAAGTGAATGAGCTGTCTAGGGTGTAGAGACCTATATAAAGATATCTTGGGGAGGGGGAGGAGGAGGGGGAGAACACCCAGTGGGTGTCTGGGGCGGCTGGGGCAGAACAAGCAGTCCTATAATTCCAATTTAGAGTCTCTAATGCTCGGCAGGCACACAGTGGGAACTGAAAAGATTTTCCTGCAGCACACTGTAGACACTACTTCAATATTCTTTAATTTAAATCTTAAGGATCCACGAGACATGGATCCCATGATGCATACAGGATTTTAGCAACTAAAAAAGACTGGGGTGTTGTACTGATATTCTAATTTTCATACAGAAGTTGAAAAGCCATAGAGGTTGTAAGACTCGCCCCCTAAAATGATAGTGTTCACCTGTATTCATGTCCTTAGTTCTCAAACATGGCCGTTGCATACATGTTAGCTACGCAAGCAACATGCACATGGTTACCTGCGTTGTGAAGTGTGGACCCACACCAGCCAGGCTTTGCGACTCTCAGAATGGGAGAGAGAGCCACCGTAAACGTCAGGGAACAGATCTGTTGGGGTGACTTCCCTGACAGCAGAGGCCTTTCTGTGTCACGGGTGTATTGTATGACTCATCTTACCTGAAAACGAGGAGAGTATTGGCCAAGATCAGGGTTTCCACTCGGCCTTGAGTGTGTTTCCTTGGTGTTTTCAAATTAAAATAAAGCCATGTCAAGAGGACAAAATTAAATAAATGATATTGTTTTCCTGTCCAGTTTCAAGTGAACACCTCATTTTCCCCCTTCTGGGGTTCAGGTTCTTTCCTTCTCTTGTTGCGTGCTGTCCTTGCTTACTTTGGATGGATATTCTCTCCCTGAAAACTTTGCTTTTGAGCTATAATAATTTTTTTAAAAAGTATTTGAGAAATGAATGATTCATCAAAGTTTTGTTTGGAATCTTTACTGGCGGCTAAATATCCACTCTTGCCCTTTTGGCTTCACAGCAAAATAAAAGTGCCACCCAACACCTTCCCCTTCCTATCTCACCCCCGCCCCATCCCCCCCACCCACCCCACCCCCCGCACAGATCCCTGGGGGCTCGCAGAGAACACCAAACATTGACATTGCAGGAGAATCAGCTGTCATTTGGATCAGAGGTCAAGCTTCCTTGGGTCACTCAGCTGCCAGTCCACGTGAAGGTGATCTGCCCAACTATGAGCACACGGTTGTCCTATGGCCACTTCCTGATAAGGAGTATTTGGGAAACTCTCTCCAAGTTACACAAAAAGTCAGCAGCAAGTGGTATTGAAAAATATTAACTTTTAAAAATAGGATTTGGAAAAGTCGCCTTTAAAAAATACTGGCATATCCGGAATTTCAATAAAGTGTTTTAAAAAGCATAGGAGTTGTTCTCAGCATAAAAAATCTTTCTAGCAGAAGTGTCTGCAAACAGTTGCTTCTGAGCCAGGAACTCAGGTTTCACGCCGCTTACGCTTTCTCGTTCTCTGAAGAGAGAGTCTCTACTGAAAGTCCCTGAAGAAGTGTAGAAAAGAAAACGTGCACTTCCCAGACTCTTTCTGTAACCGCCATCAGCAATCGATCACGAGTGTTTGGCGTGGTGCGAAGTTGGACTCATTGTTACCTTGCTAAGCGCTTACAACAATCCTTTGAGGTCAAACAACTATTATCGCCTCCAGATGAAGAAATGCTGGGTCCACCCAGGGACACGGAGCAAACACATCTCCAAAATCCGTAGCCCTACGGTGCTGTAAACAAACCCTCCTGTGTTTGCAGTACAGGAAATGGCCCAGTCATAGCAGAGCATGTGTAAGGGGTGGGCTGGGGTCTATACAGTTTCTGGAGGCCAGAGGGATCCGGAATTTGCACAGCCCCCATCTGCTGGCAGCCTGGCATTTCATAGATGAGCAGTAACCTATAATACATCATGGTCACAGGAGATGATATGTCAGTCATCCTGTACTGCAGCAGTATGGACTCCCAAGCTAAACAAAGAACCCAACACTGGTGATGATATCTGCACCAAACTTCTCAACTGGGTACCAGGGAAACCAGTGCATAAATGGACTTGTACCCTGGCAAGCCTTATGTGAGCTGTCAGTCCGGGGCTGGTGGCCCCAGGTGCCCCACTGTCCTGTGCAAAGGAAAAGCTCATGACCCTCCAGGAGGAGCATGAATTTACCAGACAGAGCCAGTGACTCCAGTCATTGGTGGTTTAGCCAGCATTTATAGGTAGTTACGCCATGGAGCCCTTTCTATGTCTCATGTCACCGAGGGCTGTGTGTGTGCCTGCCACGGATGATGCTCAGAGTGGCCCTGAGTCAAACACTAGGAAGTGGGGGCAATGACCAGGGATGGATAGCTCTGTCTCAGTCTGTGTCAGCCTGGAACACAATCGTTCTATACTGGATCCCCTAGGATTAGGTGTTTTCTGAGCAGGCTGCATCCTCGGACTCACTGGGCACATTTGCATTTGCTTCTCGGAGAATCTCTGAAGCTTGGCTTTCAGCTTAGCGTCCCAGGGCCAGTGGGGGAATGCCAGGATTCCTTCCACAAGAGGAATGCGACCCAGACCCGACCATTCTCCACAGGGCTTGGACTCCCAGGCTTTCTAACGCAGGAAGCCTCGCTTTTCTCCCCATTCCTGTTGCAGGAAGCCGTGCGGCACAAGTCCTTCTTTGGGCCGGAAAGGAAGCTGCAGTGTGGGGATGTGGATGAAGCCTTCAAAATGGCTGACCAAATTCTTGAAGGTAAAGCTTGCTTTAGCAGTGAGCCACGGGGAAACTTTCTGGTCATGTCTAGTTTAGGGCTTCCCTTGGCTTCTAGAAACCATCCCACAGCCTCAGGGGTGCTGCTCCCAGAGAGCCAGTCCCCATTCAGAGACCTTTCCCTGTGTCTCTGGTGGGACCCACAAGTCACATGAGGGACCCAGAAGCAGGGCATCTTCTCGCCCATCGCCAGTCTGCTCTGTTACTGTGACTTCCCCTCCTTGTTGGAAGATAGTTCATCAAATACAGAATTCTGGGTTGACTACAGTCGAAAGTTTTGTCCCAGCTCCAATGTCACCATGGTTACAAAGGAGAAATAACAGAGTGTTCTTAGAAGTGCTTTCTTCTCGCAGAGCAGGCACCGACCTTTCCCTGGATTAGTTTAGTTTTTCTGAAATTGAACCCTGCTGTGTCATGCTGACGATTGCTTTGGATTTATCCAGTTTGGGGGTCACTCAGCATCTTAATTCGGTGGGTTTCTATTATCTGCCAAGTTTAGAAAATGCTCAACCATTACCTCTCAAATACTTGGTTTCAGTGACACAAGCCCCAGACCCCTGTTCTTGGCCACATGGTTTACTCCATTTTTTGTAGTCTATTAATTATATTTTCAGATTGGCATATTTTATTATTGTTGTTGCCATTTTTATTATTATTATTATTATTATTATTATTATTATTATTATTATTATTATTTGAGTTTTTGGAGACATGTTTTTTCCTGTCTGTCATGGACCTCACTATGCAGACGAGGCTGGACTTGAACTCATAGAGATCTGTCTGCCTCTGTCTCCCAAGTGCTGGTATTAAAGGGGTTACCACCATATCTTGTTGGAATCATTGACATGGCCCAGCAAGGAGCTGGGGAGTACTCATAACACCCTGGGCTCCCCTCTTGACCTCTGCAGGGAGAGCTGGGGCTCCAGGTTCTTCTTGGCATCTGTTGCTTCCTGGGTAAAGGGATTCTGTCTTCCTAGTCTCCTCTCCTTAGGGTCCTTTTGTGTTCATGAGGCTGTTTGTTTTTCCATAGCTCCAAAATTAGTTATGTAACCAGCAGACATCTTTTGATGCCCTCTAACTGTGGGAAACAGAGGGAAAACGAGAAAGGCCTGTCCAGTGAAGTGATAGGACCCACTATACAAAAAACAGTTAGGAGACAGCATTGGAAAAGACCGGGCAAGGCACGAAACCCGCTAAGTCAAAAAATAACCTGAGTGGAAGAACTGAGAGAAAAGAGAGTGGGCCGAGGGTCAGAATCACCCAGAAACCCTGCAAAGATGTTTCATTTGCCTCTGTAGTGGGAGTGGGAGTGGGGTTCGTACTTCGCCTCTGGGTGTTTGGGGATTTCTGGCTTCTCTAGAGCCAGTACTGGCTCACATGAGGTGCAAGACAGCAGTAACTCTGAGAGCCACTGCTATTGGGGGTCCTTTATTGTAACCTGAAGTTCCTACTCATGCTGCTTTGCCCTCTAGCTTTAGGGACTTCTGTCAGTTTGTAATGAGAGAGAGAGAGAGAGAGAGAGAGAGAGAGAGAGAGAGAGAGAGAGAGAGAGAGAGAGATGAATGGATTTATTTGGGGATAATATACAAAAAAATAGAGGTTTCGATATTGGAGATTGATGCCGAGAAGGGTTACCCTATTATCTAGAGAACAAAGGGAAAGGTCAGGTTTGTTGGTGGAGAAAAGAGTATCCAAGTTCCGTTTACAGAAGCCCAGTGACGTTGGCAGCATCGCCGGCAGAACATGGGCACACTCTGACTGGCGTGTGTCAATATTTGGTAGATAACAATTATGTGTAATATTACATTAGGTCCTCTTCACTTTGGGTTGAGCTTGGGAGACAGTTTTGGAATGCAGACACACAGGCCGTGTTCTCTCCAATGGCCCCTGGCTGCCATTTCTGTTGTGTATGACACGGTGACTCGATTTTGGACAATTAACTGTCATACTTCTTAGATCAGCTTACACGTAGGGTTCAGGGGACTAGATACATTTAGGGGGAGGAATGGGGAGGAGCACAATAGTCCTCTCGTCTGGGACCTAGAAGTCTCCTGTCACAGAATTTTGGCTCTAGACACTCAGAGGTCTTTCCTTAGGGCTCTGGCTACACACAGAGAGGCCCAAGATTCCCTCTATAGCTCTGCTTTCGCCTTGGAAGCTGAACACTGGGATTCGTCACCTTCATGGTGAGGCTTCTCTGTCTAGAGCTCACTCAGTGGAGTTTCTGTCCGGACATCATGGGAGTGGGTGGGAGAGATTGCCTGCTTTTCTGCCAGCTTCTGACGTCTTAGTATTTCCTGTGACAGGTGAAATACATATAGGAGGCCAGGAGCATTTCTATATGGAAACCCAGAGCATGCTTGTTGTTCCCAAGGGAGAGGATGGAGAGATTGACGTCTATATGTCCACACAGTATCCCAAATACATACAGGTAACACGGGGTCCTAAGGAGGGGGCGCGGCTAAATGAGTTCTCCCAGCAATATGGACCGGGAACAATTACAGGCAGGACAACATATTGAGTACTAATAGCCATATTAAATTGGATATAAACAGCCATATAGCTTCCTAACATATAAAAGGGGCTTTATTAAAATGGAGAGAAGAGAGAAGACTTTGTCTGTGGATCCATAGCTTTAAAATCAGCAACAGCAAGCATCTTTTGATGTCCTCTTGGCTGTTGAGAAACAGAGGGGAAATGAGAAAGGCCTGTCCTGTCAAGTGATGAGACCTGATTTAGAAGAAGCAGTTAGGAGACAGTATTGGAAAAGATGGGGCAAGGCACTAAACACAATAAATCAAAAATAACCTGAGTGGAAGAAATGAGAGAAAGGAGAGTGGGCCGGGGTCAGAATCACCCAGAAATCCCACAAAGAAGAAGCCTTAATTTGCCTCTGTAATGGGAGTGAGTCTTGTTAGATGGCGGAAGTGAGGCTATCCCTGGCAGTTCCGCGGTTCAAACACCACTCAGCCATTCAACCACAGTCTCTTCTGAAAACACTGGGTGCTTTTGTCCCATGTCCCAGGCAGCTCTCGTGCAGGGGAGGAGATGATGTCAGGCTGCACTGGTCTAAGCGTCGAGGTAAAAGGAGGCAAAGTGAAGGGACCTGGAAGCAGTGGAGGCACCAAGGAGCCAGGGGAGGAGGAGTGTGGGGGTGTACAGGGCACTGGGCAGGTAGAACACCAAGAGGTGCCGGATGGCTGCTGTCCACAGCTCTCCTGCTCCATTTCCTGAGTGACACTGGGCCATTTATCTTGGGATCCCCCTCAAGTAAAATCCCGTAGTTTAGACAAAATGCTCTATAAGTATTAGGATGATCAAGACTTCCTGGGAAGTCCAGCTGGGCGGTATTCTCAGTTTCCCAGTAAGGACAGGAAACGTAGAGACGGGCGAATAGAGAGGCTTAGAAGACCACAGCAGCTTACTGATTCAGAAAACCTCCCTGAGGGATGAGGGTGGGACAGATACGCTGGTCGGAGGTCTAGTAGGCACAGAAGTATTTCACTGCTGTAGAAAGAACTAGTTAATAGTAACAGTGGTTTGGGCAATGTCGTTCTAGCCAAATGAGCTAACTGTGAGCATGGGTGTGGATGATGGTGCGGCTATTGGACGTTTTCCTTCTGTTATTGATGATAACTACATAAACATCATGGCTTGTGTATCGTGTTCAATATTATGAAATCCATCTGTGTAATGGTCCAGGCACTTGGGGACAGACTTCCTGTTAAGCTTGTGGGTATGACAGTGATGGCCATGTATGCCTTGCTGAAGATGGGATTAAAGAAAACCATTACTGTCCCCAGGATGTAGTCGCTTCTACCTTGAAGCTGTCAGCCAACAAGGTCATGTGTCATGTAAGGCGTGTTGGTGGGGCGTTTGGAGGAAAGGTCGGCAAAACCAGCATCATGGCTGCCATCACCGCCTTTGCCGCCAGCAAGTAAGTGGGGAAACCCGTTACCAGATGCCAGCTTAGGAAACGTCTTTGCCTTATTTAAGAACCAAAACAAGTATATCGATTACTGAAAAATACGATGAAAGCCATTGTAAAAATATTACAATACTTGGGCTGGCTGGTGGTGGTGCACACCTTTAGTCCCAGCACTTGGGAGGCAGAGGAAGGAGGATCTCTGAGTTCAAGGCCAGCCTGGTCCACAGAATGAGTTCCAGGACAACCAAGGATACACGGAGAAATCTTGTCTCAAAGAACCAAAATAAATAATAAACGAGCAAATAAATGAAGTATTACAGTACTTGGAAAGTCAACAGGAACAGGCCCTGAGTGGATGGGGTTACTTGTCTTGAGCATAAAGAGTCTGAGCTGTATGCTTATTGATCAGCTATATAACTGCTTAGTCTCCCCAGGTCAATCAACCTCCCTCTTTCCTCCCCTCCCCTCGGTCTCTCTCTCTCTCTCTCTCTCTCTCTCTCTCTCTCTCTCTCTCTCTCTCTCTCTCTCTCTCTCTCTCTCTCTCTCTCTCTCTCCTCTCCCTTGATTAAATAGACATATTCTGGGTTAAGTTTACATTTATTTGTATCCCTCAAAACCTCACCATAGGAAATTATTAGCATACAAAAGAGTTCCACAATAGCCCCAAATGGAGATTTATTTATGTGGGAATAAACTCACAGAAAGAGTAGCGATCTGTAGTTCTCTGTGTACTCTAGGAACTGGAACTGAATCCAGCAGCCAAGAGGCGTGCATGCCCCTACATCTGCATGGATAGCACACGAGACCACGCCCAAAGTGGTGTAGGATTTCCCAGAGCAGAAAATTGCCTTTGAAGTCAACACACCTGGAAGGCGTACTATCATTGAGGAATAATTGCTAGCTCTCTTGCTCGCTTGTTTCACGCTTCTTTATTTTCTGTGGCAGACATGGTCGCGCAGTCCGCTGCATTCTGGAAAGAGGAGAAGACATGTTAATAACTGGAGGCCACCACCCTTACCTTGGAAAGTATAAAGTGAGCAGGAGGAGGAGCAGGGAAGGAGTTGTGCTGCAGATAAAGTATTCTGTAAATGCAGATGGCAGTGTGTGTCTGCTCTGCTGGGGAGAAAACACGTATCAACAGATGTCCCCTCGTCAGGGTGTCTACTGCCGTGATGAAACGCCATGACCCAGCACCTCAGGGAGGAAAGGGTTAATTTACCCGCAGTTCCATGTTACAGTCCACCATTGAAAGCACTTAGGGCAGAAACTCAGTCAGGGCAGGATCCTGGAGGCAGGAGCTGATGCAGAGGCCATGAAGGAACGGTTTGTTCCCTGTGGCTTGTTCTACCTGTTTTCTTATAGCACCCAGGACCACCAGCCCAGGCTGGCATCACCCCAATGGGCTTGATTGATCCCCCATAAACCACTAATTAAGAAAGTGCCCTACATCCTTGACTACAGCCCAATCTTATAGAGACATTTTCTCAATTGCTGTTCCCTCCTCTCAGGTGACTCTAGCTTGTGTCAAGGTGACATAAAAACCAGCCAGGACAGAACGATCATCTGTTTCACTACTTCTTGTGCTCCAGCTGAATTACCATCCAGTTCAATGAGATTTCCTCAGAGATGTGTGTGTGTGTGTGTGTGTGTGTGTGTGAGAGAGAGAGAGAGAGAGAGAGAGAGAGAGAGAGGGAGAGAGAGAGAGAGAGAGAGAGAGAGAGAGAGAGAGAGAGAGAGAGAGAGAGAGAGAGAGAGAACCGGCTAGAACTGTGCACTGCAGAGTGAATAATTGGAAAACCTCTGACTGTGTATGTCTGTGAATGGAGATCTGATAACCATTCTTTTCACATAGAAAAGGCAAAAATAGAATAATTCCTATAACAATAGTGCTACGTGAAATTGCAATTATTTGCAAATTGTTCCTCATTTTTTAATATATCAAGCGTATCTTGAAAAACCATTACCCAGAAATTCCTAGAAAAGATTTTATCATAGAAATTAATTATCTATTGCCTTTTAAAAGACTCTTTTACATTTTAAAGTTGTTTGATAGCTTTAACAAATAACCAAAATCTGTCAGCATCTTAAGCCTTTATTATGTCATTTCTAATTTAGAGTAACAGCCTTGTAGCCTGCATAGATTTGGGGTGGGAGGACCTGCTCTAGTCATTCAGGGACCTGTTTCTCTAATGGCAACTTTATCCCTTTAGACTGCACTCTTTAATGCTGTAACCACCAGGTGCATTCAACTATTTAACTTCACACTTAAGTTAAGAAAATACAATTAAACTAAGATTATGTTCTATAGTGACATTAACAATATTTCAAGTGCAGTGGCCACCTGTAGTTTCTGACTGCCAAGGTACACATGTAGTCACAATGTTGCCATCGTCCCCAAGGGCTCTATTGGATCCCTGTACAGGGTCTCTGAGTCCTCCATGGAGCCATTACACAAGGCAGTGGGCAAAGCCACACTCATGGGGCTGATACACCAGGAGCCAGCCCTGTAAGTGTGGGACTTCGATTCTGTCTTTGAGACTGACTTTGCCACCTCCCTGGCTAGGAAATGGAGTCATGTGTGCCCAGATGCCAGCCTGGGGGAGACTCAGAGCCTCAGAATAACCACTTTAAACTTGACCTCACACCGAACAGTGAGACTGAGTTGATGGTTGATGAGTTGCAGCCGTAACTGGTTTGAGTCCTCACAGGAGGCTCGTGATGCTGCAGGCAGGATGGTCTGAGAGTGAGAGGATGGAGCAGGATGTGGCTCAGGAGGCAGGATGAATGCAGGCAGGAAGCGGTAGAGTCGAGAAGTGGTTGTAGGATATGGACCAGATGAGCTCCCGAGTATACTGTATACAATAAAACAGTGCTTGTTGAAAACCTTAGCACCACGTGACAAAGAAGGCCACAGAACACAGGCTAGAGATCTCTAAAAGAAAAAAAATCAAAAAGCTGTGAGCATTCTGGCAGGAAGCTGGTGATCTGGTTTGTGTAAGTTTGGGGGAGAAAGGAAAACAGGACGTGGAAACAGAAATACCCTTCACCTAAATGCACCTTCATTAAAAGGACTGGGCTGTTGTTACAGAGGCCATGACCATGGCAGTGATGGTCAGTGGTAGAGAGCGGTGTGAGGACCGGGAATGAGGTGATATTTACGTGGTAACAAGGATGCTCTATCTCAAGAGCTCTTGTGCTGTGTTGATCATCTGCCCCACCTCTGCACATCCCCTGATTTATTTCCATTTCAAAGCTAGGCAGAGAGGTTCCCCTGTATACTCTCTGCATTTCCCATGGCCATGACAAAACACCATTCAAACATCTTAAAGGAGTAAGGATTTATTTCGATTTCTAGTTGGAGGGAACTGCCCGTCATTGAGAGGGTGTGGAGAGGGCAGAAGCAGAGCATGAAGGGTGTTCACACTGCAGTACAGTCAGGAGAAAGGGAATTCTGAGAGTTGTGCTCAGCTCCTGGTCTCCTCTGTAGCTGTCTAGGACCTAAGCCAAGGGGATGGCGCCACCCATTGTCAGGGTTGGTCTTCCCACTTCAGTTAACCCAGTCAAGATGATCCCTCCAGAGATGTCCAGAAACTCATCTCAGAGGTGATTCTAGATCTGTTGAGCTGATGATTAACTGCCACACGGTGTTTCCCCTGGGTCACTAGCCCTGCTCCACATCAAAGAAACAGATGTCCAATCTGAATTTGTGAAGCTTTCCAAAGCATGACTAAGCAAACTTTCTGTAGACTCAATCTCCTGAGCCAGTATCAACAGGCATTTCTCTGTCCCCTGCCCATAGGTGGGATTCATGAAGGATGGCCGAATCGTGGCCCTGGACATAGAGCATTATTGCAATGGAGGGAGCTCTCTGGATGAGTCATTATGAGTAAGCATATTAAAAGTAGTTTTCAATCTCCAAAGTTTGTCACAGAAAATGACTCAACTCAGGAACCATTTACTCTTTAAGTAACACTTTATGAGAGAATGGAGACTCTCGCTACACAGTAGCATTGAGTTACTGTAATTTGTGTCTCTGCTTCCTCTCCATGCTGCCCACTCTTAGCTGTGAGCACTGGACTGAGCTTTCTCAGCTTTGGCTCTGTGGATATTTCCAACTGTGTAACTCTGTGCACTATGAGATGTCACCAGCATCCTTGACCTGTAGATGTCCCTGTCATGCCAACTCCCAATCTGAGCAGCCAAATCTATGTTCAGACATTGCTAAGTATCCACATTTGGTAGAAGGAAGGATTTCCTCTGGTTGAGTATCTGTGCATTAAAACAGATACCAGAACTCCTTTTAAAATTTCTAGACTGTCTCAGTCTATAGGCCCAGTGCTTAGGGGATGCAGACATATCCCAGGCTTCTGGAAATAGCTGGAACTTGAAAAAAAAATGCATTTGCTCTAAAGTGTGAAAATCAAAGGTATTAATTAAGAAGAATTGAAATCCTTTAAAAATTATATTACAGCAAATTGTATTGATCTGGGGTGTCATGTCCTTCGGTGTTTTTGCTGAGACGTGAAGAGGGAGCTGTTGCCAGCCTGGTTTCATTGGGCTGTGTCTGCATGATAGGACATATATAGAAGGCCAATGTCTTCTCACGTCCATTCTTGGTTTCTTCAGGTGATAGAAATGGGACTTCTGAAGATGGAAAATGCTTACAAGTTCCCCAACCTACGCTGCCGGGGCAGAGTCTGCAAAACTAACCTTCCATCCAACATGGGTTTGCGTGGGTTCGGCTTTCCTCAGGCAGGGCTGATCACTGAAGTCTGTATCACGGAAGTGGCAGTCAAATGTAGCCTGCCCCCCGAGCAGGTAACCCCACTCTAGTCTGGTGTATAAAAGATGCTGACTATCTGAGCTGGGAAGGTTTGGGGTTGATCACGTTGAAGAATTCGATAGGTGATCTATGAAGTAAATTATTGGCCCGAGATTGCCCAGTCAACTAGTTAATACGGCCAGTAACCAATTTAGTGATCTTGTCTTATCCATGCTCCACCTTATAAAAACTTGCAAACACTAATTTTAAGAGTGTAAATTGGATCTTCACCTGGTTAGTGATAAGTTTCCATTAGTTGGATTTGTATTATCATTGTGTATTTCTATATGAAAATGTCTGCAGCTAGGGTCAATGGCATATTACATTAAGTTCCACTTTTCCTCTTACAGGGATCTGGGCAGTTTCTAGATGGGTTTCTGGGGAGTGTGTGCTTATAATGGCCTCTATCTGCTGTGGAGGGAGCTGACCATAACTGGGAGGGTTTCTCAACTAGGAATAGAAGGCACTTGGTTTCTTTTGCTCTCAGGTGAGGGTCTTAGTTGCTGGTTCTGGGAAGACAGTCACCATCACTCAGGGTGTTAGACTTCTGGGGATATCAGAATATGTTCGTTTGTGGTTTCCTGTGTAAAACCTATCCAAGACTGAGCCAGTCCGCATTTTCATCATGGGTAGTGGAAGCAGATCATGCAGCTTCCACCTGCCTTGAGGGAATAGTCGCTGTTAGTGGTCGCTCTCGACAGGGCATGTCGCTTTCTTCAGTGGTGTAACCACTAGTAGGTTGCCCATACTGTAGAAAATGACCTCCCACCTATGTCTGCACGAGACATTGTGTAGAGTTGTTCATACAATGCATGCACAGGCAGGGGAGGCTGGGAAGGAGAAAGGTTTCAGTGGGATGGGTGAGGGCTAGAGAGGACATCGGGAATGGAAACAGCTAAAATGTGCAGTGCGCATGCATGGAACTCTCCAAGAATTTACAGAGTAATCTCATCTGTCCTTCCTCCTAGCCGTCAGTTCAATTTAGACAAATATCCCTGTGGATTGGCTTTGGGAATAAGTGGTCTTATCTCACCATAGCATCTACCTAACCCAGGTTGCATATCCTGGGCACCTTTTAACAGATACCCACAAATACAAGCACTGAGAGTCAGGGATGTACCTGGACCATACAGAGATACATGGGAATAGAGACCAGGGGCTTCATCCTATAAACTTGGACAAGAATGGCATAGAGACAAGAGAGTCTAGCATAGTTGGTGTGGTTCTGAGTGGGGAATAAGGAGGATGTTGTGCCTGAGAAGGGCTTTAGTGTCAACTGGGTAGCACATGAGTTGGCCCTTTCAGGACGGGCAGAAGTGGAGGAAGGGGACAGGGGGTGAACAAACTATGTCTTCTGAGCTTCCCCTCACTTTTCCATCTCTTCCTGTTACAGGTTCGAACCATAAACATGTACAAGCCAATCGACTGTACCCCCTACAAGCAAGAGATCAATGCCAAGCCCCTCCTGGAGTGCTGGAGAGAATGCATGGCCAAGTCTTCCTACGCGATTAGGAAAACAGCTGTAGAGAAATTCAATGCCGATAATTCCTGGAAGAAGAGGGGGCTGGCCATGATTCCCCTGAAGTTTCCTGTGGGTCTTTTCACAGTGGCTATGGGACAGGTCAGTTCTTGGAACCCAGGTGGGAATGTCACCTGGCAGAGACCTGGGGAAACAGAGGAGCTGAGGAAATGTCCTCCACACTGGATCAACCATGTGACGGCAGGGACCAGATGT
Organism: Arvicola amphibius; assembly: GCF_903992535.2. NCBI lineage: Eukaryota > Metazoa > Chordata > Mammalia > Rodentia > Cricetidae > Arvicola > Arvicola amphibius. Next base: position 31,454,640 of record NC_052064.1, read on the forward strand.
CAAGCCCCACCCAGGCTGTGTGTAGCCTAGGCTGCATTACTCTGGGACACAATGGCTCTTCTGCTTATGCCCCCACCGTGGGTAGGAACATTCTTGGAGGGAAATGGAGCACCCATGATTTACTGCAGGCTGATGCTAAGCAGCTGAGATACCTGCTCAGGGTCCTGTTCATGTGTCCAGTAAGAGACTTCTCCTCTCCCACTGTGACTTGGTGTTTCTAGACATGAAACAGAAATGGGACATTGTGGGGCACTGGGTCCTTACTTCTTGCTTGGTAAGGGTCAGCTATACCAGGAAAAGTCAATTATTTAACTCTTTAAATACAATTTTGGGAGTTGCTTCTCCTAGTAACTTTCTTTTCTTTTCTTTCCTTTCTTTCTTTTCTTTCTTTCTTTCTTTCTTTCTTTCTCTCTTCCTTTCTTTCTTTCTTTCTGTCTTTCTTTCTTCTTTGGGTTTCCAAGACAGAGATTCTCTGTAGCTTTGGAGCCTGTCCTGGAACTAGCTTTTGTAGACCAGGCTGGTCTTGAACTCACAGACATCCACTGTCTCTACCTCCTGAGTGCTAGGGTTAAAGACAAGCACCACCCCTCACCCCCCACCCCCGCTCTCCTTATACCTTTAAAGAGGAAAGCCTTTGAATTGCTGTTCAGGTTCCTTTAGCTCACTAAATCAGTCTTTGCTGAGCTACTAAACCCCACTTACTGTTTCTGCCTCTGGTTTTGAATAGGACTTGTGTGTGCTCACTGGGGAAGGACCACTGTGTTCTAGCTGGCTGTATAGCAGTGATGGGGACTCCTTATCTAATTTATTACATGCATGTGTGTATGTTGTTCATGCACACAGAGATGCAGCCGAGCCCATACGTCACTGGTTGTTCCTCCTCTGTTTGTATGGGTCCCACAGAGGGAGAACCAGGAATGGGTGGAGCTGTGCAATGGGCTCTCATTGGCCCTTGTGTTGTGTGTGGTGGGAGCCAGAAGACCATGAGCAGAGAGTAAGAGGATCCCTTCCTCTCCCCATCTTTATCCTGTTAGCTTCTAGATAAACAATCACCGTCACACAGTGAATTAGAATCCACAGTGGACAATTCAAGCCCAATAAGACTTGGCAGAAGCCGCATGCTCGTCAGTTGTAAACGAGGTCACTTAGTCTAGCTGCTTCTGAGTAGACGAGCTTTATATTCTGTGGGCTGCGCGGTTGCTTCTGCACCATTGGAGGAGCTGTGCAGCCAGGTGATCACTCCAGAGGTCTGCAGCTCTGTGCCAAGATGGCTCAGGTCAGTGGTTCTCAGCCTGTGGGTCGCGACGCCTCTGAGGGTCACAAATCAGATGTCCTGCATATCAGATATTTACATTATGATTCCTAGCAACAGCAAAATTGCAGTTATGAAGTAGCAATGAGAAAATTTTGTGGTGTGGGGTCACTACAACATAAAAACCTATGTTAAAGTGTTGCAGCACTAGGAAGGTTGAGAACCACTGGTGTAGGGTGGTTCTGGGTCACTTTGCAAACAATAAACGTTTCTCTGTGGATCTCATTTGGATTAGCATTTTGGGGGGATCACCAGGCAGCATTGGCCCTGCCGTTGCCCTGGTTCTGTTGGGATATATATTTGGGGGGCAGGGACTGGGGAGAGGGGTGGACAGTGTTTTAGTTACAGCTACAAGTCCTGACAGGGGTCAGCGCCTCTTCTGATTCGTCCTTTTCGTCCCTCCCCAGGCCGCTGCCCTGGTTCATATTTACCTCGATGGCTCAGTACTCGTCACTCATGGTGGCATTGAGATGGGGCAGGGCGTCCACACTAAAATGATTCAGGTAAGAGTACAAACACTGGATTCTCTTGAGTATGTCCGTACAGATGTGTTCATGAAAGACTGTGAGCATACATCTCTGTCCCCAAATAAAAGGGTAGGACACTGTAGCTTTGACAGTTTAAGCATGAAGCTGTTAGCAGAAATGAGGTAAATAAGTCAGTTTTATTACTGTGTTGTAAGGAGGCCGCTTGTTGGCTCCCAGCTGCCCAGCCCAGAAATAATCACATAGAAAATATATTATTTAAATCACTGCTTGGTCTATTAGCTATAACTTCTTATTGGCTATCTCTTACACCTTAATTTAACCCATCTCCATTAATCTGTGTATTGCCACAAGGCTGTGGCTTATCTGGTAAAGTTCTAGGCATCTGTGTCCGGCAGGGCTACATGGCTTCTTCCTAACTCGTCCTTCTTTCTCCCAGCATTCAGTTTAGTTTTCCCCATCTATCTAAGTTCTGCCCTAGCAACAGGCCAAGGCAGTCTTTTTTTAATTCACCAATTTTACTCATAGCATACAGAGTAATACACATCATTACTGAATGCCATAAAAAGTGTGTGTCAAAAGATGGATTCGTTTTATTGCTGAAGATGGCTGTGTGCTTGCTTTCTGCTTCCATTCTGATGATTGACAACTGAACTGTCCTTTTCTGAGTTTTTGCTGGGTGGTGAAAATATGTGTAAATTTAGAGGGATTGTAATGCCTCTTGACCTTTTTATATTAAGGGAACTGAGCAATCAATAATATAAATCAGACTTGATATCTCTAGCCAGCATTATTAGCAATTCTCTGTTAGGGTCCTTCTATTTTGTCAGATTTTTTCCCCCCAAGATTGGGTTTCTTGTGTATCAGTCCTGACTATCCTAGAACTCACTTTGTAGACCTGCCTGGCCTTGAACTCACTGAGATCTTCCTAACTCTGACATCCATGTGCTGGGATTAATGGCTTGTGCCACCACGGCCCAGCTGATTTTCCTACTATAAAAATTGCTAAGATCTTGCTGGTGGAATGTTGTTTGTTGTCAGATTTTTTTGCACCCAGCCTTACACAGGAGGACCACTGTTTACTGTTTCCCATCATTGCGAATTATTTACAATTACCAGGCCTGTGCCTGCCTATAATCCTGAGGCCCGTGTCCCTCCTGAAGAGTGTTCATTTCTGCATTTCTCCTGCAGTGTGTTCAGACCTGCATAGAGAACCAGACAGCTCCTGCTAAAGGGATATCCTCTCAGCTAGGATTTTGCTGGGTGGTGATGAGATCAGCTTGACAGCGCTGATTTTTATTAACACAGAGACGGGGATGAAGCTTCTCCCCTGCACTAGCCCGGAGTGTTTTCCTGACATTGTTTCACATGAGAAAATCAGCAGAAAAGAAAATGTGTTTAGAACCTGGAGTCCAGACGAGCTAGCCACCAGGATTTTAAAGACAGAGGTTTTCATACTTGAAGAAGCTCATGGTTCTGCTTCTTCACAGGGCGCAAGATACATTCTGTGTAAACGACATATGAACACAGGGCTATAACTAATCAATGCATCTGAAAAGAAACTTTCTTCAAAAACTAGGTGGTCAGCCATGAACTAAGGATGCCGATGTCCAGTGTCCACCTGCGTGGGACAAGCACAGAAACCGTCCCCAACACCAATGCCTCTGGAGGGTCTGTGGTGGCCGATCTCAATGGGTTGGCAGTTAAGGTAAAGCCTCCTAAAGTAGCATCATTCACGAGCCCTTCAGGGTCAGATCCATGGCTGGAGATCAGAAAAGACGCTCTTCTCCCAAGTCTGCTCAGTGCAGGGCAGGGCAGGCACACAGACCCAGCAGGGACGCAGCACCCAGCAGTTCTGTGCCTGCTGCTCCACGGGTCGCCAGTCCTCTTAATCCCGCCCCAGACCCCCAGTGTCTTCCCCCATCCGTGTTCAGATATTCCTACCTCTTGCCAGGCCTTTGGGCGATGCCCTCTCCATCCCAGCTCACCGCCTTTTGCTCTGGCTTCTTGAACCCTGAACAAACCTGCCCAGAAGATTAATGTTCTGCATTCAGTGGTCCTTCTGTTAAGTGTGGACCTAGTGTAGGATGTGAGGAGACTGTCTTTTATACCAGCACATGTCTGATCCGCTCACACCTGCAAACATCCCCGCATGAAGGCTTTCATGCCACCCTCTACTGCACGGATACCCTATGTCTCCTTGTTCCTCTGTACCGTTGAGGTGACTCTGTAGGATGACATACCATGTTGTTTTGACATTGACGTCTTCACGAAATTACTAGAACTGTAACTTAAAATCACTTACAGGATGCCTGCCAGACTCTTCTAAAACGCCTTGAACCCATCATCAGCAAGAATCCTCAGGGAACGTGGAAGGATTGGGTGAGACTCACCGGTTCTCTGTGTTTATCATGGACACTAACAGGCGAGAGGAGAGGGGGGGAGAAACAAGTGTGCATTATGTTCATGGAGAGGGTAATTCAAAGGCTTTGTCCTTGCATAATGACGAGCAAAGGACCCACTGAGTGTGGCACATGGAGATCCCATGCGGTGGGAGGAGGGGTGCGCCCAGGTGTGTTTCTATTATACAGAAAGATGGTGTCCATGCTAAAGCTCATGCCCTAAGCTGCACTCATGCATGATTCGTCCCGTGGAACCTGGGTGCTCCCTGGATAACTGCTGTGTGTTCTCCTCCTTCGGATTCCCTGTTCCTACATAGAAAAGCAATGCTGGAATGATTCTGCAAAGCTCAGATAGACCCTCATTCAGAGATAGCAAACCAGAGGCTCACAGGTTAAGAGGACATGTTGCTGTCCTGATGGACTTGGGTTCAGTTCTCATCACCTACATGTCAGCTCACACTGTCTGTAACTCCAGTTCCGAGGGATCTGATGCCCTTTTCCAGCCTCTGCAGGCAGTGCACACACAGTCACGCCTTCAGGGAAAACACCCGTACACAGAAGAATGTGAAAACACGTAGGGCGTATTCTATACAAGTCACAGACTGGACCAGTGCACTGGAAATGGTCGCCTGCTTCCTGGTGCACTCACTGGCAGTCTTGTTGGAGGAGAAGACACACACCCTCTCATAGACCAGCTAAGTTTTCACAATGGCGGATTGTTAAGCGTTAGATGACGTGGAGCATACATTAGAAACCCTTGGTGCAGCTGTCATGCTGACTGCTCTATGTGATCAGCTCTGCAGTATCAAAGGACAGGTTTGGCAAAGGTTTGCATACGGTTCTGCTTGGAAAGACCCCAGGGCTGAGCTCGCCCAGTATGAGCAGTGTGCCTTAAACGCTGGTGGCTCAGTTCAGTCACCTTTCTCTCACCCAAAAGCTCCTGCTATTTCATAACGGCTGATTTCATAATTCATAATTATGGAGTAAGCTGGGTGGTGGCGGTACACACCGTTAATCCCAGCAGTAGGGAGACAAAGGCAGGCGGATCTCTGAGTTTGAGGACATCCAGGTCTACATAATGAGTTCCAGGACAGCCAGGGCTACTCAGAATAAACCTGCTGTGAAAAACAAACTACTAATTATAATAATAATAACTATTATTATTATGGATTATGAAACTTCTGCATCTGTTCTGGGCGTCATTGTTTCCCCCCTGCCTAGTGTCGCCTGACCCCAGAAAGGCTGAACATGGCTGACTGGAGAATGTTGCCCCCAGATGTAATTCAGGAACATCCTCCTTTGCCATCCAGTGAAGGATGCTGTCATGGATCCCGCCTTCTTCCATTACACTGCACCTGCCACCATCTCTCTTGAGTCTGTTGACCTGACCTTTGGTTTTCTGTTGAGTAGCCAACCATATGTCCTTGCAGAATCAGGAGACCTGTTGATGTCATGGCACAGTTTAGGAAAACCACTCTGCTCGACTGAAACTGTTATACACACATGATATAAAATTAAACATCCAATCTTTGTGTCCCAAAATTGGCCATGTTGATAGCCTAAGTCTTTCCAGGTGACGAACGATCTCTTCATAAGCAGCACGTGGATGAACATTATAGTTCAGTTGATGAACATAACAAATCAGGGCAGACATTTATCACAACCATGTGCATTGTGCATGGGCTGCTACTACACCCCGTGAGCCATGATTGCTTCTGTAGACAGAGACTGGTGACAGGAACGGTTCATCTCGGGCCAACCTTGTGACTGTCATACTTAGACATGATTAAGATAAACCAAACTCCTGAGCAATTCTCTCGGGAATCCTTCTTATATCTTGCTCTGCTGGTCCCTCCCAGGCACAGACGGCTTTTGACCAAAGCATCAGCCTCTCGGCTATCAGATATTTCAGGTAAGACTCTCCCCTCAGTCCAATGTCATGAAGAATTCCGGTATGAGCTTGAGGAAGAATTTCAGTTCTGTTTGCGATTTTGGCCCCCAACCTGACTCACTGCGTTCAGTTAGCCTGCTGTTAATCCAAGTTCCCAGACAACCCTCTCTGGGGAAAATAGTTCACACGCATGAACTTGGTGCTGATTCGGATTCTACGATAGCCGCGATGTGGCTATCTGTGAACTTGTGCTTGAAATCCACAGCCGTGGCTTTTGCTGAGAGTGCAGTTTATCCCTGGAGTTAAGACCCAAGAGTGTGGGTGAAAGCAAAGCCAAAAATAGGATAAGTGCCTCCTGTGTGAGCAAACAGAGATCCGAGTTGCTGTGGAGCCCTGAGCATCCCACCCTCTAGGAAACAGTTGGTGGCTGAATGTTTCCACGGGGAGTGACCGCTGAGGCAGGGCAGGGTCTTAGCTCCTGTTCTCACTCTGCCTGGGACTCCAGCTGCCCATCAGGAACAGACACTGGGAGCATTTCTCATGGCCAGCTCCAGGCTGGAGACAGAGGGGAGACAGTGGAGGACTCAGCAGGCTGCTGGCCTGGACTTCCTTTCTCTTTGACATTCACCTGTTCTTACTGATGAGAGGGGGATGGAGCAAGCATAGAGCCAGCTCATGGGAGCCAGGGGACCTGATTCCTCACAGGCAACACTGAATCCTGGAGCCAGAGGGAGAGAAAGCAGGCAGAGAAGGTCCTTTGAAACCATGTTTGCCTTAAGATGAAGGCTAAACCCTCAATCTGAGAACCATAGAAGACGTGTTTCTTGGACACATGTGTTAGGCATGTGTTATGTGCCGGCATGTCCCTAGACGCAGGTCCTCCTCTGAGGGCACCGCTCCGTTTTTGCTGGCTTAATCATCATTGTCTGAGATTGCAGGAGTTGATCACCTAACAATGCTCCTCAACAATTCTGTTTCTTTCAGGGGCTATGAGGCGGAAATGAACTGGGAGACAGGGGAAGGCCATCTCTTTGAGTATTTTGTGTTTGGAGCTGCCTGTTCAGAGGTGGAAATAGATTGCCTGACTGGGAACCACAAGGTCAGTTCCACCAGGGAATGTGCACTGACTGTACTTGTGAGATGCTAAAAATTCCACACATGCTGCCTACTGGAAGGAAACTGGGTGTGTGGCAGCACCATGCATTAGCCCTAAGGGTGATCTCTCTGTATTGCTAGAAAAAAATGCAAAAATTCATCTGTTGCCTTAGCGTTATAATACCTTCTGTGGAAAACAATAATCCTTCTTCTTAGGTGTTTCTTTCTTTCAGTTTCAACTGGAAATAGGAAAGAAATAACTTCAAAACATCCCGACGACAGCTTCCATGTAGACCCTTTCCTCAACTAGCAACCCCGACTTTGTATGAGAAGTGTCTTAGGGTGATGTTCTTGAAGGGCACCGCAGGTGTCCACAGCTTTTTAAAAAGGACCAAGGGTCGGCTCAGGAGAGGCAGTGGTCAATCCGGTCCTCTTCTTGTATATCTTAAGTGTCATCTTATACTTTTAGGGGACGGGTGGAGTGTAGATGCACACTCCTGGACACACACACCAGCTTCAAGGACTTGGCTTCCTTTCTTGTACTCAGCCTTTCATGGTAAAGAAAGCATCCATTGGCCATTATACAATAAATGAGCAGAGATACATCAAATGGCACTGGGGTAGTCATGTCACTAAGCTACTAGGTTAGTGATAATCTGCTCCAAACCTACCAAGAAGCAATCTCCAGCTTTGATATTTCCAAAATTTTGTGTCTATGTTCTTAGATTGTTATGCATAATTTTTCATTTAATATCTTCTTAGCATATATTTTGAAAGTATAGTCAGCCTTATCTTTGAAATTATGTATAGCCTCATTGAGCCTCCCTGCTAGAATATCAGATTTGTCTGGATTGTAATGCAGACTGTATCTCTTTGGGAAACTTAGGACAGAAGCAAAGGACTATCACTTCAAGCCTGAATCTTGGGTTAGGGTGGCTGTCCCATACTACGCTGAATGTTCTCTCATGCTAATTTCTGAATCCCTTTGCCATCAAATAAAAAGTCGGTGGGAACGTACCTGTTTAGGTTTTTCTTATGTCTTGGCCTTGTTAGGAGATCAGAACAGTAATAATTAACCTGGTGTTGGTTCAGGGTTTTGTTCTTTGCTTATTTTAGTGTAATTGGACCTTTATTGACCCACTCATGCTTCTGAAGCTTTGAACTGCTAGACACTCCCGGTTACCACAGACAGACCTGGGGCAGTGTCTTTGAGGTTGTTGTCTCACTCTAGCTGAAATTAAAGACATAGCAGAAGCAAGCTTTGCAAATAAAATTACAGCCCAGTGGGGAGTTACAGTAAAGTGAGACTCTTCAGAGTGGAGGGGTTTTCAGGAGGGAAAAAGCCCCGATGATTCCTTGTCAGGGGTTTTGATCAGGTCATGGTACAGACTGGAGGGAGTCTGGGTAATTCTATGAGATGGCTCTCTGGGAGCATCATAGACTGAGCCAATGGAAGGCCCACATACTGTAAATGTCCCTCTAGCCCAGCCAGGCAGATAGTCATGTGCTACCCACTCAGTTAGGGTGGTTGAAGGCCCCACCCACCTCTGTCCATCTCTGAGACATGCTTTCTAGGGGCCTTGGTTTCCTGCTAGCATTGATCGGCATTACTATGGTCAGCATCACAAGTGCTTTGCTTGGGGTTAACTAGACCATGTTGCCTTTACTGGTCTCTCCATGACCAGCTTGCAGCTCTCCCACAGCAGAGACTTAAGTCTCTTCCTGCCAGGTAGACTGCAGTCCTTCCTTACCTATCATTTAGCTCCCTACTGTGGAGGGGCCTGCATGGTCTCCTGTTGGAGGTTTCTTGTGGGAAGCCATCCTTACAAATCCATCTGTTACAATCAGCAGCATTAGGCATAGGACGTGCGGAAGGGTAGAGGTGCCTTACCTGTGTTCCTCGAAGGCTTTGGGCACAGGGCTGGAGAGCAGGCAGAACCTGCCGTCCCCAGCCCTGGGTCCTGCCCCTCCTCTGTCTGTTCCTCTTGTTTATCTCATCCCCAGATAGAAGCTGTCTTATTTGGGGCTGCAGACATTGCTGGTTTTCATCCTTCATCATCCTTTTAACCCCAGCGTGTTCTCAAGCAGCAAAACGGGTCCTTTCCCTTGCTTCCTACAGAGATAGCTTTTGCATCAGTATGAACTCCCAAGATATGTCCTGGCATGTGTTTGAACAATCTTCAGAGATGTGCAGCATTGGTAGCTCAGGGTAGGCACCACCGATTGTCAAAAGGCCAGTGTGTGATAGCCTACCAGAAGTTGTGGGGTTTTTTTTTAATTTCATTTTGGGCCCACCACCTAACTCCCAAATACACATGGAGACTTACTCTTTCTAAGAATGCTTGGCCTTAGCTCAGCTTGCTTCTAATCAGCTTTTTAAATTTAAAAATTTTTAAATTTATCCTGTTTCTCTTTAACAAAATTTTACCTCTTTATTCTGTATTTATATTTGTTTTTCTTTCTTACTCCATGGCTGGCTGTGTGGCCATGTGACTGGTTGTCTGTCCCCTGGAGCCTCCTCTCTTCTTCTTCTCACTCCTCTCTCTTCCCTAGAGTTATCCTCCTGCTTATTCTCTCTGCCCACAAGCCCCACCTTTCTTTCTCCTAACTAGCTATTGGCCAATCAGCTCTTTATTAGACCGATCAGGTGTTTTAGGCAGGTAAAGCAACACAGCTTTTCAGACTTAAATAAATGCTACATAAAAGAATGTAACACACCAGGAGGTGGTAGCATAAACCTTCAATCCCAGCATTGGGAAGCAGAGGCAGGAGGTTCTCTGTGAGTTCCAGGCCAGGCTGGTCTACAAGAGCTAGTTTCAGGACAGGCTTCAAAGCTACAGTGAAACCCCACACTAAACGCAACACATCTTTGTATCATTAACCAAATACTCTACAGGACAAATGAATAAATGAATTTATCACATCTTAAACTAATATTCCACCATAAGAAGACCTCCCTGGAGGCCTGTTTCTCAGCCATTCTCATGTTGGTAAAACTGCCTTCCAGAAAAATATCCCATATTTTGAACCTACATCTATATGTTAGCTACCTATTACCATATAACAAATTACTCCCAATTAGAAACTGAAAATAATAAATGTCTACTGGCTCACACCACCACCGGGGGCGAAGCATCTGGGTCCATGTGTTTTACCCAGGTAACACCAGCTAGGATTGCTCATGAGGCTATGGTCAGGCTTTTGGTGAGGGCTACAGTCACTGGTTCTGCTTCTTAGCTCCACCACACTGTGGTTGATGGGAGGTGTGGTTCTCCGTGTCTGTCAGCCAACTGCCTCCTTTCCTTAAATGATCTCTTTGTCCACTTAGTGTCCCAAGGACATAGCAGCTGATTTCCTCGAGATGTACTGACCCCAAAGCAAGTTGAAAATACAAACATGTGGAGGGCACCTGAAACAGAAGCCACAGTTTGTCCGTCTGTCCTTTCTCTTTCTTTTTCTTCCTTCCTTTCTTCCTTATTTCCTTTATTGTCTTTTTATTTTCAAGACAAAGTTTCTCTGTTTAGTCCTTGCTTTCCTGGAACTCACTCTGTAGACCAGGCTGGCCTCAAACTCAGAGATCCGCCTGCTTCTGCCTCCTGAGTGCTGAGACTAAAGGCTTGTGCCACCACCCCCTGATTAATCTTGTTTCAGAGTGCTGTGCCATTATCTCTGCTGTAGCCTAGTGGTCACAATGCTGGCTGAGCAGGAGACTGCTGGGAGGGGTACACAGAAGTTGTTAATACCAAAAAGGAGGAATTCATTAAGCAACCTCTTGGAAGCAGGCCACCATAGCCCGGTCCCGTCAGAACACAGTGGCAGAGAGCCATAGCCCATGTCTTTAAAGGTAGAACCTTCACTAACCTTAGACTCTACAGGGTCCCTCTTCATCTCCCATGGAGGCCACTTGTCTCCTAGAAGAAAATTCAAGCTATTATCAAAGAGTATTTTTCATTTTATTGTTTTTGATAAAGAAAAATAATTGCCTGAACTTTGATTGGAGTCAGGTGTTCTGGATCATTATCTAATTTTCTGCAGAAAATTGTTAATTGGAAGTCTCAGACCAAATGAGAAAGCCTGAAAACCTGTGTGTTCTCTTTCTTTCTTTTTCTTCCTCCCCTCCCCCCCCCTTTTTTTCCAAGACAAGGTTTCTCTGTGCACGCCTCGCTATCCTAGAACTCACTTTATAGACCAAGCTGGCCTTGAACTCACAGAGAGATTCACGAGCCTCTGCCTCCCAAGTGCTGAGATTAAAGGCATGCGCTGCCACCACTGTGCATTTTCTTTGCTCCTCATTGATCAACAGAGTGTGTTAGCAAGGTGGAAACCATCATTCACACCAAGAATCTACAGACTTGTAGGGGACGGAGCTGTTGCCAGCACACAGGCAGGGCCCGCTCTTTTCTGCACTTTTAGCAGAAAGCAAGTCCTAAGGGCAGATTTGCTCTTTTCCCCCACCCACAGAATGGAAGCTCTAAAGCAATGGAAAGCAGTTTGAACATTTTTCTGCTGACCAGTCCTGAGCCATGGCTCGGTGATGTTACTGAGCTGGGTAGGCTCCATAGATTACCTTGGAGAGTAGCCACGGAGCTTTGCGACGAGGCCTTTGAAGGACAGAGATATTGGCGTTTGATGTTTCACTGTTTGTTGTGATAGATTAAATTTAGTCTCTTGCATCAGCCATCTTGAAACTAATCCAAAGCAAATGAATTCTTTTTATTTCCTTGGAAAACAAATAGGGCTGAATTTGGGGCTAATAGTATTTGTGTGGGGGCTGGAGAGATGGTTCAGTGCCTAAGAGCACTCAATGCTCCTGTAGAGGATCCAGGTTCAGTCCCTAGTCCCCACCTGATGGCCTACAACCATCTGGAACTCCAGTTTCTGGTGATATGACACTCTCTGACCTCAGTGGTCTCCAAGCCCGCACAGACTGGCCATACATACTGCAATATGAAAGGAAAAGTATCGGCTCAGGACCCCCAAGGTCAAGTTCTCAGCACAGTGGAGATTTATCTGCCCCAGAGGGACAGAGGGCAGGGAATAAGAGACAAAGACAGGAGACAGAGGACAAGGGAGACCAGGCAAAGGTATTTGTCTTGGACGACAAAATTCTGCCTCTGGAAAGAGGGACACGGACATGTCACAGAGGAAAATGGTGGTTTATAAAGGGAGAAGGGGAAACCCTGTGTAAGGATGAGGTGTAAATTAGGTGAGCAAAGGGGAATTTTGATTGCTTGACTTCAATAGTTTGATAGCTGGACATTGATAACCTCAGGAGGAGGAAGCTGCCATATTAGGGACTAGACCTTGGTGGCTATCTTTGGGAATGTAATCTGATGGTTTTTAGCAAGGCAGAGAGAGAGGGAGAGAAGGGCAAGGCCTGTGGGAGCCATGCCCGCCAAGATGGAGCTGGCTAGATTCCCTTCACAGGCATGGAGGCAAACACTCATCCACAAAAAATAAAAATAGATAAATCTGTTTTTTTTTTAAGCCATGCAGAATGGAGGGTGGGAATGGAGCTTAGCAGGTGGAGCACTTGCCTAGGATGTCAGAGACCTTGGGTTCAATCCTCAATACCACATAAGCCACGAATGGTGGTGCATAGCTTTAATCAATGGGGAGGTGGACACAGGAGAATCAGAACATCCTGGGCTACATTTAAAGCCAGCATGGGGTACATGAGACCCTATCTTAAAAACAAAGGTTTTAGGTAACAAACGTGGTCACATAATGAAAATTTGGTTGCTTCTTTATCATGAAAATAACATGATCAGTCCAAAGCAAGACTTGACCCCATACCTGGAAGAAGGAAGGCATTTCTCAGCTTCTTCTCTCTGTGTTACCTGCATTAAATATTTATTTTTGTAGACCATCAGAACAGACATTGTGATGGATGTTGGCCACAGCATAAACCCAGCCCTGGACATAGGCCAGGTACGTGTAACTGTTTGTTCTTGTTTCCTGTTTGGGGGGCAGAAAGTGTAGTGAGGTCTGAAGAGGAAACATCCCCTGCCGGTCCCCTGGGGACCCTACCCTGGTAGACGGGGTCCATGAAGGGTTCCGTCTGCCTCATTGGAGGAAGACATGACCGTGTGTGCACAGACCTGTGCGGACTCACCCAGAGTTACCATTCCAATGGCTAAGACTAAAACCCAAGGCCCCTGACTTGGAGTCTAGCACTGAATGGGACATACAGACATGGCTGTAGATGGGGTTCTGGGGACACTCTCTGAGACGCCCTGGAAGGCACCTTGAACTGCAGTTCTCAAGATCAGGCAAGCCACAGGCAGTGGACATGCTCCTGGGAAGTCGCCTCGTGGGAAACATTCCTTCTCTCCTCCCAGGTGGAAGGTGCATTTGTTCAAGGAATGGGACTTTACACCATAGAGGAGCTGAGTTACTCCCCTCAGGGCGCTCTGTACAGCCGTGGCCCAAACCAGTACAAAATCCCCACCATCTGCGACATCCCCACAGAGATGCACGTCTCTTTCCTGCCCCCGTCTGAGCACTCGAACACCCTGTATTCCTCTTAAGGTAAGCTGTACTTGCTGACAGAGTCTGTGCTTCTTGCTGTCTGTAGGGCGGAGAGACATTGGTCTACTTGTTGTTTGAGATCTTTAGGGCACTACAGAAGGAGTCCATAGTAAACATTCTTTACTGAGATTATAAAAGGAGACTTTATTAAACATTTAAATTATGAAGTAACTTAACGACATGGTGCAATATTCCCAATATGCCTAACATGGACTATCAGATCCCACTTTACTTTTTACATTGCAAAACTCAACTTCATTTCTATATGTGCTTACTCCATTTGAAATCATTTTCTTTTTCTTTTTTTTTTTTTTTTGGTTTTTCGAGACAGGGTTTCTCTGTGGCTTTGGAGCCTGTCCTGGAACTTGCTCTTATAGACCAGGCTGGTCTCGAACTCACAGAGATCCGCCTGCCTCTGCCTCCCGAGTACTGGGATTAAAGGCATGCGCCACCACTGCCCAGCTTGAAATCATTTTCTTAAGCTAGAATTCTGAGTATAAAAATACTAAGGTCAGTGGGTAAATTACTTTTTAAAAAAAATAATATATATATCAGTCTAAAGGTTATATGTGTGTGTGTATATGTACATGTGTGTACATATATGCATATGAAACTATATTCAGAGAGGGAGGAGCATTTTGTGTCCTAACCTACCTGGCTCATTTCTCTCAAGGGTCTAGGAGAGTCTGGGGTGTTCCTGGGTTGTTCGGTGTTTTTTGCCATCCATGATGCAGTGAGCGCAGCAAGACAGGAGAGAGGCATCTCTGGACCACTGAGGTTCAAAAGTCCACTGACTCCAGAGAAGATCCGCATGGCCTGTGAAGATACCTTCACAAAAATGGTATGTTGTGCTCCAGAGAAAAGACGTAAAATTCTTCTTTTCTGTCCCCTGTCTCCATGGCCACGTTTCTTTAACCCACTGCTGTGGTTTTCCTGTGGAAGAAGAGATGACAGGAACCCCTTAGGGCACGCGAGCGGGATGGAGTGGCTCTTGAACTTGTGCCCCTTGGCTGTGTCTTTCCATCAGCCTGGCCTCGGTTGGTCTCCCGTGTGCTCAGGCCCTTATCACTTGAGGGGACCAGAAGGTTCATCTCTGGGTTTTATGTTTCCCCTGAGTCAGGCCTAGGAGTTCGGGGGCTGCTGCTCGAACCTGGGACACACAGCCAGGAGTCAAGGTCACTGAGCCACAGTCCACTGTCACCCACGCAGGCCCTGGCAGCGTGAGGGAAAGACCCCTCCAGTGCAGCATCCACGCTGAGCACACACTAGGGTTCTCCGCCGTCTGTACAGCAGCACGATTCGTGATTTTTCATAGTAAAGGAAGCAGCTCCACTCAGTTCCCTCTCCAGCTACCAGACAAGTTTCCCTCTCTTGTGGGGGTGTCCTTCCCGCCCACCTTCCGTGCCGGCTCTGCATAGGATCCTGGGCCTCACTGTGGACAAACAGACACTGACTCCACGTTTTCTTATCCCTCTCCACGTGGGGTGGAAAGCTCTCCACCCCTCTGCTAGGTCCTGCCCAGGACGCCTCTGTACACCACGTGATGTTGTTCTCTGACCTCTCATTGGCCCTGCTGCCTGAGCTGGTTTCGCCTTCACCGTCTTCTGCTGTTTTTTTAAACCTTTGTCATGAGCCTGTTTCTAACTCATATGCATCCAAACTTGCTCTTCCCATCCAGATTCCAAGGGATGAACCTGGTTCCTTTGTTCCCTGGAGCATCCCTGTGTGAGTCAGATGCGAACTGCAGGGACTGGGTCCACCCGTCTGCAGGATGCACCTCCCGGTCTCTCTGCTGGAAGATGGTAACGATTAAAGCCAGATTTTCACAGCCCGGAATCATCCACAGCTTTGCTTTTCATGAAGCTGATTTGGAAGTTTCACTTCAGGATGCTCCAGCAATTATAAATGCTCTAAGCACTTATTAATCTTCTTGTAAATCGCACAGATATTAAATTGTTTCCTCTGAAGCGGTTTCATTCATTCATTTCTTCATTCATTCATACATTATTCTGCCCCTCAGATCTGTATAGTTAAATACAACAGCTAGGCTGTGCTCACTTTTGGTTTGTATATACCAACAAAATTATACTATCTAGTGAATGACGATTTTATAAATGATTTCTTTCCTATTGTGATCTGGAAATTTATTTTTTCATTTCTCCCTGAGAGCAATCACCCCACTTTCCTAATCAGGACAGATACGAGCCCCGTATCTAAAGAGTCTCTGGGACCATGGGGGTCAGGAGGAGAGAGATAAATGAACTTCATCAAAACTTCAAAGGTGGCAACAGCATTCCCACCACTCAGGAGGATTAGGAAGGAGGGTCTAGATTCCAAGGCTAGCCTGGGCTACATAGCAAAACCCTGTCCCAACAAAACAAGGGGTAAGGATATAGTTGGTGATGGAGTGCTTGTCTAATGTGCTCATTTCCAGCACAGGAAGAGAAGGAGGGGGAGGGGGAGGGGGAGGGGAGAGAGAGGGAGGAAGGGAGGGAGGGAGGGAGGGAGGGAGGGAGGGAGAGAGAGAGAGAGCACAGTTCTTATTTTCTGTAGAAAATTAGATAATTATCCAGAACACCTGACTCCAATCAGAGTTCAGGCAATTACCTTTCTTTATCAAAAAACAATGAAATGAAATGTTCTCTTTGATACTAGCTAGCTTGACTGCTCTTCTAGGAGACAAGTGGCCTCCACGGGAGGTGAAGAGGGACCCTGTAGAGTCTAAGGTTAGTGAAGGTTCTACCTTTAAGGACATGGACTATGGCTCTCTGCCACTGTATTCTGATGCCAGTGACTATTGTAAACTATGTATCCTCATACCTTCCCAGAGTGGCAGGAATACCAAGATGAGCGCTTGGTCTGACTACAGGCTTGCGTCCCCTTGGTCTGACTGCAGGCTTGCGTCTTGTAGTCCGCCAAGGAAGCCATCTTCCAGAGGAATCTGCTGTTTCTTCTGCCAAAGGAAAAGCATTTTATCAAAGAACTATACCACTGTATCTTTTATTGATAATATCCAGTGGTGTTCTTATTCTAAAAACAAGTTCCAAGTCAGGCAATGGTGGTACACATCTTTAATCCAAGCACTCGGGAACTCGGGAGGCAGAGGCAGGCAGATCTCTGGGGAGTTCAAGGCCAGTCTGATCTTCTACAGAGTGAATTCCAAGACAGCTAAGGCAGCAGAGAAAAACCACATCTCAAAAAGCAAAACAAAAAGTTTCAAAATGGAAATTAAATGGAAAAAATCGATACCTACAACATCATGCTAACCCATGATCGGAGTCTCACCTGGGAACGTATCGTTTTCCTGGAGTAACAGCGCCACCCAGTGTGTGGGAAACACTGCCACGCTTACAGCGTGTGACTTCCGGGGCAGAACAACGGAATCAGTGTGTACATGTGGACACAGGGCCGGTCGACGTGTGTGGGGTGGGAAGAGTAGACGCGAATGAGAGGGTGAGAACCCCAAGTGTCTGAGGTGGACGCGAAGCAGGGGGATGCTGCTTGTGAGGACAGCAACATCACTGGGTGGGATACAGATGATGGTAGCCATGTCCCTCAACACAAGAAACAATAATCCTATGTTATGCTTTCTTTTTAAATTATTTTTATTTAGAAAATTTTTTTCATTTTACATACCAAACATAGTTCCCCTTCCCTGCCCTCCTCTCTCTCCCTTATACCTTCCCCCTGACCCAACTCTCCAGCCATTCCTCAGAAATGGTAAAGCTTCCCCATGGGGAGTCAACAAAGTTTGGCAGATTGAGAAGAGGCAAGTCCAAGCCCCTCCCCGCCGAACCTAGGCTGAGCAAGGTATCCCTCCATAGCGAAGGGGCTCCAGAAAGCCAAGTCCTGCACTAGGGACAAGGGTTTGAAGTCAGGGATGGTGATGCCTCCAGAAGTTCCTTTGTTGTACAGAATTGTTTTGGCTATCCTGGGTGTTTGTTTGTTTGTTTGTTTGTTTGTTTTTCTATATGAGGTTGAGTACCATTTTTGAGGTCTGTGAAGAATTTTCCTGGGATTTTGATGGGCATTGCATTGAATCTGTAGATTGCTTTTGGTAAGATTGCCATTTTTACTATGTTGATCCTACTTATCCAAGGGCATGGGAGATCTTTTCATTTTCTGATATCTTCTTCAGTTTCATTCTTATGTTATTTGTGGCTATTGTAAAGGGTATGTTTCCTTGATTTCTTTTTCAGCCTGTTTGACGTTTGTGTATAGGAGAGCTGCTCATTTTTTTTAGTTGATCTTGTATCCTGCCACATTACTGAAGGTATTTATCAGCTGTAGGAGTTCCCTGGTAGAACTTTTGGGGTCACTTATGTATCATATCATCTGCAAATAGCAAAAGTTTGACTTCCTCCTTTCCTATTTGCATCCCCTTGATCTCCTTTTGTTGTCTTATTGCTCTAACTAGAACTTGGAGTACTACATTAAAAAGATATGGAGAGAGTGGACAGCCTTGTCTTGTTCCTGATTTTAGTGGAACCGCTTTGAGTTTCTCTTCAGTTAGTTTGATGTTGGCCGTTGGCTTGCTGTACTTTGCCTTTATCATGTTTAGGTATGTTCCTTGTATCCCTGATCTCTCCAAGACCCTTATCATGAAAAGGTATTGGATTTTGTTGAATGCTTTTTCATAATCTAATGAGATGACCATGTGTTTTTTTTTTCTTTCAGTTTGTTCATATGGTGGATTACATGGACAGATTTTTGTATGTTGAACCATTCCTGTGTCTCTGGGATGAAGTATATTTGACCATGGTGCATGATTTTTTTTTTTTTGATGTGTTCTTGGATTTGGTTTGCCAGTATTTTATTGAGTATTTTTGCATCAATTTTCATGAGGAAGACTGGTCTGTAATTCTCTTTCTTTGTTGCATCTGGGTGTGGTTTGGGTATCAGTGTGATTGTAGCCTCATAGAAAGAGTCTGGTAATATTTCTTCTGTTTCTCTTGTGTGGAACAATTTGAGAAGTATTGGTATTAGTTCTGCTTCGAAATTCTGGTAGATTTCTGCACTGAAACCATCTGGTACTAGACTTTTTTTGATTAAAAGACTTTTAATGACTGCTTCTATTTACTTAGGGGTTACATAAAGGTCTATTTATTTATCTCGTCTTGATAAATTTTGGTAAGTTGTACCTATCCAGAAAATTGTCCATTTCTTTTGGGTTTTCCAATTTTGTGGGGTACAGGTTTTTGAAGTATTACCTAATGATTCTCTGAATTTCCTCAGTGTCTGTTGTTATGTCCCCCTTTTAATTTCTGATTTTGGATATTCTCTCTTTGCCTTTTGGTTAGTTTGGATAAGCATTGGTCTATCTTGTTGATTTTCTCAATGAACCAGCTCCTTGTTTTATTAATTATTTATATTGTTCTCTTTGTTTCTGTTTTATTGATTTCAGCCCTTAGTTTGTTTATTTCCTGTTGCCTACTCCTCCTGAATAAGTTTACTTTATTTTTTGATCTAGAGCTTTTGTGTGTGCTACTAAGTCGCTAGTGTGAGGTTTCTTCAAATTCTTTATGCAGGCACTTAGTGTTATGAACTTTTCTCTTAACACTGCTTTCGTAGTGTCCCACGAGTTTGGATAGGTCGTATTTTCATTTTCATTGAATCATAGGAAATCTTTGATTTCTTTCTTATTTCTTCCTTTACCCAGTGGTGATTCAGTTGAGTGTTGTTCTGTTTCCACGAGATTGTAGGCTTTCTGTATTTTGTGTTGTTTTTGAATTGTAATTTTAAGGCATGATGATCCAATAAGATAGAGGGGGTTATTCCAGTGTTTTTGTATCTATTGATATTTGCTTTGTGCTGGCTACATCTTGATCAGAAGGCAACAGAAAGTGAACTGTCTGTCACACTGAGGGAAACTTGAGCAAAAGAAACCTCAGAGCCCGCCCCCATGGTGACACACTTCCTCCAACAGGCCACACCTACTCTTAACAAGGCCACGCCTCCTAATAGTGTCTCTGCCTCCCAGAGCTGGGATGGCAGACATCCCATCCACTCAACATTTATGCTTCTGGGAATCCAAACTCTGGTCCTCGGGCTTGTGTGCAAGAGTTTTAACAGCCAAGCCATCTCCAGCCCTGCTTTTCTCATTTCTATTACTTACTACTAAACCTGTATTGTTTTTATGTGACCAGTGTTCTGTCAATCTCTAGTTGAACCACTGTCTTAAAAGACACTGAATAACCTCTGACCTGCTTCTTTCGCTGAGCAACGGTTTCTGAGCACCTGCCGTGAGCAACATCCCGGGGAAGACTACAGATGAGGTCTCCTCTCCAGTTGATGTTCAATAGAGAAAGAGATAACCAGGCAGATAGCAAACACTGTGACTTCAGCTACGAAAAAACGCTGTAGGAGGTGTGGAGAGAGGCGTTTGCAAGCATCTCCCGGTGATGTTTCTGGTCCTGTGAAAGTGTCACCTATGAGCAGCCATGCTTAGAAAATCTCGTCAGGAAACCAGAAACGTACAGCTAATACGTCTCTGCTTTGTACATTTCATCCTGTTCCACAGACTTTCTGTAGAAAAATTATCAATTGTAACTTCTTACCTGTCTAAGAATGCAAATGTTTAGAGTCGGTTGTATCAGCACACACCCAGCAGAGGGAGCTCGTGGCTTAGTTTTGGCAAAGCTGAACAAAAGGGCTGTGGCCAGAGGAATCTGCAGGAAGCAGGCTCTGGCCTAAGGAGGCTCACCTGCCTCATCTGAGAAAGGAAGGCTCGCCTGCCTCATCTGAGAAAGGAAGGCTCCCCTGACTCATCTGAGAAAGGAAGACTTCTCTGCCTCATCTGAGAAAGGAAGGCTCCCCTGACTCATGGTGTGAGTGCCTGTGACAGAATTCCCTTCAGTAAAGTTTTGTTTGGTTGGCTCAATAGAACTTAGAACAAACAACCCAGCTCAAGGGCCCAAAGATTCATCTAGAAAGACGATCCCTGTTCCCTGTCCACCTCTCTACTCTCCACGGGATGTCAACTATCTTGAGCTGTCTTCTCTGGACCGTGAATCATCACTGACTAAACAGAGAGCCCTGCCGCTGGAGCTCACACAGCGTGGATTATTTACAGCCCAGTGAATGTCGAAAGAGCGCTGACGCCGTGAGGATCGGTTCATTGGCAAGATGGAGACGGAGAGGAATAATGAAACCCCAGCGTCAGGGCTGTGCTATGTGACTCAGCAACATTGAGACCTAGGAGAAGACGGCAACACTGAAGGACTGGTGTGTGTGCCTCTGTTGTCCACGGCAACACTGATGGACTGGTGGGTGCCTCTGTTGTCCACGGCAACACTGAAGGACTGGTGTGTGCGCCTCTGTTGTCCACGGCAACACTGAAGGACTGGTGTGTGCGCCTCTGTTGTCCACGGCAACACTGAAGGACTTGTGTGTGCCTCTGTTGTCCACGGCAACACTGAAGGACTGGTGTGTGTGCCTCTGTTGTCCACGGCAACACTGATGGACTGGTGTGTGCGCCTCTGTTGTCCACAGCAACACTGATGGACTGGTGTGTTGGCCCTGCTGTTGTCCACAGCAACACTGATGGACTGGTGTGTGCGCCTCTGTTGTCCACGGCAACACTGATGGACTGGTGTGTGCCTCTGTTGTCCACGGCAACACTGATGGACACATGTGTGTGCCTCTGTTGTCCACAGCAACACTGAAGGACTTGTGTGTGCGCCTCTGTTGTCCACGGCAACACTGATGGACTGGTGTGTGAGCCTCTGTTGTCCACGGCAACACTGATGGACTGGTGTGTGCCTCTGTTGCCCACAGCAACACTGATGGACTGGTGTGTGTGCCTCTGTTGTCCACGGCAACACTGATGGACTGGTGTGTGCGCCTCTGTTGTCCACAGCAACACTGATGGACTGGTGTGTGCCTCTGTTGTCCACAGCAACACTGATGGACTGGTGTGTGTGCCTCTGTTGTCCACGGCAACACTGATGGACTTGTGTGTGAGCCTCTGTTGTCCACAGCAACACTGATGGACTCGTGTGTGTGCCTCTGTTGTCCACGGCAACACTGAAGGACTGGTATGTGTGCCTCTGTTGTCCACGGCAACACTGAAGGACTGGTGTGTGCCCTCTGTTGTCCACGGCAACATTGATGGACTGGTGTGTGAGCCTCTGTTGTCCACGGCAACACTGATGGACTGGTGTGTGTGCCTCTGTTGTCCACGGCAACACTGAAGGACTGGTATGTGTGCCTCTGTTGTCCACGGCAACACTGAAGGACTGGTGTGTGCACCTCTGTTGTCCACGGCAACATTGATGGACTGGTGTGAGCCTCTGTTGTCCACGGCAACACTGATGGACTGGTGTGTGCGCCTCTGTTGTACACAGTTTCCAATTACTCCAAGGACAAGGCCTGCTAGGAACACATGTGTTAGATAGGAGTTCCCAGTGCCACACAGGCTCTTTGGCGCTAGCTGCTTCTACAAGAAGAAAAGCAGCATGCATGCATGTGCGTGCGTGAGTGCGTGCGTGCGTGCGTGCGTGTGTGTGTGTGTGTGTGTGTGTGTGTTGTGTGTTTGCGCGCACACATGCACACACGTTCATGCGTGCATGAGGGGCATGGTCTACTCTGCAACCCAGGCTGTCATAGAATTCACCATATAACCCAGGCTGGCCTCAAATCCGAGGAAATACTCTCTCTTCAGTCTCTCAGATGGTGAGATTACAGATGGGAGCTGCTGGGCTCAAAAAGTGCGTTAAAAAAGTCCTTTCCCTCCTTGAACACATTTGTTAACAGAAAAAACACATGGTGTTGAGAAGAGATAGTTCTTAATCCAGAGCTTTCAGCCTTACATCCAAAGCGTGGTAGCACTTGAGTCCTTACTTTTGCATTTATTCTTACTTAAAACAAATCCTAGATTCTCTATAATTAAAGTTTAGAAAGCACCCAAACTGTGATGACTGTAAACCAGCAAGCAGGATTGTGAAAGCGTCTCTTAGCTGGGGGAGAAGCAGCTATGAATGAGGAACTGCGCAGGCGCAGTCAGTACACCGTCCTCGGAAACGTCCGACACAGCCGCTGCTCATGCCATCAACGCCCAGGGCAGAAACCACGTCTTCTCTCGGGAGATTTGCCAGCCCCCAGCTCTCTGCCTGGCGCCAGGGGAAACCCAGTAACTAGACAAGTAACTGGAATATGAGCGTGTAGAGATGGTTTTACTCTGCTTGAACTCCCTGCAGAACTGAGTCCTGTTCTGTGGGAGAGAAACCCCGAGCCTCTCCTTGTCGGACAGATGCGAGGCGTTCACTGGAGTCAGCTCTGCTGCGATGGAGAAAGGACAACGGAGGGCACCTGCCTGGGAAAACGCTGTGTATTACCTAAGAGGGACCAGGCAACTATTTCCTCAGCTGCCTGAGAGGAGATAACGGGGAAGGCTCTCTTTGGGGAGCGGGACCTTAGAAGTAGCAGAGTGAGCTAGGAACACACCAGCTAGATTTCCTTTAATTTCACCTTGCAAGTAAAGCTATGGCCTAGAGCTAAATGAAATCAAATCATGGCGAAGGAAACTGCTTCCCTTCCCAGTGGTTTCTCTTTACTTGGGCTGAGAACACCTGTGGGTCTCATCCTTCTGAACTCAGTAAGAGAAAGATCTGTTTTACTATTTGTGGGTGCCAAGAAAAAAAAAATCTTAACTTTCCCCCCAAATCTAATCCCTCTCTGTCGTTGGAGTGAAAGGCCAAACAAAGTGCTGTGTGAATCGAGAAGGTAGCTGCCTAACAAGCCGGCTGTCCCCTGGGCCGAAGACAGCCGCCCTGGTACCAGGTAAGACCTATTTTGTGATCTATGCCACGGCTTTCTCCTCCCGTCAGTATAACTGCGGTCTCAACACAGGAAGGAGGACCTGGTACTCAGCTACCCACAGAGAGAGGTGTTGCCTGTCATGAGCGGGGGGCCCTGGGATACTTTGTTTTCAGTCCCAGGAGGTCTCTTAGGGTTCCTGGGGCAATCCAGGTAGTCCTCTCCCCACAAAAAGTGAGAAACACATAGATGACATCACAGCCTGCCACTGAACAGGCAGGAACCATGGGTAACGAAACAGAGGCAAGTAATTTGAGTCTTAACTCATGCTTAAATTAATTCCTTTGAATATTTTCTCATCTCTCAAAAAGGGAAGTGGATTTTAATAAAGTCTCATCATAAACAGCAAGACTCTTACATACAGAATCTTATGTCAACTTCCCATCCAAAGAAATGACTGTAGACCAACTATCAATGATGATAGACTATCACCAGAGCATTAAGCACAGGTGGGCTGAGGGCTAGGAGAAATTACCAGGCAGAGACACAAGCTAAAGGCATCAGGAGACAGAAGACCAAGGTTCTAATCCCAGCCTGGCTACTAAGAACCCAGATGGTTTGAGGAAAAATCTGGATCCTCTCTTGATGTGTGTGAAAATCAAGGTGGATGTATGAATGGCATTTGGCTCTCAGGAGTACCTGAAATATGGGGTGACTCTGTTCTGCTGATCAACAAAAAGCAACTTCCCCAAACAACAACAAACCATTGAAAACCTAGAGTGTCAAGCTTATTAAAGGCATCAACGTTTGTGATATAAGTGGTTTCCACCTGTCCCCCCCCGCTATTGTCACTAATCTGTCCCTCTCTCACCAGGTCCCTTCCATGGGGGACAAAAGGATCCCAGAGTGGGGGATCATTCCACCCACAGCCAGCAGCCTGATGCCTGGTAGCCACAGGCTTTTGGCACTGTGACATCAGGATTCCTCTCCCCAGAAGCCCCAAACCACTCCCAGGACCCAGTAGGCTTCTCTGCTCCATTCTTTCTCTTTGAGAGATGCCTGAGAGATGCCAAGGGCAAATGACTGGGATGGGTAAAATCTGGGCACATGAGCCGGGTGTTCAGTCTATGATGCCAGAGGTGTGGGACAGAGCTGGGCACAGAGAGTTGAGACCTGGGCTCTTCTTATGTTTCTGTTTTGGGCCTGTGGACATCAGTGGCAGGCCTGACCACTGTCCCTGCACACAGGGGTATTTGGTGGCTGTGGACTAAAAAGCCCACATCATTCTTTCAAATTCCTTCCTTTCCCTTCTCTCTAGACTAGAAATCAAGTGAACTTGACTTTCAGAGGAAACTGTATTTTTAATGTAATTACTATAAAATCCATGGGAATTTCTTTTTGTCCAAACATTTTGTGTGTGCGTGAATGCAATTTTAATAAAATCATGTTGACGTGCTGAAAACTCCACAGAAATAAGACAGCTTCATAATACTTGGTGCAAACTTATGGGCACGTATGTTTTTTCCAGCCCTAATTTCACTTTGTATATATGTTTTTACATTGCATATGCTGATGATATTTAATGGGGCCAATGACTCAAATTTCAAATTACTTCACATTAAACAAGTCAATTTTATTTTTAAATTTTTCAAAAGTTACAGAAAAAGATTCCACGTTAGTGTAAGTAAGTTCCCAGGAAGCAGTGATATCAGGGTCGTCTGAGTGATCCCCTCTTGCTAGGCATTCAGGCTAGCTCCATCCCTTGTTACACAGAACACTGTGCTTCATATGTTTTTCTCATAACAAATATTGACCTACTTCTGGTTATTCTCCTGGAGTGGATTTCTGGCTGTGAAATTGCTCAGCCAGACAACATGGAAGTAAAATCTAATGCCCTTGTCACACAAATCCCATTGCTTGCCACAGTGCAAGGAAGTGAGGGGACAAAAAGGGAAACTCACACTGGTTCGCTTCTCCGGCTCATTTATTTCTTCATCCAAACAGCATTGCCCATTCCCGTTCATCAAGCAGCAAGATGACCTCTACAGGAGACAACGGTGTGGTTAAATCGGGAAGTCACAGAAGTGTAAGAATCCAGAGGGGGTGAGGCTGGCTATGGTGATGGTCCGGTATGCTTTCAACGTGTGCTCCTCCAGAGCTCATACTGAAACTTAATAGCCATTGTGACTGTATTAGAAGGAGTCTCCACCAAGAATGGACTAATGGCTACAGTGGGGGAGAAGATTCCTATTTAAAGGACAATCTAGGACCCCTTCGCCTCTCTTTTACCCTCAGATCTCCTCCACTATTGCAGTGCCGTCTGCCAAGCTATATCACAGCAAGAGAGTCCTTGCTAGAGGGAACACCCTGCTCTTGAATGTGACAGCCCCCAGATCTGTGACCAACAGATTTCTGTGCATTAGAATTGATCCGGTGTGTGGTTTTCTGTTACAGTAGCATAGAATGGACTAACACAGTAGTGGTGGAAGTGTAAACTCTGAAGGTCATGGTCTAGGTTTGGTTGAGCCCACAGCGTGTGCTCAACATGGTGCTTGTGTGTTGTCGACATGCTGCGTTTCAATTCTTTTAATCATGATTCCACTTCTCGGACAAGAAAACGGGGGCTTAGTAAAGTTATATAATATGACAAATTATAGCTAGAGAATTGTGGAATCATAATTTAAGGCTATTCTGATATTGTGGAATCAGAATTTGAGGCTGTGCATTCTGATGTGAAGTTAGCTTATGCTTGTTCAGCATACCTTTATATTCTAATTATTGTTAGTAACTGCAACTTCCTGATTGTCTCCCCTAGTCTAGGGT
Source organism: Arvicola amphibius (assembly GCF_903992535.2). Lineage (NCBI taxonomy): Eukaryota > Metazoa > Chordata > Mammalia > Rodentia > Cricetidae > Arvicola > Arvicola amphibius. The sequence goes on from NC_052064.1 coordinate 31,480,935, forward strand.
TGTGGTCATTGCTTCCCATGTATTAAGCCTTTAGTTTTCAATGAACCTCTCCAGAGAAAAGGGGGGCAGGTTGTCCAAGGGAGAAGTGAGATTCCTGGAGGACCTGGAGCTTCTGAAATCAGGGTAACGCCCTCTGGGTTGTCACCAACATTCAGGAATTGGTTCCACTGACAATTCCTTCCCATTACTGAACCTATGGCCACTTCTGGGTGGCCTTAGAATGGGGTTAAGTGGCAGAGAGATCCTGTGACCATTGGGTTTACACATGCAGCCCTCCAACCGGGCTCAGTGGGTGGACAAACCTGGGAGTAGGGGCTGGAGATTGAGTCCTGTAAAAACGTCATATTTAATTTTTGAGATGAGACAAGGTCCTACTTTGCGGCTTACACCATGCCTGAACTCACTGTGTAGCCCAGACTGTTCTGGAATGTGCAGTTACTCTGCCGTAGCCCGTCTCCTGGGTGCTGGGATTGAAGATGTGTGCAGCCATTCCGGTTCTAAGAACGCCTGGGGGCTGGGAGGTGACTCGGAGCTTCGAGTGCTTTCTGAGTTCAGTCCCTGAAACTCAGGGAAAGCGGGAAAGATAGAACCAACAAGTTAACAAGTTGCTCTCTGACCTCTACATACATGTGTGTCCACACGCATGTCATATACAAGTACTCAGACCCTGTATAAATTTAAAACACACAAAAATCCCTTTGGACCAGAGACATGATGAGTTTTCCAGTTGGTGAAATGCCACTGTGTTGGAGTGTGATAGACCTCAAGTCCACTCAGAGGAGTCCTTCTGGATATTCCCTGCTGTACCAGTTCCCTAGCTCTTCACCCATTCCCTTTATGACAGATTTTAGAGAAACCCAGCAAGAATAAGCAGTGTTTCCTGAGTTGTGTTGACTATCCTGGCAAGTTATTGAAGCTGGAGAGGTGAGGGTCTAGGAACTCCTGATGTTAGGTACTGAATCAGAAATACCAAAGGTCCAGAATGGCATTTGGTAAGATAAAGTCCATCTTGTGAGCCCTTAACTTGTAGATTGTGACACTCACTCTGAGTAGTTAGCGTCAGAACTAACTAGTTAAACCACAGAAAGCCCTGGGAATGTCTAGCGTGTCTACACTGCTTGGTGTGGAAAACCCTGCACGTCTGCCATCAGGATTGTCTCATGAAGTTGTGAGGGAGAATCTGGTGTCTGCTCCAGAGGGATCTGTAGATGGTGAGGGCAGAGGGAGTCCCAGACGGATGCTCTGTGGATGTTGCAGAGCTCACTTTCAATTGATTCCACCTAACATGAATGATGGTGACGGTCTCCCCTCTCTTCCCGTATCCATCATATTAATCTCAGATGTCGTCACATATAAGGAAAGAGGGACATTGGCCTGATGGAAATGTTTCACACGGGCTATGTCTCAACTACAAGTGCTGTGGACTCCACAGTCTGAGAAACAGAATCTTGTCAGGTTTTCTTTATCATGAAGCAAGATATTAGAGCGGCCCAATCCATTTTCACTAAGAGTATGCCTTTTCCAAACCTCACCTTCAAAACAGGAGTTATTATGGTGCTACCTGTCTGTGGTTCTGAAAACAAATACCCAGTTATGCTCACTGAGATGGGGAAAACAGAAAATCATTTTTCTTTAACACAAAGTATTTTACTTTCCTTGAAACTCATCTGGCGCGTGTGGGGCCATTAGGAAGGAGCCTGGGGGTGGGGGGAGGCTCAGCAGCCATCAGCCATTTCACACTCCCAGGGCTGAAACTTTTCACCTTCTCCACAGTGGGTCTGGGTCCAGTGTAGCGGCATAAATTACCTGGGTGAGTGAAATACACAGTTTCAGCTCCAAGGCTGTTTCTCTGGGCTTGCTGCATCTCCCTCAGTCACACCAAGTCTCTCCCTTCACCCATAATACCTCCCTTGGCAATCATTGAAAAGTCCCAGGAGTCTTTCTAGATTGCACACATGTCGTCAGGATTTCCTCAGGACCTGTTTGTGGGGTACTCTCTTAAGAGAGGTACAGAACAGGAACTTGGTGAACAGAAAGGACAAAATTAGGAAACAACCTACCTCAAGACCCAGCAATACCACTTTTGGATATATACCTAAAGGATGCTCAATTGTACCACAAGGACTTGTTCATAGCAGTACTATTTGAAATAGCCAGAACCTGGAAAGAACCTAAATGCCCTTTAACCAAAAAATGGATAAGGAAAATGTGGTACAATTTCACAATGAATTACTACACAGAGGAAAAAAATTAATGATATCTTAAAATTTGCGGCAAATGGGTGGATCTAGAAAAAATCATATTGCGTGAGGCCACCCAGACCCAGAAAGACAAATATGATATGTACAAACTCATAAGTGGTTTTTGGACATAAAGTCAAAAAATTCCTAAAATTTCACAATCCCAGAGAACATAGACAACAAAGGACAACAAAGTGGACCCTAAGAGAGACATACGTGGATCTAATCTAGATGGAAAATAGAAAAAGATAAGATCTCCTGAGTAAATTGGGAGCATGGGGATTATGGGTAGAATAGGAAGGGGTGGAAAGGAGGGGAGCAGAGAAAAATATATAGCTCAATAAAAACAATAAAATACAGGTGTTGAAATGAACTTGGATGATATGCCCAGTTCACCCTGTCAGTTGTAAAAGCTAGTTAATAAGGAGCAGTGTCTCCTCTGCTAGTATAGGTTGTGTGTGGTTTTAGAAAATGTCTGGAAGGTTTGGGAAGCAGTTACGTGAGAGGACCTGTATGGTGGGTGAGTCGTGTAGCAATTAGTTCCATCAGTGTCTATTCCCATGAATTCAAGTCACTTTGCCTGGTCCCCTGTGCTTAGGGGAATGGGTAGAAGGAAGCAGACATTCACAGTTCTCCTGGTGTGGCACTTATACAAAGGATCTTGACTGTACAGACCAATGGATTTGGGGCTCATGATCTAATACTCACGAGTTCTATGGCTATGGTGAGAGTACGAATTCCTCTTAACCCGGTTTCCATCATTTGTATAATGTGGTGCCAGCACCGCTAGGACCAGGTACAAGTCTGCACACATTCTCCAAACAGCAGCTTACAGGATGTTTATTTTAGTTCCAGACCATAATCTGTCGTTGTCTCTGAGTCCTTTCTGGAGAGAAATGCGGTCTCCAGTGAACCAGGAATAAATGCTCGGGGGAGTCAGTGTGGGGTCGGCCTGGCAGTGGAGGAAAGGTCCCCAATCTTTTTGGAGATGGGGTCGTATTTTGAGATCATCACTGTGCGGGCACCGCAGTCACCTCCTCCACAGCTGCACTTGGTCCCTGTGAGTCAGACGAGAAGGGTTAGGGTTAAGGAAGAAAGAGGAATTGGAACTTTCAGTTCTTACCATAAGAATGTTCACCAATGGCAATCCTGCCATCGGGATGGGCATTTGTTCTTTCTGTTCTTGATGCCGTATAGAGGAAATGATTATATAAGGTAGTGCAGTTTCCATCTTGATCTTTAAACAGTAAGAATGATTTAGAACACATTTGTTGGTTTTATTTGCCTGATTTGATTAAGCCTCACTCTTTGCAATTATTTAACCATGTAATGCCTTATGATACTTGGTCATATTCTGTCAAGAAAATGTTTGGCTTTGCTTCAGATAATAAGCAACAATTCTTTGGATTCTAACACAGTTCTTTGAATTTTATGGGGTCAAGAAAATAATAAAAAGGTATAAAAACTTGAAGAGACACATATTTTTAAAATGCTTGTATTCCCTACAGTATAATAAAAGGCAAAGAATTAAACCAAGAGTTTTGATTCTTTTTGCCACCTACTAAGCATGGTTTGTGGTCTGTGTTCCCAACCTACTTTAAAGAGTTAAGTAAGCATGAGTTTGGCAGGAGACAAATGCCATTCCTCTGGCAGCTGCAGGGAATCTTTCATATAAATCCCCAGCACCTCCTTTTAGCCTCAGTGTTCTAGAAGAATGGCCATCTCCCCCAAGAGGTTGTCTCAGAGCCTGGGAAAGGAGCCCAGAGATCAAAGCCAAGATCTCTCCCATATTTGTTAGCCAAGCGATCCTGGGCATGTTGCACAATCGTCCTGAACCTTCGTCGAGTAGAGAGCACAGAACACACAATATCATAAGCTCTGCTTGAATTCTGACTGCCCTTCCTTGTGCCAATAGTGCCGAGAACAAAGGTGTAGGGTTTCCCACCACACACAATTGTCAAGGACATCCAACATCTATGCAAAGGGCACATTGCACTCATTTATGTTTGTCTGGGTCTCAAGAGATCATGATAGAGAGATGAGAACACAGCTGAACTTGTTCTCCTGAGTGAGCTGAGACCCCTTGTTTGTTTATTTGCTTGCTCTTTTATTTATTTATGTACTTTTGAGATAGAGTCTCATTACATGGCCCTTCCTGTCCTGAAGCTCACTTTGCAGACCAAGTTGCTCTCAAACCTCCCCCAACTCTGGGATTATAGACATGAATCCAATCTTAAAGGAGCAAAGTTTAACATTTACACTGACAGTTCATGCCTGGATTTCCAGTGTTTTCTCTTCCATTCATATTGACCACAGGGTTATAAGTATTTGCAAGTGACCTGAAGACCTTGGACTCTGGATGTGTGCGAACATGTGAACATACTGGATGTGTGCAAACATGTAAATGTACTGTATGTGTGCATACATGTGAACATACTGGATGTGTGCATACATGTGAAAGTACTGGATGGCTGTCACAGATCTTTGAGTTGAAGCTGGGAAAGCAGGTGTGGAGGAAGAAAGAGAGGCTCCCGTGGCAGGGAAGCCAGTGCCTATCGCTTAGGTTCATTCAAACATGGCGAGGTTTGGTCTGGAGACCATAACTGCACACTTTCCCTCTTCCAGCCCCAACACATCGCACACATTGAAGGTTCTCTCTCTCTTCCTCTTCCCTTCTCCCTCAAGGAGCACGGCAGATCGCTAGATCTAGATCTCCCCGCCCCCCCCATACACACCCTCTGCCCAGTGCCTTCATTTTGGCAAAGTTGGTAACAGATTGCTCGACCAGCGTTTCTTCTGTACATTCATTAATAACAGCACAGAACACTTTTCTTCCATTTACAAAGAAACCAAGTTCATGGGACTCCCTAGAATGAGACATGACGAAGGTCGCCTGTGTCTATACAGCTGTGTAGGAAGCTCCTGTCCCCAAGACTGTATCTCAGAGGAGCAGTTGTGCTCTGAGGAGGACAATAAGACCGACAGGATCTGGGCTTCGTCTGCGGACTCCTCCCCCCAGCCCTGCCCATCACAGCTCCCCACCTTCCTCACTGCTCTCCTCTGGGTCTCCCGCTTTCCTCTTTCCTTACCCCATCCCGGAAGCTCCTCCCTCCCTCCATACGCACTTCTCCCTGTCCCAGGAGAAGCCATGGGAGGGACTTCTCCAACAAGATCTTACTGTAGGGGTGCGGTGGAGGTGATGCCAGCACTGCTCTCACTCTGCGTCTTGGCACTAAGTGTGTTTGCTCGCTAATTTTGCCTTCAAACTATAAAAAGAATGCTTTGAGAAACGACAGCGGGGTGAAAAGTCAAAAAGTAAAATTTCCCTGTGACAATATTTAACAACCAGATTCTTGTGAATTACCAAAGTTTTAGAAGGAACTTATGGGAACATACAAATGTCTACGTGCAACATTTATTTTTTTTTTTTTTTAGTTTCTTAGCAGTTTTTTGTTAATGTCTAAAAGGTGAGATTGGATTGTTCATAAGGCTTCAAAAGTTGTTTTATTCCCCCCAAGTTACTTAAGGCTCTCTCTGCCTCTGGTTTTACCAGTGAGTTGGACAAAAATAATAGCATCTTCCTCAGGTTGTGGTAGGGATCAAAGGAGCAGGGACAGTCCTGAGAACAGCAGATGCCTGGGGATGCACCCAGTAGGTGTTGCCAAACATGCTTGGAGGTCACCTGTGGGTTTACATTAGAAACTGTTTTCAGGGTTCTAGTTATGAATCTGCCACAAGCCTGGAGAGAGCTCAGCAGTTTTAAGTACTTGCTGCTTTGATGGACTGCACACAATTTCCTGTATCTCCATCTCCAGGGTATCCGACACCTCTGGTACTTTTGGGCACCAACACAGACAAACACACACACACACACACACACACACACATACACACACACTAGATAACACACACACACACGATATTGAAAATATGCTTCAGTGTAAATTAAGCTTTATGTCTGCTTGTTTAGAGGCAGCTTGTCCTCAGAATTTCAGGGTTTCTCTGTGTAGCAGTCCTGGCTGTCCTGGAACTTGATTTTTAGACGAGGCTGGCCTCAAACTCACAAAGATCTGCCTGCCTCCCGAGTGTTGGGGTTAAAGGCGTGCGCCACCACTTCTAGCCATCCTTCTTTTTATTTTGAGCAAGTTTTTTTTTTTTTTTGCTTGTTTGTTCATTTGTTTCTGTTTTTAGTTTTAACTTTTATTTTAAAATTACATCACAGAGGAAGTGGTTTTCTTATGTGACAGGGCCCATATGTACGAGTCCATTCTATCTTGACTAAAAGTCAGAGAGTTAAAACTCCTATTCTCTCAGGGTTATTGTCACCAGGTGTGGCTAATATCCAGACCTGGTATTTCTGGTGTTAAGAAGTAGCTCTGCTTTTACCTCAAACAAAAGCCTAAAGATACAACTATGTTCCTACTCATTTAGGGAGATAATGAATCCTCCCAAGGAGTGGTTTGCCTACAGGATGTTTTGGTCTAGGGTGTGAGTGTTACTTGTGTTGATCTGGCAACAGGATGTTTAACTAAGGATGAGGTCTGTAATCCTTCAGCTGGTCTGTTCATTCCTTGTATCATGTGAATGCAGTTTTTAAAATCTTACTCTTACCTTATGGGGTCAGGATATTTAAGCAAATGGAAATTAAATACGGGCGACTTTCAATACTCATTGGATATTCCTCCAGATGCTATCCTTTCTTATTTCTGTTTCTGTCTCTTATTTCTCCTATATCTCTGTTCCTTTGGCCTAATAATTCTCATCCTCATACTCCTACTCCGGAATGTAACAAACCAGCCGTGGCTAGAAGCCTGGCAGAAGTCACCCCACAAAGGTGGCTTAGGAATCTTACGGCATCTCATGCTTACTTTGGTTGAGCCCTGCCCTTCATTTGTGTAACTGGTGCTCTCCCTCAGGGTCTCTTGCATCTGATTTCCATACGCAATGAGTTAGGTGTGAGTGTGGGGTCATGAAGCCATCGAAGGAACCACAACAGGAGAAAAAGGTTTACAGAAAGGGGTTTGGTGGGGGGGGGGCACTAAAATGAGCGAAGGGGACTTTTGGGGGAAGAAGTATTGAGCAAGAGTCCCTGCAGGGCAAGTTCTCCGAAATGGAATTACTGACTTGGAAGTACATACATTGCTGCAGGCAACTCCTTCCTAAGTAATAGGTCCCTTGCACGTCACGTATGACAGGGTGTGCCCTCCTCAAGTCTGTCACACTGTTTAATACACACTGTCCTTTCCTCAGCATCTGAGGGCACTTTCTAGCTCTTCTGAACCTGAGATTACCCCCTTGCTATATTTTTACTAAATACTTCTATTTCTTTTTGTGTCCTTTGATTTCTATCGGGGGTTTTTACCTTATTACTCGGGGAATTTTAAAGCATACAATAGGTAGTTGCATAACCTATAAATGCCCAGCTCTTTTCTGCTACCCTATCGTCACCGGGGCAGAACACCACAAAGCCTTTCCCATCACTCTTCTGCATCCTGAGAGGCGGGACTTCCCACCTGACACTCCAGCCATGTCTCATAGGCAATGGTGGCACTGTCACACGTGAGCGGTGTCTAGGAGCACAAAGCACGCGTGATGTGGGGGCCTCCACACTCCCACGTGCTGTGGACCCTTCTGATGTGGTGTCTCGTGAGATCTTAAGACGGCGAGGGTAAAGGTGAGTACTTGGGATGGTGACGGCTGTCACAGCCTCACACCTGTGTCAGCACTGGGGTGAACGAGGAGGGGAGACGCCGTGCCAGTTTGTCCAGTTGCTCATTTGGCACCTTTGATCACAGAAGCTTCCTTCCGGGTGCCAGTCTGCTGTGGTTGAATGAGTTTGGCCCCTGTATGCTCACATAGCTCATGGCTTGTTCTCCAGTTGGCAGAATGGTGTGGGAAGGATTAGGAGGTGTGACTTGTTTGAGGAGATGTAGCGCTGGGGGTGGGCTTTGACGTTTAAAAAGACCACAGCCTTCCCAATTCGATCCCACCAGGGCTCATTGTTGTTGTCTCAGGATCTAAACTCCCAGCTACCACGCCAAGGCTATGCCTGCTGCCATGTTCTCTGCCATGACTGTCACGGACTCTCCCATCCTACTCTCTGGACCAGGAGTCCAAATTAAATGCTTTCCTTTATAAATTGCCTTGGTCTTGATGTTTTATCATAGCAACAGAAAAGTAACTAAGACACTGTGATACGAAACCCCTCACACACCAGCCTCACGCTCATACATTTATGCAGCTCTTGTCTGCACTCCCCACCAGTCTCTTCTTACGCTCTGAACACCTGGCCAAACCATCTGTTACCCCACGATCATTCTATTCGTGGGACACCTGCATGTTCCAGAAGAAGGTGATAATCACATGCACTATCTAACTCTGTCCATTGGGAAAACGTGTCCCTCACCAACTGCTAGAGAGCCTGTCGAGCACACTTGCCATCCTGTCTGTACCTGCATTTGGTGCCAGCCAACCTGTGAACCAAGCTCTGTCTCTCTCTGTGCCCAGCACATGGTCACTGGGATATTCCCCTCTGCTCTGTCGTGGAGCGTGAGCTGAGGTGTGAGCTGAGGAAGAGATGCTGACATGGGATGCCTGCTGGCTGGGGTCTACACTTGCTCACTTGCCTGCTTCCTCCTTCCATTCCCACTTGTACCTCGCTCTGGATGCTATACTTCCATCCTCCCCCTGCCTCTGGGCTTGCATGCCTCAGGACTCTGATGCTAACAAAAAATGCCCAAAGAGGCAGGCAGGCAGACACAAGAAGGGGTGGAGGTGAGAGCATTTTCCAGGCAGAGGAAAGAGACAGAGGCTCCAAAATGAGGGGCAGGAAGGAGGATCCTTGAGGATGCTGAGACAAGGTTGACCAGATAGACACTCACACAATGTACAGATGCACCTTAGGGTTTCAGGACAAGATTCTGATGGGATGGAAAGGATGCCATTGGAGGCTGTTAGGCAAGAGCATAGCATGTGCATGTTTGCTATGCATGTGTGCACGCGTGCCTGTGCACATGTGCAGAATGTATGGAGATGTGCACACATAAGTCCACACAGTACTTTGACTTTAGCGTGGAGAACAACTTGGAAGGAAGCAAAAATGAATGCAAGAAAAACAAGAGGCAATTATCACAATAGTCAGGGGCAAATGAGGGGCTTGCAGGAACAGCAGCCGAAGAAACAGTGAGATCATCTAAGAACGGTTTCTGAGCGGGACTGACAGGCTGTCATGCCTGTATAGATATGTTCATAAATTGGGCATCTCACTACAGCTTAGACCTACATTTCTCAAGGACAAAAAAGGCTGAGCATCTTCTCATATGCTGATTGGCCATTTAAATATCTCTGTCTATTTGTTTTATTGATCCACAAAAAAAAAAACTAAAACTGAAAAGTGATTTGCTCTAAGTTGTAAGTGTTCTGCATACAAGACTTTTGTCATATATTTTCAAATATCCTGTCTTATTCTGTGGCGCTCTCTCTCTCTCTCTCTCTCTCTCTCTCTCTCTCTCTCTCTCTCTCTCTCTCTCTCTCTCTCTCTCCTTGTGTTGGAAATGAACACATTAGACAAGCACCATCACCAATTATAAACTTAGCGTTTGTTTTGTTGGGACAGGGTCTTGCTGTGTAGCCCAGGCTAGCCTTGGAATCTAGACCCTCCTTCCTCATCCTCCTGAGTGGTGGCAATGCTGTTGCCACTCTTGTAGTTTTGATGAAGTTCATTTATCTCTCTCCTCCTGACCCGCATGGTCCCAGAGACTCTTTAGATTCGGGGCCCATATCTATCCTAATGAGGAAAGTGGAGAGATTGCTCTCAGGGAGAAATGAAAAAATAAATAAATTTCCAGATCACAATAGAAAAGAAATCATTTATAAAAAACATCATTCACTAGATAGTATAATTTTGTTGGTGTATATAACCAAAAATGAGCACAGCCTAGCTGTTGTATTTAACTATACAGATCTGAGGGGCAGAATAATGAATGAATGAATGAATGAATGAAGAAATGAATGAATGAAACCGCTTCAGAGGAAACAATTTAATATCTGTGCGATTTACAAGAAGATTTATAATTGCTTAGGTATGTTTGGAGCATCCTGAAGTGAAACTTCCTAATCGGCTTCATGAAAATCAGCTGTGGATGATTCCGGGCTGTGAAAATCTGGCTTTAATCGTTACCATCTTCCAGCAGAGAGACCGGGAGGTGCATCCTGCAGACGGGTGGACCCAGTCCCTGCAGTTCGCATCTGACTCACACAGGGATGCTCCAGGGAACAAAGGAACCAGGTTCATCCCTTGGAATCTGGATGGGAAGAGCAAGTTTGGATGCATATGAGTTAGAAACAGGCTCATGACTAAGGTTTAAAAAAACAGCAGAAGACGGTGAAGGCGAAACCAGCTCAGGCAGCAGGGCCAATGAGAGGTCAGAGAACAACATCACGTGGTGTACAGAGGCGTCCTGGGCAGGACCTAGCAGAGGGGTGGAGAGCTTTCCACCCCGCATGGAGAGGGATAAGAAAACGTGGAGTCAGTGTCTGTTTGTCCACAGTGAGGCCCAGGATCCTATGCAGAGCCGGCACGGAAGGTGGGCGGGAAGGACACCCCCACAAGAGAGGGAAACTTGTCTGGTAGCTGGAGAGGGAACTGAGTGGCGCTGCTTCCTTTACTATGAAAAATCACAAATCGTGCTGCTGTACAGACGGCGGAGAACCCTAGTGTGTGCTCAGCGTGGATTCTGCACTGGAGGGGTCTTTCCCTCACGATGCCAGGGCCTGCGTGGGTGACAGTGGACTGTGGCTCAGTGACCTTGACTCCTGGCTGTGTGTCCCAGGTTCGAGCAGCAGCCCCCGAACTGCTAGGCCTGACTCAGGGGAAACATAAAACCCAGAGACGAACCTTCTGGTCCCCTCAAGTGATAAGGGCCCGAGCACACAGGAGACCAACCGAGGCCAGGCTGATGGAAAGACACAGCCAAGGGGCACAAGTTCAAGAGCCACTCCATCCCCGCTCGCGTGCCCTAAGGGGTTCCTGTCATCTCTTCTTCCACAGGAAAACCACAGCAGTGGGTTAAAGAAACGTGGCCATGGAGACAGGGGACAGAAATGAAGAATTTTACGTCTTTTCTCTGGAGCACAACATACCATTTTTGTGAAGGTATCTTCACAGGCCATGCGGATCTTCTCTGGAGTCAGTGGACTTTTGAACCTCAGTGGTCCAGAGATGCCTCTCTCCTGTCTTGCTGCGCTCACTGCATCATGGATGGCAAAAAACACCGAACAACCCAGGAACACCCCAGACTCTCCTAGACCCTTGAGAGAAATGAGCCAGGTAGGTTAGGACACAAAATGTTCCTCCCTCTCTGAATATAGTTTTGTATGCATTCACACACACACACACACACACACACACACACACATACACACATAAAACCTTTAGACTGCTATATGTATATTGTTTTTGAAAAAGTAATTTACCCACTGACTTTAATATTTTTATACTTAGAATTCTAGCTTAAGAAATTGATTTGTAATGGGGCAAGCACATATAGAAATAAAGTGATTATTGCAATATAAAAAGTCTAATGGGATCTGATAATCCATGTTAGTCATAGTGGGAATATTGCACCATGTTATTAAGTGACTTTATAATTAAATGTTTACTTTGGACTCCTTCAGTAGTGTCCTAAAGATCTCAAACAACAAGAAGACCAGTGTCTCCCCACCCTACAGAAAGTAAGCACGCCTCCATCAGCGAGCACAGCTTACCTTAGAGGAATACAGGGTGTTCGAGTGCTCAGACGGGGGCAGGAAAGAGACGTGCATCTCTGTGGGGATGTCGCAGATGGTGGGGATTTTGTACTGGTTTGGGCCACGGCTGTACAGAACGCCCTGAGGGGAGTAACTCAGCTCCTCTATGGTGTAAAGTCCCATTCCTTGAACAAATGCACCTTCCACCTGGGAGGAGAGAAGGAATGTTTCCCACGAGGCAACTTCCCAGGAGCATGTCCACTGCCTGTGGCTTGCCTGATCTTGAGAACTGCAGTTCAAGGTGCCTTCCAGGGCGTCTCAGAGAGTGTCCCCAGGACCCCATCTACAGCCATGTCTGTATGTCCCATTCAGTGCTAGACTCCAAGTCAGAGGACTTGGGTTTTAGTCTTAGCCATTGGAATGGTAACTCTGGGTGAGTCCGCACAGGTCTGTGCACACACGGTCATGTCTTCCTCCAATGAGGCAGACGGAACCCTTCATGGACCCCGTCTACCAGGGTAGGGTCCCCAGGGGACCGGCAGGGGATGTTTCCTCTTCAGACCTCACTTCACTTTCTGTCCCCCAAACAGGAAACAAGAACAAAGAGTTACACATACCTGGCCTATGTCCAGGGCTGGGTTTATGCTGTGGCCAACATCCATCACAATGTCTGTTCTGATGGTCTACAAAAATGAATATTTAATGCAGGTAACACAGAGAGAAGAAGCTGAGAAATGCCTTCCTTCTTCCAGGTATGGGGTCAACTCTTGCTTTGGACGGATCATGTTATTTTCATGATAAAGAAGCAACCAAATTTTCATTATGTGACCACGTTTGTTATCTAAGACCTTTGTTTTTGAGATAGGGTCTCATGTACCCCATGCTGGCTTTAAATGTAGCCCAGGATGTTCTGATTCTCCTGTGTCCACCTCCCCATTGATTAAAGCTATGCACCACCATTCGTGGCTTATGTGGTATTGAGGATTGAACCCAAGGTCTCTGACATCCTAGGCAAGTGCTCCACCTGCTAAGCTCCATTCCCACCCTCCATTCTGCATGGCTTAAAAAAAAAAAAGATTTATCTATTTTTATTTTTTGTGGTTGGTTGTTTGCCTCCATACCTTGAAGGTATTCTAGCCAGCTCCATCTTGGCGGGCATGGCTCCCACAGGCCTTGCCCTTCTCTCCCTCTCTCTCTGCCCTGCTAAAAACTCTCAGATTACATTCCCAAAGATAGCCACCAAGGTCTAGTCCCTAATATGGCAGCTTCCTCCTCCTGAGGTTATCAATGTCCAGCTATCAAACTATTGAAGTCAAGCAATCAAAATTCCCCTTTGCTCACCTAATTTACACCTCATCCTTACACAGGGTTTCCCCTTCTCCCTTTATAAACCACCATTTTCCTCTGTGACATGTCCGTGTCCCTCTTTCCAGAGGCAGAATTTTGTCGTCCGAGACAAATACCTTTGCCTGGTCTCCCTTGTCCTCTGTCTCCTGTCTTTGTCTCTTATTCCCTGCCCTCTGTCCCTCTGGGGCAGATAAATCTCCACTGTGCTGAGAACTTGACCTTGGGGGTCCTGAGACTTTCATATTACAGTGTGTATGGCCAGTCTGTGTGGGCTTGGAGGCCACTGGGGTCAGAAGAGTGTCATACCACCAGAAACTGGAGTTCCAGACGGTTGTGGGCCATCAGGTGGGGACTAGGGTCTGAACCTGGATCCTCTGCAGGAGCAGCAAGTGCTCTAAACCACAGAACCATCTCTCCAGCCCCCACACAAATACTATTAGCCCCAGATTAAACCCCATTTGTTTACCAAGGGGATAAAAAGTTCATTTGCTTAGGATTAGTTTCAAGATGGCTGATGCAAGAAACTAAATTTAATCTATCACAACAAACAGTGAAACATCAAACGCTATTCTCTGTCCTTCAAAGGCCTCGTTGCAGTCTGCGCTAGAATCCAGACAAATTCTAGCAAAGCTCAATGAAGCTATACATAATTTCAAAGATAAGGCTGACTATACTTTCAAAATATATGCTAAGAAGATATTAAATGAAAAATTATGCATAACAATCTAAGAACATAGACACAAAATTTTGGAAATATCAAAGCTGGAGATTGCTTCTTGGTAGGTTTGGGGCAGATTATCACTAACCTAGGAGCTTAGTGACATGGCTACCCCAGTGCCATTTGATGTATCTCTGCTCAGTTATTGTATAATGGCCAATGGATGCTTTCTTTACCACGAAAAAGGCTGAGTACAAGAAAGGAAGCCAAGTCCTTGAAGCTGGTGTTTGTGTCCAGGAGTGTGCATCTACACCCCACCCGTCCCCTAAAAGTATAAGATGACACTTAAGGTATACAAGAAGAGGACCGGATTGACCACTGCCTCTCCTGAGCCGACCCTTGGTCCTTCTTAACAAGCTGTGGACACCTGTGGTGCCCTTCAAGAACATCACCCTAAGACACTTCTCATACGAGGTCAGGGTTGCTAGTTGAGGAAAGGGTCTACATGGAAGCTGTCGTCGGGATGTTTTGAAGTTATTTCTTTCCTATTTCCAGTTGAAACTGAAAGAAAGAAACACCTAAGAAGAAGGATTATTGTTTTCCACAGAAGGTATTATAACGCTAAGGCAACAGATGAATTTTGCATTTTTTTTAGCAATACAGAGAGATCACCCTTAGGGCTAATGCATGGTGCTGCCACATACCCAACTTCCTTCCAGTAGGCAGCATGTGTGGAATTTTTAGCATCTCACAAGTACAGTCAGTGCACATTCCCTGGTGGAACTGACCTTGTGGTTCCCAGTCAGGCAATCTATTTCCACCTCTGAGCAGGCAGCTCCAAACACAAAATACTCGAAGGGATGTCCTTCCCCTGTCTCCCAGTTCATTTCCGCCTCATAGCCCCTGAAAGAAACAGAATTGTTGAGGAGCACTGTTAGGTGATCAACTCCTGCAATCTCAGACAATGATGATTAAGCCAGCAAAAACGGAGCGGTGCCCTCAGAGGAGGACCTGCGTCTAGGGACATGCCGGCACATAACACATGCCTAACACATGTGTCCAAGAAACACGTCTTCTATGGTCCTCAGATTGAGAGTTTAGCCTTCATCTTAAGGCAAACATGGTTTCAAAGGGCCTTCTCTGCCTGCTTTCTCTCCCTCTGGCTCCAGGATTCAGTGTTGCCTGTGAGGAATCAGGTCCCCTGGCTCCCATGAGCTGGCTCTATGCTTGCTCCATCCCCCTCTCATCAGTAAGAACAGGTGAATGTCAAAGAGAAAGGAAGTCTAGGCCAGCAGCCTGCTGAGTCCTCCACTGTCTCCCCTCTGTCTCCAGCCTGGAGCTGGCCATGAGAAATGCTCCCAGTGTCTGTTCCTGATGGGCAGCTGGAGTCCCAGGCAGAGTGAGAACAGGAGCTAAGACCCTGCCCTGTCTCAGCGGTCACTCCCAATGGAAACATTCAACCAACTGCTTTCCTAGAGGGTGGGATGCTCAGGGCTCCACAGCAACTCGGATCTCTGTTTGCTCACACAGGAGGCACCTATCCTATTTTTGGCTTCGCTTTCACCCACATTCTT
Organism: Arvicola amphibius; assembly: GCF_903992535.2. Taxonomy (NCBI): domain Eukaryota; kingdom Metazoa; phylum Chordata; class Mammalia; order Rodentia; family Cricetidae; genus Arvicola; species Arvicola amphibius. The sequence continues at coordinate 31,496,501 of NC_052064.1, forward strand.
GGGTCTTAACTCCAGACTTGAGTCAAACTGCACTCTCAGCAAAAGCCACGGCTGTGGATTTCAAGCACAAGTTCACAGAAAGCCACATCACAGCTATAGTAGAATCCGAATCAACAGCACGTTCACGCATGTGAACTATTTTCTCCATAGAGGGACATCTGGGAACTTGGATTAACTAGCAGATGAAAGTTTCTTCTCACAGCAGGCTAACTGAACGTAGTGAGTCAGGTTGGGGGCCAAAATCGCAAACAGAACTGAAATTCTTCCTCAAGCTCATACCGGAATTCTCCATGACATTGGATTGAGGGGGCAGTCTTACCTGAAATATCCGATAGCCGAGAGGCTGATGCTTTGGTCAAAAGCCGTCTGTGCCTGGGAGGGACCAGCAGAGCAAGATATAAGAAGGATTCCCGAGAGAATTGCTCAGGAGTTTGGTTTATCTCAATCATGTCTAAGTATGACAGTCACAAGGATGGCCCGAGATGAACCGTTCCCTTCACCAGTCTCTGTCTACAGAAGCAATCATGGCTCACGGGGTGTAGTAGCCGCACTTGCTCAGTCACATGGTTGTGATAAATGTCTGCCCTGATATGTTATGCTTGTCAACTGAACTATAATGTTCATCCACGTACTGCTTATGAAGAGATCGTTCAGTCACCTGGGAAGACTTTGGCTATTACTTCTGGGACACAATGTTTGAATGATTAATTTTATATCATGGATGCATAACAGTTTCAGTAGAGCAGACAGAGTTTCCTAAACTGTGCCATGACATCAACAGGTCTCCTGCTTCTGCAAGGACATATGGTTGGCTACTCAACAGAAAACCAAAGGTCAGGTCAACAGACTCAAGAGAGATGGTGGCAGGTGCAGTGTAATGGAAGAAGGCGGGCTCCATGACAGCATCCTCCAGTGGATGGCAAAGGAGGATGTTCCTGAATTACATCTGGGGGCAACTTTCTCCAGTCAGCCATGTTCAGCCTTTCTGGGGTCAGGCGACACTAGGCAGGGGGGAAACAGTGACGCCCAGAACAGATGCAGAAGTTTCATAATCCATAATAATAATAGTTATTATTATTATAATTAGTAGTTTGTTTTTCACAACAGGTTTATTCTGAGTAGCCCTGGCTGTCCTGGAACTCATTATGTAGACCTGGATGTCCTCAAACTCAGAGATCCGCCTGCCTTTGTCTCCCTACTGTACCGCCACCACCCAGCTTACTCCATAATTATGAATTATGAAATCAGCCGTTATGAAATAGCAGGAGCTTTTGGGTGAGAGAAAGGTGACTGAACTGAGCCACCAGCGTTTAAGGCACACTGCTCATACTGGGCGAGCTCAGCCCTGGGGTCTTTCCAAGCAGAACCGTATGCAAACCTTTGCCAAACCTGTCCTTTGATACTGCAGAGCTGATCACATAGAGCAGTCAGCATGACAGCTGCACCAAGGGTTTCTAATGTATGCTCCACGTCATCTAACGCTTAACAATCTGCCATTGTGAAAACTTAGCTGGTCTATGAGAGGGTGTGTGTCTTCTCCTCCAACAAGACTGCCAGTGAGTGCACCAGGAAGCAGGCGACCATTTCCAGTGCACTGGTCCAGTCTGTGACTTGTATAGAATACGCCCTACGTGTTTTCACATTCTTCTGTGTACGGGTGTTTTCCCTGAAGGCGTGACTGTGTGTGCACTGCCTGCAGAGGCTGGAAAAGGGCATCAGATCCCTCGGAACTGGAGTTACAGACAGTGTGAGCTGACATGTAGGTGATGAGAACTGAACCCAAGTCCATCAGGACAGCAACATGTCCTCTTAACCTGTGAGCCATCTCTCCAGCCTCTGGTTTGCTATCTCTGAATGAGGGTCCATCTCTCCAGCCTCTGGTTTGCTATCTCTGAATGAGGGTCCATCTCTCCAGCCTCTGGTTTGCTATCTCTGAATGAGGGTCTATCTGAGCTTTGCAGAATCATTCCAGCATTGCTTTTCTATGTAGGAACAGGGAATCCGAAGGAGGAGAACACACAGCAGTTATCCAGGGAGCACCCAGGTTCCACGGGACGAATCATGCATGAGTGCAGCTTAGGGCATGAGCTTTAGCATGGACAACATCTTTCTGTAAAATAGAAACACGCCTGGGTGCACCCCTCCTCCCACCGCATGGGATCTCCATGTGCCACACTCAGTGGGTCCTTTGCTCGTCATTATGCAAGGACAAAGCCTTTGAATTACCCTCTCCATGAACATAATGCACACTTGTTTCTCCCCCCCTCTCCTCTCGCGTGTTAGTGTCTAAGATAAACACAGAGAACCGGTGAGTCTCACCCAATCCTTCCACGTTCCCTGAGGATTCTTGCTGATGATGGGTTCAAGGCGTTTTAGAAGAGTCTGGCAGGCATCCTGTAAGTGATTTTAAGTTACAGTTCTAATAATTTCGTGGAGACATCAATGTCAAAACAACACAGTATGTCATCCCACAGAGTCACCTCAACGGTACAGAGGAACAAGGAGACATAGGGTATCCGTGCAGTAGAGGGTGGCATGAAAGCCTTCATGCGGGGATGTTTGCAGGTGTGAGCAGATCAGACATGTGCTGGTATAAAAGACAGTCTCCTCACATCCTACACTAGGTCCACACTTAACAGAAGGACCACTGAATGCAGAACATTAATCTTCTGGGCAGGTTTGTTCAGGGTTCAAGAAGCCAGAGCAAAAGGCGGTGAGCTGGGATGGAGAGGGCATCGCCCAAAGGCCTGGCAAGAGGTAGGAATATCTGAACACGGCTGGGGGAAGACACTGGGGGTCTGGGGCGGGATTAAGAGGACTGGCGACCCGTGGAGCAGCAGGCACAGAACTGCTGGGTGCTGCATCCCTGCTGGGTCTGTGCGCCCGCCCTGCCCTGCACTGAGCAGACTTGGGAGAAGAGCGTCTCTTCTGATCTCCAGCCATGGATCTGACCCCCCGAAGGGCTTGTGAATGATGCTACTTTAGGAGGCTTTACCTTAACTGCCAACCCATTGAGATCGGCCACCACAGACCCTCCAGAGGCATTGGTGTTGGGGACGGTTTCTGTGCTTGTCCCACGCAGGTGGACACTGGACATCGGCATCCTTAGTTCACGGCTGACCACCTACGTTTGGAACCAAGTTTTTTTTCAGATGCTTTGGTTGGTTGCACCCTGTGCTCATACGTAGTTGACACAGAACATATATGTAACCCTTAGACGCAGGATAGGGATGAAGAAGCAGAACCCTGACCTTCTTCAAGTACAAAACCCCCTTTCTTCTAAAAACATGGTGGCTAGCTAGTCTGGACTCCAGGTTCTAAACACATTTTCTTTTCTGCTGATTTTCTCATGTGGAACAAAGTCAGGAAAAGGCTCCAGGCTAGTGCAGGGGAGAAGTTTCATCCCCGTCTCTGTGTTAATAAAAATCAGCGCTGTCAAACTGATCTCACCACCACACAGCAAAATCCTAGCCGAGAGGATATGACTAGCAGGAGCTGTCTGGTTCTCTGTGCAGTTCTGAACACACTGCAGGAAATGCACACTCCTCAGGAAGTCCTCAGGCCTCAGGAACACATGAACCACGGAAGAGGGGATGGGGCTGGGGCCTCTGGGGGCCAGCATGGGGATTAGGGGTTGCTTTGGTCTATTATTTTACATCTTAGTTGATTCAAATTAACCTCTCTCTGGCTAGCAGTACGCTTGACAGAGTTTTTTTTTTTCACAACTTGTCCAAGCACACAGGCATTCTGAACCCTTCCAAAATAGCAGGCTCTCAGGGAAGCATCCTGCCAGAGTACACAGGCTCTCGACATAAGGACTTCGGCTTAAGGAGAAAAAAAACACTGAAAACTCACTGAAATATAGAACTAAGAACTCTTAAGTTTTAGCAGCGTGAAAGCAAAAAACAAACAAACAAAACCCCCTGCCCATCCCATGTCTCTGTAGTTAAAAAAAAAAATCTAAATGACATCACTTAAGCTGCTTTCATTCACCTGGCAAATTATATCATTATTTCAGCAATTCATCAAATTTAGCGTTAGTTAATGGCACAACGAAGCAACAGATGCTTTATGGGAAACAATTTGGCAACCGTGTCAAGTAATTCCAAATGCCCATACCCCGTGGTCCAGTAATTCCTCTGCTGCTGAGTCACATTAAGAAAACAATTGCTGGGAGGATCACGGGTTTATTTTGAGAAATATTCATGGGATAGCTCAATAACTGGGGTAGAATTAATTATAAATACATCCCCCCAGGCAGCCATTAAAAGTCATGGTTGTTAAGAATGTCTTTTGCTCGTCTGCCTTGCTTTCGAGAAAGGATGAGTTGGATCCACCTGCCTTAGCTTCCAGAGGGCTAGGATCATAGGCAGGCACAGGTGTGCCAGTTGTGAAGAATTTGCAATGACAGTGGCCAGTGGCCCTCCTGTGTAAGCTGGTTGCAAAAAGAAATCTGACAATGAACAGCATAACACCAGCCTCATCTTAGTAATTTTTATAGTACGCAAATCGGTTGGGCGGTGGTGGCACACGGCATTCATCCCAGCACTTGGATGGCAGAGATAGGAGGATCTCGGTGAGTTTGAGGCCAGCCTGGTCTACAAAGCAAGTTCTAGGACAGTCAGGACTGTTACGCAAGAAACCCCCAAAGTGGGGGGGGGAATCTGACAAAATAGAAGGACCCTAATGCATAATTGCTAATGCATGCTGGCTAGAGATATCAAGTCTGATTTATGTTTCTGATTTTTCAGGTCAAGAAGCATTACAATCCCTCTGAATTTACACATCTTTTTACCACCTAACAAAAACTCAGAAAAGGACAATTCAGTTGTCAGTCATCAAAATGGTAGCAGAAAGCAAGCATAGAGCCATCTTCATCAATAAACCGAACCCCTCTTTTGGCACACGCTTTTCTGGCATTCAGTAATAATTTATTTACCCCGTTCCTCCTAACAGCTTCATGCTTAAACTGTCAAAGCTACAGTGTCCTACCCTTTTATTTGGGGACAGAGATGTATGCTCACAGTCTTTCATGAACACATCTGTACGGACATACTCAAGAGAATCCAGTGTTTGTACTCTTACCTGAATCATTTTAGTGTGGACGCCCTGCCCCATCTCAATGCCACCATGAGTGACGAGTACTGAGCCATCGAGGTAAACGTGAACCAGGGCGGCTGCCTGGGGAGGGACGAAAAGGACGAATCAGAAGAGGCGCTGACCCCTGTCAGGACTTGTAGCTGTAACTAAAACACTGTCCACCCCTCTCCCCAGTCCCTGCCCCCCAAATATATATCCCAACAGAACCAGGGCAACGGCAGGGCCAATGCTGCCTGGTGATCCCCCCAAAATGCTAATCCAAATGAGATCCACAGAGAAACGTTTATTGTTTGCAAAGTGACCCAGGGCCACCCTACACCAGTGGTTCTCAACCTTCCTAGTGCTGCAACACTTTAACATAGGTCCTTACGTTGTAGTGACCCCACACCACAAAATTTTCTCATTGCTACTTCATAACTGCAATTTTGCTGTTGCTAGGAATCATAATGTAAATATCTGATATGCAGGACATCTGATTTGTGACCCTCGGAGGCGTCGCGACCCACAGGCTGAGAACCTGAGCCATCTTGGCACAGAGCTGCAGACCTCTGGAGTGATCACCTGGCTGCACAGCTCCTCCAATGGTGCAGAAGCAACCACGCAGCCCACAGATATAAAGCTTGTCTACCCAGAAGCAGCTAGACTAAGTGACCTCGTTTACAACTGCCGAGCATGCGCTTCTGCCAAGTCTTATTGGGCTTGAATTGTCCACTGTGGATTCTAATTCACTGTGTGACTGTGATTGTTTATCTAGAAGCTGACAGGATAAAGATGGGGAGAGGAAGGGATCCTCCTACTCTCTGCTCATGGTCTTCTGGCTCCTGCCACACACAACACAGGGGCCAATGAGAGCCCATCACACAGCCCCACCCATTCCTGGTTCTCCCTCCATAAGACTCATGCAAACAGAGGAGGCACAACCAGTGAAGTAAAGGCTCGGCTGCATCTCTGTGTGCATGAACAACATACACACATACGTGTAATAAATTAGATAAGGAGTCCCCATCGCTGCTATAATACAGCCAGCTAGAACACAGTGGTCCTTCCCCAGTGAGCACACACAGTTCTATTCAAAACCAGAGGCAGAAACAGTAAGTGGGGTTTAGGAGCTAAGCAAAGACTGATTTAGTCAGCTAAAGGAACCTGGACAGCAATTCAAAGACTTTCCTCTTTAAAGGTATAAGGAGAGTGGGGGTTGGGGATGGGAGGTGGTGCTTGTCTTTAACCCTAGCACTTAGGAGGTAGAGACAGTGGATGTCTGTGAGTTCAAGAACAAGCCTGCTCTACAAAAGCTAGTTCTAGGACAGGCTCCAAAGCTACAGAGAAACTCTGTCTTGAAAACCCATTTTAAAAAAAGAAAGAAAAGAAAGTTACTAGGAGAAGCAACTCCTAAAATTGTATTTAAAGAGTTAAATAATTGACTTTTCCTGGTATAGCTGACCCTTACCAAGCAAGAAGTAGGGCACCAAGTGCCCCACAATGTCCCATTTCTATTTCATGTCTAGAAACACCAAGTCACAGTGGGAGAGGAGGAGTCTCTTACTGGACAAATGAACAGGTATACCCCGAGCAGGTATCTCAGCTGCTTAGCATCAGCCTACAATAAATCATGGGTGCCCCATTTCCCACAAAAATGTTCTTACCCACCGTGGGGGCGTAAGCAGATGAACCATTGTGTCCCAGAGTAATGTAGCTTAGGCTACACACAACCTGGGTGGGGCTTGACATCTGGTCCCTGCCATCACATGGTTGATCCAATGTGGAGGACATCCCCTCAGCTCCTCTGTTTCCCCAGGTCTCTGCCAGGTGACATTCCCACCTGGGTTCCAAGAACTGACCTGTCCCATGGCCACTGTGAAAAGACCCACAGGAAACTTCAGGGGAATCATGGCCAGCCCCCTCTTCTTCCAGGAATTCTCAGCGTTGAATTTCTCTACAGCTGTTTTCCTCATAGCGTAGGAAGACTTGGCCATGCATTCTCTCCAGCACTCCAGGAGGGGCTTGGCATTGATCTCTTGCTTGTAGGGGGTACAGTCGATTGGCTTGTACATGTTTATGGTTCGAACCTGTAACAGGAAGAGATGGAAAAGTGAGGGGAAGCTCAGAAGACATAGTTTGTTAACCCCCTATCTTTTTCCACCACCTCTGTCCGTACTGAAAGGGCCAGCTTATGTGCCAACGGTCTTCTCGCTCCCACCACACATGGCATAGGTTGACACTAAAGCCCTTCTCAAGCACGACATCTTCCTTAGCTCCTGCTCAGAATCGCATCAGCTATGCTAGACTCTCTTGTTTCTAAGCCATTCTTGTCCATGTTTATAGGATGGAGCCCCTGGTCTCTATTCCCATGTATCTCTGTATGGTCCAGGTACATCCCTGACTCTCAGTGCTTGTATTTGTGGGCATCTGTTGAAAGGTGCCCAGGATATGCAACCTGGGTTAGGTAGATGCTATGGTGAGATAAGACCACTTATTCCCAAAGCCAATCCACAGGGATATTTGTCTAAATTGAACTGACGGCTAGGAGGAAGGACAGATGAGATTACTCTGTAAATTCTTGGAGAGTTCCATGCATGCGCACTGCACATTTTAGCTGTTTCCATTCCCGTTGTCCTCTCTAGCCCTCACCCATCCCACTGAAACCTTTCTCCTTCCCAGGCTCTGCTCCCTGTGCATGCATCGTATGAACAACTCTACACAATTCATGCTCCTCATGCAGACATGCGTAGGAAGTTATTTTCTGCAGCATGGGCAACCGACTCGTGGTTACACCACTGAAGAAAGCGACATGCCTTGTCGAGAGCGACCACTAACAGCCATTATTCCCTCAAAGGCAGGTGGAAGCTGCATGATCTGCTTCCACTACCCATGATGAAATGCTTACTGGCTCAGTCTTGGATAGGTCTTACACAGGAAACCACAACCAAACATATTCTGATATCCCCAGAAGTCTGACACCCAGAGTAGACAGTGACTGTCTTCCGAGAACCAGTAACTAAGACCCTCATCCGAGAGCAAAAGACACCAAGTGTCTTCTATTCCTAGATGAGAAACCCTCCCGGTTATGGTCAGCTCCCTCCACAGCAGATAGAGGCCATTATAAGCACACACTCCCTAGAAACCCATCTAGAAATTGCCCAGATCCCTGTAAGAGGAAAAAGTGGAACGAAATGCAATGTGCCATAGGAGGGAATGTAGATTTTAAGAGATCTACATTGTTATCGACAGGAAGGGATATCTTTGAGTATTTCCCCTCTCACTCCTGCTACCAAAATAAGAGGACAGAGGCAATAAGGGCTGGGCAAACTCAGGCCAGTGATTTCCTCTCTGGATCACCTCTCTAATTTTGCAACCAGAATGACCCCAACCAAGCCTTTCCAGCTCAGATAGTCACCATCTTTTATACACAAGAGTTGAGTAGGATTACCTCTTCAGGGGATAGGCCACATTTGATTGCCACTTCTGTGATACAGACTTCAGTGACCAGTCCTGCCTGAGGGAAGCCGAACCCACGGAAAGCGGTGTTGGATGGAAGGTTGGTTTTGCAGACTCTGCCCCGGCAGCGTAGGTTGGGGAACTTGTACGCATTTTCCAGCTTCATGAGACCCATTTCAATCACCTGCAGAAACCCAGAATGGACATGAGAAGACTTTGGCATCCTGTGAATGTCATATCATACAGACACCTCCCAGTGAAACCAGGCTGGAAACAGCTCCCACTTCACATCTCAACAAGAACACTGAAATATGTGACATCCCAGGTCAATACAATTTGCTTTAAAATAATTTTAAGGGATTTGATTTTTTTCTCAATTACCTTTGATTTTCACACTTTAGAGCATATGCATTTTTTCAAGTTCCAGCTGTTTCCAGAAGCCCTGGATATGTTTGCATCCCTAAGCACTGAACCTATAGACCAAGGCAGTCTAGAAATTTTAAAGGAGTTCTGGTATCTGTTTTAATGCACAGATACTCAATCAGAGGAATCCTTCCTTCTACCAAATGTGGATACTTAGCAATGTCTGAACATAGTTTTGGCTGCTCAGATTGGGAGCTGGCTTGACAGGGACATCTACAGGTCAAGGATGCTGGTGACATCTCATAGTGCACAGAATGGCCTCCATAAAGAGTTACACAATTGGAAATATCCACAGAGCCAAAGTTGAGAAAGCTCAGTCCAGGGCTCACAGCTAAGAGTGGGCAGCATGGAGAGGAAACAGAGACACAAATTGGGCCATGGTCTTGTCTCCACTTGTGGTTTGCAGTAACTCAATGCTACTGTGTAGCGAGAGTCTCTGTACTCTCACCAAGTGTTAAGTAAAGAGTAAATGGTTCCTGAGTGGAGTCATTTTCTGTGACACTGTTTTGAGAATGAAAACTTCCTTTAATATGCTTACCATTAATGACTCATCCAGGGAGCTCCCTCCGTTGCAATAATGCTCCATGTCCAGGGCCACAATTCGGCCATCCTTCATGAATCCCACCTGTGGGCAGGAGACAGAGAAATGCCTGTTGATACTAGCTCAGAGGAACGAGTCTACAGAAAGTTTGCCAAATCATACTTTGGAAAGCTTCACAGAGTCAAATTGGACATCTGTTTCTTTGATATGGAGCTGGGATAGTGACCCTGGGGAAACACTGTGTGGCAGTTAATCATCAGCTCAAAGATCTAGAATCGCCTCTAGACATCCCTGGAGGGAACAATTCGATTGGGTTAACTGAAGTGGGAAGAGCAACCCTGACGGTGGGTGGTGCCATCCCCTTGGCTTAGGTCATAGACACCTTCAGAGGAGAGCAGGAGCTGAGCACAGCTCTCATACTTCCCTTCCTCCTGATTGCAATGCAGTGTGAACACCCTTCACGCTCTGCTCCTGTCTTCTTCACACCCCCTCCATGATGGGCAGTTCCCCTCCTCCCGACTGTGCTGCTGTGTGAGCCCCTTCACGCTCTGCTCCCGCCCTCCCCACACCCTCCCCATGATGGGCAGTTTCCCTTCCTCCCAACTGCGCTGCAGTGTGAACACCCTTCAGTTTCTGCTTCTGCCCTCTCCACACCCTCTCAATGACGGGCAGTTCCCTCCAACTAGAAATCGAAATAAATCCTTACTCCTTTAAGATGTTTGAAGGGTGTTTTTTTTTTTTTTTTTTTTTTTTTTTTTTTTTTTTTTTGGTTTTCGAGACAGGGTTTCCCTGTAGTTTCTAGAGTGAAGGGTGTTTTGTCACGGCCACGGGAAATGCAGAGAGTCTACTGTGGAACCTCTCTGCCTAGCTTTGAAATGGAAATAAATCAGGGGATGTGTAGAGGTAGGGGAAGATGATCAACACAGCACAAGAGCTCTTGAGACAGAGCATCCTTGTTACCACGTAAATATCACCTCATTCCCGGTCCTCACACCGCTCTCTACCACTGACCATCACTGCCATGGTCATGGCCTCTGTAACAACAGCCCAGTCCTTTTAATGAAGGTGCATTTAGGTGAAGGGCATTTCTGTTTCCATGTCCTGTTTTCCTTTCTCCCCCAAACTTACACAAACCAGATCACCAGCTTCCTGCCAGAATGCTCACAGCTTTTTGATTTTTTTTTTAGAGATCTCTAGGCTGTGTTCTGTGGCCTTCTTTGTCACGTGGTGCTAAGGTTTTCAACAAGCACTGTTTTATTGTATACAGTATACTCGGGAGCTCATCTGGTCCATATCCTACAACCACTTCTCGACTCTACCGCTTCCTGCCTGCATTCATCCTGCCTCCTGAGCCACATCCTGCTCCATCCTCTCACTCTCAGACCATCCTGCCTGCAGCATCACGAGCCTCCTGTGAGGACTCACACCAGTTACGGCTGCAACTCATCAACCATCAACTCAGTCTCACTGTTCGGTGTGAGGTCAAGTTTAAAGTGGTTATTCTGAGGCTCTGAGTCTCCCCCAGGCTGGCATCTGGGCACACAAGACTCCATTTCCTAGCCAGGGAGGTGGCAAAGTCAGTCTCAAAGACAGAATCGAAGTCCCACACTTACAGGGCTGGCTCCTGGTGTATCAGCCCCATGAGTGTGGCTTTGCCCACTGCCTTGTGTAATGGCTCCATGGAGGACTCAGAGACCCTGTACAGGGGGGTTCCAATAGAGCCCTTGGGGACGATGGCAACATTGTGACTACATGTGTACCTTGGCAGTCAGTAACTACAGGTGGCCACTGTGCACTCGAAATATTGTTAATGCCACTATAGAACATAATCTTAGTTTAATTGTATTTTCTTAACTTAAGTGTGAAGTTAAATACCTGCATGCACCTGGTGGTTACAGCATTAAAAAGTGCAGTCTAAAAGGGATAAAGTTGCCATTAGAGAAACAGGTCCCTGAATGACTAGAGCAGGTCCTCCCTCCCCAAATCTATGCCGGCTACAAGGCTGTTACCTAAATGAGAAATGACTCAATAAAGGCTTAAGATGCTGACAGATTTTGGTTATTTGTTAAAGCTATCAGATAACTTTAAAATGTAAAATAGTCTTTTAAAAGGCAATAGATAATTAATTTCTATGATAAAACCTTTTCTAGGAATTTCTGGTCATGGTTTTTCAAGATACGCTTGATATATTAAAAATGAGGACAATTTGCTAATAATTGCAATTTCATATAGCACTATTGTTATAGGAATTATTCTATTTCTTCCTTTTCTGTGAAAAGAATGGTTATCAGATCTCCATTCATGGACATACACAGTCAGAGGTTTTCCAATTATTCACTCTGCAGTGCACAGTTCTAGCTGGTTCTCTCTCTCTCTCTCTCTCTCTCTCTCTCTCTCTCTCTCTCTCTCTCTCACACACACACACACACACACACACACACACACAACTCTGAGGAAATCTCATTGAACTGGATGGTAATTCAGCTGGAGCACAAGAAGTAGTAAAACAGATGATCGTTCTGTCCTGGCTGGTTTTTATGTCACCTTGACACAAGCTAGAGTCACCTGAGAGGAGGGAACAGCAATTGAGAAAATGTCTCTATAAGATTGGGCTGTAGTCAAGGATGCAGGGCATTTTCTTAATTAGTGATTGATGGGGGAGGCTCCAGCTAATTGGGATGATGCCAGCCTGGGCTGGTGGTCCTGGGTGCTTTAAGAAAGCAGGCAGAGCAAGTCACAGGGAACAAACCGTTCCTTCATGGCCTCTGTACCAGCTCCTGTTTTCAGGATCCTGCCCTGACTGAGTTTCTGCCCTAAGTGCCTTCAATGGTGGACTGCAACATGGAACTGCGGGTAAATTAACCCTTTCCTCCCTGAGGTGCTGGGTCATGGCGTTTCATCACAGCAGTAGACACCCTGACGAGGGGACATCTGTTGATGCGTGTTTTCTCCCCAGCAGAGCAGACAGACACTGCCATCTGCGTTTATAGAATACTTTATCTGCAGCACAACTCCTTCCCTGCTCCTCCTCCTGCTCACTTTATACTTTCCAAGGTAAGGGTGGCGGCCTCCAGTTATTAACATGTCTTCTCCTCTTTCCAGAATGCAGCGGACTGCGCGACCATGTCTGCCACAGAAAATAAAGAAGCGTGAAACAAGCGAGCAAGAGAGCTAGCAATTATTCCTCAATGATAGTACGCCTTCCAGGTGTGTTGACTTCAAAGGCAATTTCCTGCTCTGGGAAATCCTTCAGCCAATGGCCTTTGGGAGGCTACCCCACTTTGGGAGTGGTCTCGTGTGCTATCCATGCAGATGTAGGGGCATGCACGCCTCTTGGCTGCTGAATTCAGTTCCAGTTCCTAGAGTACACAGAGAACTACAGATCGCTACTCTTTCTGTGAGTTTATTCCCACATAAATAAATCTCCATTTGGGGCTATGTGGAACTCTTTTGTATGCTAACAATTTCCTATGGTGAAGTTTTGAGAGAGACAAATAAATGTAAGCTTAACCCAGAAAATATCTATTTAATTCAAGAGAGAGGAGAGACACAGAGAAACAGAGAGAGAGAAAGAGAGAGAGACACCGAGGTGATGGGGAGGAAAGAGGGAAGTTGATTGACTTGGGGAGCCTAAGCAGTTACATAGCTGATCAATAAGCATACAGCTCAGAATCTCAGTGCTCAAGACAAGTAACCCCATCCACTCAGGGCCTGTTCCTGTTGACTTTCCAAGTAGTATAATACTTCATTTATTTGCTTATTTATTATTTATTTTGGTTTTTTGAGACAGGATTTTTCTGTATAGGCTTGACTGTCCTGGAACTCATTCTGAGGACCAAATTGGCCTTGAACTCAGAGATCCTCCTGTTTCTGCCTCCCACCTCAAGAATTGTAATATTTCCCCACTGGTTTCCATCATATTTTTCAGAATATTAAATAAGGCAAAGACGTTTCCTAAGCTGGCATCTGGTAACGGGTTTCCCCACTTACTTGCTGGCGGCAAAGGCGGTCACAGCGGCCAAGACGCTGGTTTTGTCCACTTTTCCTCCAAACGCCCCACCAACACGCCTTACATGACACATGACCTTGTTGGCTGACAGCTTCAAGGTAGAGGCGACTACATCCTGGGGACAGTAACAGTTTCCTTTAATCCCATCTTCAGCAAGACATACATGGCCATCACTGTCATACCCACAAGCTTAACAGGAAGTCTGTCCCCACGTGCCTGGACCATTACACAGATGGATTTCATAATACTGAACACGATACACAAGCCATGATGTTTATGTAGTTATCATCAATAACAGAAGGAAAACGTCCAATAGCCGCACCATCATCCACACCCATGATCACAGTTAGCTCACTTGGTTAGAACGACATTGCCCAAACCACTGTTACTATTAACTAGTTCTTTCTACAGCAGTGAAATACTTCTGTGCCTACTAGACCTCCGACCAGAGTATCTGTCCCACCCTCATCCCTCAGGGAGGTTTTCTGAATCAGTAAGCTGCTGTGGTCTTCTAAGCCTCTCTATTCGCCCGTCTCTACGTTTCCTGTCCTTTCTGGGAAACTGAGAATACCACCCAGCTGGACTTCCCAGGAAGTCTTGATCATCCTAATACTTATAGAGCATTTTGTCTAAACTATGGGTTTTTATTGAGGAGGAGTCCAAGATAAATGGCCCAGTGTCACTCAGGAAATGGAGCAGGAGAGCTGTGGACAGCAGCCATCCGGCACCTCTTGGTGCTCTACCTGCCCAGTGCCCTGTACACCCCCACACTCCTCCTCCCCTCAGGAAATGGAGCAGGAGAGCTGTGGACAGCAGCCATCCGGCACCTCTTGGTGTTCTACCTGCCCAGTGCCCTGTACACCCCCACGCTCCTCCTCCCCTGGCTCCTTGGTGCCTCCACTGCTTCCAGGTCCCTTCACTTTGCCTCCTTTTACCTCGACGCTTAGACCAGTGCAGCCTGACATCATCTCCTCCCCTGCACGAGAGCTGCCTGGGACATGGGACAAAAGCACCCAGTGTTTTCAGAAGAGACCGTGGTTGAATGGCTGAGTGGTGTTTGAACCGCGGAACTGCCAGGGATAGCCTCACTTCCGCCATCTAACAAGACTCACTCCCATTACAGAGGAAAATTAAGGCTTCTTCTTTGTGGGATTTCTGGGTGATTCTGACCCCGGCCCACTCTCCTTTCTCTCATTTCTTCCACTCAGGTTATTTTTGATTTATTGTGTTTAGTGCCTTGCCTCATCTTTTTCCAATACTGTCTCCTAACTGCTTCTTCTAAATCAGGTCTCATCACTTGACAGGACAGGCCTTTCTCATTTCCCCTCTGTTTCTCAACAGCCAAGAGGACATCAAAAGATGTTTGCTGTTGCTGATTTTAAAGCTATGGATCCACAGACAAAGTCTTCTCTCTTCTCTCCATTTTAATAAAACCCCTTTTATATGTTAGGAAGCTATACGGCTAGTTATATCCAATTTAATATGGCTATTAGTACTCAATATGTTGTTCTGCCTGTAACTGTTCTCGGTACATTTTGCTGGCAGAACCTATTTAGCCGCGCCCCCTCCTTAGGACCCCGTGTTACCTGTATGTATTTGGGATACTGTGTGGAAACATAGACGTCAATCTCTCCATCCTCTCCCTTGGGAACAACAAGCATGCTCTGGGTTTCCAAATAGAAATGCTCCTGGCCTCCTATATGTATTTCACCTGTCACAGGAAATACTAAGACGTCAGAAACTGGCAGAAAAGCAGGCAGGCAGTCTCTCCCACCCACTCCCGTGATCTCCGGACACAGAAACTCCACTGAGCAAGCTCTAGACAGAGAAGCCACACCATGAAGGTGACGAATCCCAGTGTTCAGCTTCCAGGAATCAGAGCTATAGAGGGGAACCTTGGGCCTGTTTGCAGCCAGAGCCCTAAGGTTTCTAGAGCCAAAATTCTGTGACAGGAGACTTCTAGGTCCCAGACGAAAGGAATATTGTGCTCCTCCCAATTCCTCCCCCTAAATGCATCTAGTCCCCTGAACCCTACGTGTAAGCTGATCTAAGAAGTATGACAGTTAATTGTCCAAAATCGAGTCACCGTGTCATACACAACAGAAATGGCAGCCAGGGGCCATTGGAGAGAACACGGCCTGTGTGTTTGCAATCCAGAACTGTCTCCCAAGCCCAACCCAAAGTGAAGAGGACCTAATGTAATATTACACATAATTGTTATCTACCAAATATTGACACACACCAGTCAGAGTGTGCCCATGTTCTGCCGGCGATGCTGCCAACGTCACTGGGCTTCTGTAAACGGAACTTGGATACTCTTTTCTCCACCAACAAACCTGACCTTTCCCTTTGTTCTCTAGATAATAGGGTAACCCTTCTCGGCATCAATCTCCAATATCGAAACCTCTATTTTTTTTTGTATATTATCTCCAAATAAATCCATTCATCTCTCTCTCTCTCTCTCTCTCTCTCTCTCTCTCTCTCTCTCTCTCTCTCTCTCTCTCTCTCTCTCTCTCTCTCTCTCACTACAAACTGACAGAAGTCCCTAAAGCTAGAGGGCAAAGCAGCTTGAGTAGGAACTTCAGGTTACAATAAAGGACCCCCAATAGCAGTGGATCTCAGAGTTACTGCTATCCTGCACCTCATGTGAGCCAGTACTGGCTCTAGAGAAGCCAGAAATCCCCAAACACCCAGAGGCGAAGTACAAACCCCACTCCCACTCCCACTACAGAGGCAAATGAAACATCTTTGCAGGGTTTCTGGGTGATTCTGACCCTCGGCCCACTCTCTTTTTACTCAGTTCTTCCACTCAGGTTATTTTTGACTTAGCGAGTTTCATGCCTTGCCCAGTCTTTTCCAATACTGTCTCCTAACGGTTTCTTGTATAGTGGGTCCTATCACTTAATAGGACAGGCCTTTCTCATGTTCCCTCTGTTTCTCACAGTAAGAGGACATCAAAAGATGCCTGCTGGTTACATAACTAATTTTGGAGCTATGGAAAAACAGCCTCATGAACACAAAAGGACCCTAAGGAGAGAAGACTAGGAAGACAGAATCCCTTTACCCAGGAAGCAACAGATGCCAAGAAGAACCTGGAGCCCCAGCTCTCCCTGCAGAGGTCAAGAGGGGAGCCCAGGGTGTTATGAGTACTCCCCAGCTCCTTACTGGGCCATGTCAATGATTCCAACAAGATATGGTGGTAACCCCTTTAATCCCAGCACTTGGGAGACAGAGGCAGACAGATCTCTATGAGTTCAAGTCCAGCCTCTTCTGCATAGTGAGTTCCATGACAGACAGGGAAAAAACATGTCTCAAAAACTCTAATAATAATAATAATAATAATAACATCAACAATAATAAAAAATATGCCAGTCTGAAAAATATAATAAATAAACTATAAAAAATGGAGTCTCATAAACCATGTGGCCAAGAACAGGGGTCTGGGGCTGTGTCACTGAAACCAAGTATTTGAGAGGTAATGGTTGAGCGTTTTCTAACCTTGGCAGATAATAGAAACCCACAGACTTAAGATGCTGAGTGACCCCCAAACTGGATAAATCCAAAGCAATCCTCAGCATGACACAGCAGGGTTCAATTTCAGAAAAACTAAAGACTAAACTAATCCAGGGAAAGGTTGGTGCCTGCTCTGCGAGAAGAAAGCACTTCTAAGAACACTCTGTTATTTCTCCTCGGTAACCATGGTGACAGAGGAGCTGGGACAAAACTTTCGACTGTAGAATTCTGTATTTGATGAACTATCCTCCAACAAGGAGGGGGAAGTCACAGTAACAGAGCAGGCTGGCGATGGGCGAGAAGATGCCCTGCTTCTGTGTCCCTCACGTGACTTGTGGGTCCCACCAGAGACACAGGGAAAGGTCTCTGAATGGGGACTGGCTCTCCGGGAGCAGCACCCCTGAGGCTGTGGGATGGTTTCTAGAAGCCAAGGGAAGCCCTAAACTAGACATGACCAGAAAGTTTCCCCGTGGCTCACTGCTAAAGCAAGCTTTACCTTCAAGAATTTGGTCAGCCATTTTGAAGGCTTCATCCACATCCCCACACTGCAGCTTCCTTTCCGGCCCAAAGAAGGACTTGTGCCGCACGGCTTCCTGCAACGGGAATGGGGAGAAAAGCGAGGCTTCCTGCGTTAGAAAGCCTGGGAGTCCAAGCCCTGTGGAGAATGGTCGGGTCTGGGTCGCATTCCTCTTGTGGAAGGAATCCTGGCATTCCCCCACTGGCCCTGGGACGCTAAGCTGAAAGCCAAGCTTCAGAGATTCTCCGAGAAGCAAATGCAAACGTGCCCAGTGAGTTCGAGGACTCAGCCTGCTCAGAAAACACCTAATCCTAGGGGATCCAGTATAGAACGATTGTGTTCCAGGCTGACACAGACCGAGACAGAGCTATCCATCCCTGGTCATTGCCCCCACTTCCTAGTGTTTGACTCAGGGCCTCTCTGAGCATCATCCGTGGCAGGCACACACACAGCCCTCGGTGACATGAGACACAGAAAGGGCTCCATGTCGTAACTACCTATAAATGCTGGCTGAACCACCAATGACTGGAGTCACTGGCTCTGTCTGGTAAATTCATGCTCCTCCTGGAGGGCCATGATCTTTTCTTTTGCACAGGGCGGTGGAGCACTACGGACCACCAGCCCTGGAATGACGGCTCACATAAGGCTTGCTAGGGTACCACAGCCCTGGAACGGACTGACTGCTCACACCCACGCTCTGGCCCCTGATCTGTCTCCACCAACTTGATCTCATACCTCAATCGTCAGGATCAGCGGCTCCAGGTCTTGGTAGACGACCTTCACTCTCTCCGCTGCCCGTTTAGCCTGGGTCTCAGACTCAGCGATCACGGCACAGACCAGATGGCCCACGCAATGCACCTGAGGCACGGAAAGGAGGCACACGCAGTTGGGCTCCTCCCATTGGCTGTGGTCCTCGCTCCCACTCTTAGAGAGGCAAAACTCTGCTTGTGTGGGGCAGACTGTGGGGCCAACTCTGAGGACAGCTACCTGGCACTGGCTTGTTAACATGTAAAGGCCAGGATTCACATGGCCTCTAATGGGGTGCACAGGCCTGCCTTGGGGAGCTTCACACTCAATTTCACACTCGTGAGAGCCTAGTTGTCTTTAAAATGAGAGCCAGAGGTGGGGCTGTTTGAAATTAGGAAGTTCTTTTGGGTAGACAGAGGTCTGAGATGTCTCAGCTATGCGGAGAATCTCTGTCCCGTCTTTGCTGCATTGCAGTAGCCTGAGATCCAGTCATCAGAGTTAATCATTTGACGCCTTCACCTGGCCTGTGTTGGAACAGCTCCCCTCGGCTTCACCACCATCTGGGAAGCAGTACGTGAAACAGACACATAAATGGAGCATGAGCTCTCACTCCAGGAATTACGGTAGGCTGGGGGTTATCTACAACATGTAAATGAACTTATCACAAGGAGAGGGGGCTGAGCCCATTAGGTCTTCCCTGGAGGGGAAGTGATGTAAGGGCAAGGACGGCACATCTTTGCTGAGCTCGTTATAAAATGCCATGGGAGATGGACAGTGCACATGAACAAACCGTGGATTCCTTCCTCTAGAATCTGACTTCATTATACATACAAACCCAAGTACCCAGTTCTTCCCCTTTTCCCTTCCCTTCCACATATCCAGCAACCCCCATCCACTTGATTCAGAGAGAGTAAGGCACATTGCTTTGGAGAAGACCCAATGCCCTCTCTACTGTATCTAGGCTGAATAAGGTATCCATGCAAAGAGAATAGGTTTCCAAAAAGCCAGTACAAGCAGTAGGAATAAATCCTGGTGCCACTGCCAGTGACCCCCTCAGTCTGCCCCAGGCATGCAACTGTCAACCACATTCAGAGGGACTAGTTTGATCCTACGCTTTTGTTCCCAGTCTGGCTGGGGTTGGTGAGCTCCCATTAGCTCAGGTAGACTGTTTTAGTGGGTGTCCCCATCATGGTCTTAACCTCTTTGCTCATATTCTCACTCCTCCCACAACATATTAGACACTATCTCTATGAAAACATGGGGTGCCACTGACTGAGAAAATTGTTCAAACAGAAAGCAAAAAGGCGATACCTCATCTGTGGCCAGGAATGTCACTGAGTCAAAGGTGTTCGCATCCTGAAGATGATCTGCAGTAATGATGTCCACCACGCCCGGCAGGCTGAGTGCCTCTGACAGGTCCATGGACCTTGGGAAACAGAGCAGACAGCTCCTCAGAGCAGACACGTGGGCCAGAGACACGGAGATTGTGGAGGTTGGGAAATGAGGACCATTGGAGAGGTAACTACTCTGACAGTTCTCTGCCAGACACAGGACAAAGTTGGGGCACAGTCAAGTGACTCTGTAAAGGACATTGTGAGGAATCCGACATCTCAAGCCCATGTCCTCTCTACTTTGGGGGTCACCAAGCCTCCGTTCACCCCCTCCATTCCACTACATTCCTTTAACAGAGCAGAGTCAGACATGGAGGAGAATCTCCCCAGCTGTGGGGTGAGGACACTTACACGATCTTAGCGTGTGCTCTGGAACTGGTTACAAAGGTCAGGAAAAGCTCCCGGTCTACTGCAGGCATGTCGTCACAGTAGATGGCCTCACCGGTGGCATGCTTAATCCCGGAGAGGTGCATGATGGGACGCCCAATCGGGTCTTGAGGAATCTGCTTTGGGTCCACCCTCTGTTGAATAGAGGACCGACATCTAGCTTTATGTTTCCATAGAGACTGCAGGGATGATCACAGAGTGTGTCTCCCATGAGAGAGTAGCGGTGTACATGTATGCTAAAGCCAGAATACTCCCGAGTGTGAAAACTGCCACTCTCTTCACTATTCCAAACAGCCTATTAGAACAATTTAATAGTCAGATTGGAATGTGCAAATGTGACACATTTTTATTTTCTTAGCTTTTGAAATTGAGATCCCAGATATCTCTAACGGAAACTCTACTGGTCTAAGCACATGGGTTTCAATCCCTTCTTTATATGACACCAAATCGGCATACTGGGATTCAGGCTGGAGCGGGGATCTGAAGTGGCCCCAATATCCACCGGCTCCACCCATCCAACTCACTGCCCTGCTCCCTGACAGCGCCCCCTCCCTCTCCTCAGAGACCTGAGCTGGGGAGGAAAGACAAACAGATGATACAGCATCATCAGGTATGTCTGCTCAAGTGCTGCAGAGGGAGAAATCAGTTTCTCTGAAAAAAATCTCCCCCAAAGTACAGAAAAATCATATTAGGCTCTCAGCTTCCACACTATTTCAGTGAAAAATTACCCACATTTCTTTTTTGTTTTTTATAAAATACTCTCAGAGATTTTCTGTTTCTATCCTGAGGAGCAGAATTCTAGGTAATTTATAGGCTCGGACACTGAGAGAATGTGTTCCCAGGGATCTAAAAGGCTCCTGGACTTTTCTATTATTAATGCTAACACCTTTTACTGTTAATAATAGAACATTTCACAACCGTGAAGAAAATCTTCTGAAACTTTATGGTGTCCGGTGTGCCAAAAGACTGAGGAAATGTTCAAGCCCATGACAGCCAGATGTGAACGCTGATTTATCAAAGTAGCAGCCAGCTGGAGTGGACAGCGGGTGAGCTCGCTTGGCTACCTCCTTCTGCTGGTTACGTGGCTAGACACAGTGGGTGAAGGTGGATAGCCCCCCAGTCAGGTGATCTCCTGAGGCCACCAGGGACGGTCTGGATGCAGAATGTCTCCCAAAGGCTTGGTTCTACCGGGGCGGGCTGGGGTGGAGGTGTTAGGCCATTGGGGGAGCACATCCCATTTCTTTCTTACTTGCCGGTATGAAGGTCACAGTTGGCTCTGCCATGCATCCCTCCCCTGTCATCTACTCCTCACGGCAGAGCTTAAAAGAGGGGTCCACTCGTCAAGGACCCTGATGCCCAACAACCCTCCTCTGTCAATGATGACCTGTTTCTGTGAGGGTCTGAAAGCGAACTTTCATAGCAAGAACGTGATTGGGAGAAGTGTTTGTTGTGAGAGCTGAAATAGCTCTAGAAACTCGGATGCTCATGTGTCCATGAGTGTGTGTGTGTGTGTGTGTGTGTGTGTGTGTGTGTGAGAGAGAGAGAGAGAGAGAGAGAGAGAGAGAGAGAGAGAGAGAGAGAGAGAGAGAGCAGCCGGGAAAAGTAAACAAAATTTATCTGATTTATCTGTATGGGAGACACACTGCACCCCAAACTTTGATTCAGAACACAGCTGTACAAATGCATTCAGTATCAACCGCTCAGGAGACTCAGTTTTCTTGGATCACCTGAACAACCATCATTGACTTTGGTTCCTCCCTGAAATACAATCCATGGCCAAAGTGCTCTAAGGGTCTCTCCATAAGTCACAGACTGTGAGTGTGTTCTTCACAGAACACTAGGGAAAAGGCAGCTGTTCTTAACTTTCACAATGTTCTCTCCCCAAGAAGTTTGGCATCTTTAAATTTTTGAACATATTGAACTGCAATCCTCCAGGGATCCTCAGCAACTTCAGAGTTCACTGTGGTGTGTTTTGAATTTTTATAACGAAATCTGTCAACAGGTTGGGTGTACTGATGTTTTAAAATCTCTTCTCATTCCTTGCTTAACAAACTCTAGGTCCAGGTTCCTGACAATTATTTCAAGAAAGCACACATTAATCTTATCCAGTTTACCAGCAGAACGGCTCCATGTTATATTTTTATGGTGTTATGACAGGACCTTCCATTTGAAAGCTATGGGAAAGCCAGCCATGGCACACAGCTTTAATACCAGTGCTCAGGAGGCAGAAGAAGGTGAATCTCTGAGTTCCAGGCCAGCCTGGTCTACAGAGTGAGTTCCAGGACAGCCAGGGCTACCCAGGGAAACCGCGTCTGGAAAAATAAGCAAACAAAACAAGCAAACAACAACAACCCAAGCTCCGGGGGTCCTACACTTTCAGGAAACCATGTCTGGAAAAACAAACCAAACCCACCAAAGCTGCAGGGTCGCACACTCTCATAGTGCAGCCTGCAGCAGGAAACCTGGGAAATGCTCGCTGTGCCCTGCTTGATTTCACAATAAGATGAACCTGCGGAAACCCACGTGGACAGGAAGGACTCGGGAAGAAGGTTCCCAGTACAGGGAAAACACAAACTAGCAGCTGTTGCAATATCTTGTGGTGTGGTTCCATGGCCCCTGGGGGCGGGGTGTGTTCTTGTCCTCTGATCTACCAAAACATTTCACCGGCCAACTCAGAACTGGGCTTTGATGAATCGCTACAAAGCCAGGGTAGGAAGCCAGGAGCAATGGCCAGCTTGTTTATGTCCATGGCCTGAATATATATCAGGCTTTAAGATAAAACCAGGCATATTTCTTTAACATTTCCTGGTTTTTGGTTTGCTTTGTTTTGTTGTTTGGTTTTTTCGCTTTTTTTTTTTTTTACGTGATTTTTAATTGGTTTGGGTTACTTTTCTTTTTCCCTTTTTGAGGTACTAGGTATCAAACTCAAGGCTCTGTCCATACTCCACCACTAAACCACACTCCCAACCACACTCCCAACCTAGTTAGGAAGTTTTAATAGATACTGAAGAAGGCAACGTGTCCCCAATGGGCAAAGGCTCTGCAGTCCCCTCTTTGATTTGCTTGTTTGGTTGTTTTGTTCTTTGAGTTAGGGTTTCTCTGTGTAGCCCTAGCTGCACTGGACCTCATTCCTATAGACCAGACTGGATTTGAACTCACAGAGATCTGCCGGCCTCTGTCTCCTGAGTGCTGGGAATAAAGGCGTGCGCCCCCACTGCCCTTCTTGTCTTTGAAATTAAACATACACACATGCACACACACTAACACACGCAAGCACACACGCACGTGTGCACACACACTAAAACACACTCACTAACACACACACACACACACGCACTAACCTGGTGGGTTAATGTTCTCCAGTGAGGTGCTGAATGAAGATCTTCTAATGCACTCTCATGCCTGACTTCCAGGCTGGGATAGTGAGCTGGGTCCTGCAGAGGAAAAGAACAGTGGGAATTTAAATCTACCAGAATGTTCTAGGGGAGAACGCTGGTGCAGCTCCCAGCAACCAACTCTACTCTGAAGTCTAGAGTTGATTAAGTGTTCACCCTTTCAGAGCCCTGGGATCTAAATGGGCTCCTGACCACAGGAGGACCCTGCAGGTACATATCCTCCTCTGTGTTGTGACAGACCACAAGAAATCAGAATATCACTCACTGCCACCGTCTCTGCTCCTTTAGATTATTTTCCGGTCATCACTATTTTCTCAACCTTGTCTAGATAACAGACTTGCTCTCCTAAGTGGCAGGAGGGGGGTATGCACCAATACAACAACGGAAAGAAGTCAAATAAAACAGAAAAGACAAAACTCGACATGCAGGAAAAGTCAGAACCAACGCCCATTATAGCAAATGTCCCCAAAGCTGCTTAGTGACATCTGCAGGCACAGAGAAGGGCAGAGGGGCACAGCTGCCATCTCCCCACAGAAGGGACCTTCTGAGAACAGACAGCAGGTCAGGCGCTATTTTATAAAGACGTTAAATGATATACTTCACGATTATTTTATAATTTATAATGATTTAACCTTTATAGTTAAAATTTTTAATAGAAAATAAAGCCAGCAGCAGCTAGTATTTCCAAAGAGAGGAAGCTAAATGGGGCAGACGTTGTCAAATATATCAGTGGATTCACCAAAAAACTGTATTGTTTGCTGCTCATCAGGAGTTAGTGTCTACAGCTGCTTTATTTTCTCACTTTTAGAGACCTGGTGGAAATACGTCATTTAGAGACGATTTCAAGCTCGTCATCGCGAACATCTTATATGGCTTATTGGTTCTTATTTATCCTCATCTATACTGAGAAGACAGCCTTTCGAGATCTTCATGAGAGGACTTCCTGTCCTCTATTGATTTATTTATGTATTATCTTTTAGGAATTCTTTGAGAGCTCTGTATAATGCGTTTTGATCCAACTGGCCCCCTCTCCCACCTCTTCCCTCCAACTTAAAGTTACTGTCTGATTTCTATACAAGGCAAGGAATCATGGCATCTCGTCTAATTGGGTTGATTGTGGCAGGAGGCTAATGTGGACCATTAGGTCCAAGTTCCTTTCACCCAGAAAATGATTTTCAGAGAACTTTTTCTAGGCATGCTTTCTCTGGGCAACAATCACATTAGCCCTACGCTCAGGGAAAGCAGAAGAATGCCTCTGGAATACTAGCATCGCCAAGAACTGTCATTCTAACCAGCATCCTCTGAATCGCTGGGACCACGCCGAGCCTCCTCCCGCTGCTGACTCACTTCCCAATACGGGGGTGGCTGCCATCTATGTATGAATGAGGGTTAACCCAGACAAAGAATCACACACAATAAGGTAAGCTTCAGCAGGTGGGAAGAAAATGCATTCACCTCATTAATATGTTTTCTCAGCATTATCCAGACAGATGAGAAGTCGTAATAACTGAGAGGTGTTAAGCAAACCCCTGTGCAGGTCTGTGCCTTCCTTGTAATCCCTCTTCAGACATACAGCCATCCATGAGACCACCCAGTGAAAGCCATCGGGAGGATGTGATTCTAGTTTCTCATCCTCTCCGGTCCACGGATCCTCAGCAGGGTCCGCTGCCCCTGCTTTGGGCATCACAGTGCACACAATGGCTCCACTTACCATTCTCCTTAGACTCTGGCACACCTCCAGGTAGAACTTGAAGAGAAAGCTGATAATGAGGGTCCTCTTGAACTCCACCTTCCCCCCGGGAGCAGAGCCTGGCAGGGTGACTTCATTCAGAACCAGCCTGCACGCTGTGTGGAGCATCTCTTCATCCCAGGGCCTGTGAGAGGCACGGGAGGAGACTCAGACTGCCAGGGCTCATGATCTCACAGGCTGGGCTAATGCATAAGGCCCAGGGCTGCAGTCTTTACGGGGAGCAGGAGAGCAGGGTCTGCAGCCAGGAAAGCTGAGTTTAGGATGCTCAGCAACTCTCCAAGCATCTGGCTGGGTCTCACCATATCCTCACCCATCAGAAGTCCTGAGCCCAGGAGTCACTCCCTGCCTCATCTACTCCTAGGACATTTCTGTTCACCAGCTCCCGGGTAGCACTGTGTGTGTGTTCACATATGTAACCTGCTCAGCCACTCATGAGGTAGGTTTGGTTCTCTGTAACAGGCCACGAAACGGAGGCTCCATGGTGTGAAAAAGACTGACTGCGTTAAATTAAGAAGTAAAGGAGACTGAGCTAAGATGTGCACCAGGCAGTCTGAGCCACTGAAGCCTTAAAACACACGTGCTGAATCATTACTCTCTCTTAATTCATCTAGAAAGTTCTCAAGAAAGATTACCTATTGTTACCTACAGATAAAACAGCTCAGGTAAGCAAAAAAGAAGGTTAGCAACCAGTTAGCACACGCTCTATTTTTAATCAGAAAAAGATCTTCAGATTCCCCTTAGAAAAGAATGTAAATTCATATGAGAAGAAATGAGCATCTGACCCCCTTTCTGTCCCTGTCTCTTTCTTACATACACATATACACACACTCATGTACACACACCAGACACGTGCACATGCATCCACGCTCACACACTATGTACACAGATTACAGAATGCTCCTTTCTAAATTTGCCAAGAAGCAACAAGGACGATGATATCTTGTTGGAATTTCCAGCCATCAAACCGGGAGATCCCAAGCATTTTGTCTTCTTTCTGTTGCAGCTTCCCACAGGGCAGGTGGCTCGGGTACCTGGAAGCTAAGGACACAGCGTCTCACCTTCCGATGAGTTTCTGGCAGGAGTTCTTAGCACTGACGGTGGTGGGACCAACACCGCCATACACAATGGAAAGCTCCTTAATGAGGTCACCGCCCTCTCTAAAGAGGACCCTCATTCCAGAGTTGACGATCGCTAGTGCATTCTGCTGGCGCTGGGCTTGTCGGAAGGCTGACACAAACTCCCACTGAGAGAAAGAGCCACAGACAGAACTCCCCTGAGAGACAACTCCAAGCCAAAGGTATTTGATTTCAGCACACTTTCTGTTATAGCCTCTGTCCTATGTTCCTTAAGTTCAGACGCTTGAATTTTAAACCTTAGTACTTCAGTTCTTGGGGTCAAAATAAAAGAGAGGCCCTAATAAGTCAGGACCCTAATCCCAGTTGACTGGTGTCCGTGAAGAGACAAATTGGACAAGGACATGAAAAGGACCACAAAATGGTAAAAGAAAGGCAACTATGGTCAAGGTCCGAGGTCTTACAAGACGTCACCAACAGATACCTCGATATCAGAGTTCTAGCCCTAGACGTCCCAGGAACTAAAGCTCCATTATTTGAGCCACTCAGTGTGCTTCTGTGGGACGGCAGTCGGCCTAAACCATCACATCTCCTGTGGCAGGCTTGATTCTCCCACTCTACAAATGAGGAGCCATGGACTTGGGGTGATTCATTAATTAGTTCAAGTCTTGAAACCAGAACTCAAGCCCCAGGGTATCCAACTTCAAACGCGTGATTTCCCCCTGAAAGGTCCCCTGCAAATGTCTTTTCAGCTTCATTCAGGCCCCAGGATCTAGGCAGAGCTGTCTCTCTTAGGGAAGACGTCAGAAAGGGCAAAGGACGCCTTTGGAAAAGCAACTTTAGAGTTTGGGGCAGAGGAAGAGGAAAGATGGTCTCCTAAGTTCTAGAAGTGGCAGAGGTTACACAGCAAGGGGACAGTGACTGTGTCCAAGCCCCTCCGCCCCCCAGCACCAGTGGCCCCTGTCACTTCCTAGGGTGAACTTCATCCCCTCTGCAAACACACGTCTGTGTCTTGAGCCTGCTCAGGCTACAGCCGGTGGGGCCACTTGAAGTGGAGAGGAAGGGCTATCCTTACCTTCCTGGAACACGGGATGCTCACTGAGACCAACACTTCCTGAGGTCTGAGATCCGCATCGGGACTCTTGCGGAGAAACTGCTCACTTAAGGGGATCTGTCGATCTCCATCTGTGGAGAAATGACACCTCCTCTGGAATCTTTAGTCTCTTGAACAAACTTCCCAAACTTGGGAAATGATTCTATGGACTGTTGTGGGTGGCAGTGTGTGTGTGTGTGTGTGTGTGTGATGTCTCTCTGTGTGTGTGATATCTCTCTCTCTCTCTCTCTCTCTCTCTCTCTCTCTCTCTCTCTCTGTGTGTGTGTGTGTGTGTGTGTGTGTGTGTGTATGTGTGTGTGCGCATGTGTGAGGTCTGACAGAATCTTAAAATGTTTCCTCTAGCCTAGCCCTCCTCCCTGGGAGACAGTTTTCAGACAGACTGAGCGACTTCTCAGACTCAGAATGGTAAAGGAAATTATAGATGTTATAGAGAATAGTCATGTTCCACACAGGACTTCCTGCTTCCTCAGAGGGAGAGCAACAAACCAAGCTTAGTAACTCCCCGAACAGAAACTGCTGTTACCTTTGGACCATAAGTTGAGGGTACAGTTCCCCACAGCCAGGAGGGGATTCAGATCGGAGTCCAGATGTCTGCTCACGATGTGGCCCCCTAGAGACTATAGAAAGTGGTCACTGTCACTTCTGTTACACAGTTATGAAGCACAGCACTAAAATAAAAGTTAAGTGATACATCGGAGAGCTGTTCTTTTGGTTTCTTTTAAAGAACGGGAAGGAGTCACCAGTTACAGTCACCAAAGACACGAGTGCCAGAGTAGACTTGCTGAATACATACAGCCATGTTCCTGATCTGGGACCCGGCCAGA
Organism: Arvicola amphibius; assembly: GCF_903992535.2. Lineage (NCBI taxonomy): Eukaryota > Metazoa > Chordata > Mammalia > Rodentia > Cricetidae > Arvicola > Arvicola amphibius. The sequence goes on from NC_052064.1 coordinate 31,524,720, forward strand.
GTTCTGAGGTGCTTCAGGAGGGCACGGTACGTCTGTGTCTTCTCTTCGGGAAGCTTCCGGACCACATCAGCCAGAATGTCCTTCACCTGATCCAGGCTGAGGCCAGCACCGAGGGTCAGCCCTGAAATAAAGTCTCCCGTGAGTGATGCCGTGTGGTAGGTGATGACCTCAAAGAGTTAGACCAGAGCTACAGGCGTAGGAATCTTGATATTGGATCCACGCTGCTGCGTCTATCGGTCGTGGTGGTGATGGTGACGGTGATGCCGGTGGCGTGGGGATGGCGGTGATGCGTAGATTGATGGTGGAGTCGGTGGTGGAGAGCGTGAAGGTGACTGAGTATCACATATTATACTGATAGTAATAAAAAAACCCTCCACGTATGTAAACACAACCACGAGATATTAATAGGTTCACTTCAGAGAAGACAAAACTAAGACTCGGCTCAGTCACGACCCCAAGATCTTAGATACACTATGTCATCGCCAAGAATCGGATTTCAGGGACTTTATCCCAAGCCCCCATCCTGAGGACTGCTGGGTCTCACTGCCATTTAACCACAGTCCCTTTGTGAGAATGAAACAGGCCAGACTGCAGAGGCCTAACCCCCACGCATTTCCTTCTGCCTCGCTCTGGAGAGCAGCCAGAATGTCTCATTCCGCTGCTTCTTCTGTTCTCCTCCATGGCCCAGATCCTCCTAGAATCCTTGTTAGTTTCCCTGATACTGCAGTTGGAAGAAAAGTCCCTCAGTGACAGTCTGACTTCTCAGACTGTGTCAACTGGAACTTCAGAGAATTCTGCCTGGACTCCCTCCAGACCTTCCCAGCTCTGTCTGAAGAGAAACTGGGAAGTCTCACTAGAAACAGCTCTCCGCTGCCCATCACTGGACTCGGCGGCAGACCAGGGGAGTGCACTTCCAGGGAAACACAGAGGGTAAGAACTCACCATCACCGGCCTGGCTCACAACACACATCTCTTCAATTCTGTCAGGAGAAATTACGACGGGGTGGAAGACACCTTTAAACTTTACTTCAGGCCCTGAGGGATTATGGGAGAGACACAGGATTAGAATAAAAGGATTTTGACTACTCTCTTAAATTTGAATCATGATTAACCCTATGTCTTAGGACATATAAAAGTTGATTCCTTTTATTGGGCTGTTTATTGCAAACCACAAGCAGAGCCAGTGACCGCTAAAACTCGAGGACTCTTTAGAATTGTTAGCCCTAAAACTTGTGCTATGTAGTACACTCAGATGTCACTGGGAGAAGATCCTGGGGCCCTGCAGAGAGATGGGCAGCCACCCTAGGCCTATGTGGAAAAGGAGAAGACCCTAACACTGCCTTTTAAGTAAATCACATTGTACTCACAGAGACAGCACCCAGAGATGACAGACAGAACAGTTTCAGGATGATGTAGGCACCAGATGGAAAACCAGAACACTGGCACCCCTGATACTGGCCTACCATTGGGCCAGCCTGTGCTCAGTGAAGCCCAGGCTAGTCCTGCTGCTAGGTTAGCATGGGGCCAGCAAGCCAGCCTCTGCTCCAGTGAAGCACAGGCTAGCCCTGCTGGTGGGTTAACATGGGGTCAGCAAGCCAGCCTCTGCCCCATTGAGGCACAGGCTAGCCCTGCTTCTGGGTTGGCATGGGGTCAGCAAGCCAGCCTCTGCACCTCTGAAGCCCAGGCTAGCCTTGCTGCTGGGTTGGCATGGGACCAGCAAGCCAGCCTCTGCACCTCTGAAGCACAGGGCAGGCAGTTTCTCATGCTGGAACATCTCTTGAACAACACTGGGTTTCCTGGCTGAGCTCCTGACAACACACCCACGTGATTCTTGTTTCCCTCATAAGACATCCCAGGGGGTTCACATACCCACAGAGGTGTTCCCCATCACGATGGGGGCCTGGGGATACTTGAATTTAACCTCCACGAGTTCCTTCAGAGTCACTGGGGAAATCCACGTCATTCTCTCGCCTCTGAACACCCTGGTCTTGGGTGACTGTTTCTCAGCCAATGTCTGTGAACAAGGCAGCAGGGATACGAGAGCTTATGACCAAATTCCCTCCTCTTCTCATTCGATTTTTATTGAAACAGAGAAAAGAAACACTTATCTTCTAAAAACTAAATTGTGTGACATAAAATATAGCTCCACCAGGGGTCAGATTTCAAAGTTGAAGATGGGCAGTGTTTAGACCTGGAAACTGAAGCTCCCATTGGCTCTCGGGAAACTCACAGTAACTCATTTTGATGCTCACTAACATAAAAATGTGCTCGTTTGGCCAAATCCTCTACAGAACATGAACTTCTGCATAGACAGAAGGAGAAACACATCTACACTGAAGCCCATTGACTGTGCCTCATGACTTTGACAGACGTCATCAGCTGTGTCTCAAGTCCACCCCACACCCCCGTGGCAGCTCCACCCTCCCCTCTCCACCTCCTGCTGGGCCCACACTCTGGACTCTGGGGTGAGGATGACAGGCGAGCATTGTATATTTGCCCATCAGTTTGTTCTTATACAATTTTATTAATTCCTTGAGAATTTCATAAATGAACACATGCACTTTTATTATCTTCCCTACCATTCCTCCACCTAACTCCTCCAACTTAAGTATCCACCCTCCCAGCTGAAGTCTCTTTTCTCCCCAAACCCTACTGAGTACAATGTGTGATGTCCATAGACTCCGGATACAGGGCCATCCACTGGGTCAAGGACAACCTAGAAGTAAGTGGTCACATCCTTGAAGGAAACTGACCCTCCCTCCTCAGCTGCCTTTATTTGTGTCAGATAAGGGTGGGGGCTCGCGAGCCTCTCACATCTCCATGCTGAATGTTGACTGGATTGAGCTTGTGTAGGCAATGAGTTCATGCGGCAATGACCCTGTCGTTTCTAGACGACATTAATTCCACCCTCTTTTCTCAAAGTTCCCTGAGTCGTGGAAGGAATGGGTGTAATGTAGATGTCCCATTCATGCTGAGCTGAGCACCCTACAAATTCTCTGCCCTTGGACAAGCTGTGAAGTCTGCATTAACCCCTGTCTGCTGCAGTGACGTGTCTCTGATGAGGTCAGAGAGATGTGCCCTCAGCTTTTCACAAGACTCCCCCTGACAAGTCACCAGGAAAGTGAGCAGCTGCCTTCCTTACCATTAGCTCTGGAGGAAATATCAGCTCCTGGGTTGGATCCAGAGGCAGAAACTCCTCTTCTGAGAAGAGTTCTGGACTTGTCTTTAAAAAGAGAAAATGACAGAAGTTATAGTAGTGTCCCCTATTCTCAGGGGACATCTATCCCTGTGGGTATCCAAAACTACAGGCAGGTTGAACTTTAGAAGGTTCATAAACACACTCCAGTTTTCCTATTCATTCTTACTGCAAATCTTAGCAACACACTCTAGTATTAAACATATTTTTCCCTGAAAAATAAAGTACCCTGAAACTACTCTTTGGCATATATGAACATACAGGCTTGGTGCCATTATTAAGTAAAGCAATGGCTATTTGAACACAAGTACTGCAATGCTGTGCCAGTCAATCTGGTAACCATGGCAACTGCTCAGTTACAGGTGCGCAGGTAAGGTGTACAGCATGGATACATTGGACAAAGTGGGGGGGGAGGTTCACCTTCCAAGGGACCCAGGGGTGTTCACAGTGAGAGAATCCATGAAATTCATAATGGAATGTATTTTGAAACCTACATTATTTCTAGAATTTCCCACTTAATATTTTCAGAATATGGTTAAGTACAAGTAACTCAGATTACAGGAAGAGAATCTGTAGTCAAGAGGTGACTACTATATTATTGTCTGGCTCCTCTACTCTAAGTTTTTAGTGCAACGAGACCGGAAGAAGACGCTCAGACAGTCCAGGGATGGTGGCGCGTGCCTATAATCATGAACTTGGGAGACAGAGGCAGGAACAGCATAAATTCAAGGCCAGGCTTAGTTCTATGATCATCTGAGGACAGAATGGGCCCCACAGGACCTCACCCCTCCCCCCCCCCAAAGAAGGCTGACAGACAGACAGACAGAGGACAAACAGGAGCTCGTTGGACATGGTCCCAGCTGCCAGCCAAGGATTCTGCTGCAGACCTGACCTCTAATAACTCTGCAGGTGTCAGCATGCCTCTGCACTCCTCAGCTTCCTACACGTTCCCTCCGAGTCTGGGGGCAGCGGAGGAGACAGGCAGGAGCAGGCAGACATTGAGGACCTAAGGGAGACCTGGAGCCCAGCCTCTCCTGCCATTGTTCTTTCCCTCCATCTTCACTCTGCTTCTTGTCACTAAAGATGCCCTTTCACAACCGAGAGACCCTGGGGATCAGTGCTTTTCTGCCCTACAGACAGCAGCATTTGAGTAGGACGGATTTGAGTAATGAGGGACCATGTGGATGCGACAGGTTTATAAACAGATTATTTATCTTGCAGTTGGTTTAATAATTGCATCTATTTGTGGGGCAGAGTGACATTACACACACATGCATGAGACGATCTTGTTATTGTTTAGCATCTGGTATCTCAGACATGAATTGGTTCTTTGAGTGGAGAATGTTAAAGATTCTACTAGTTATTCTGAAATAGACAACCCATTGTCAAACACGATCACCCCGCTATGCTACACAGCAGTTAGAAGGCATCCTCTCAGCCGGCTGCACCACGGACCTGCTCACCCTCCTATCTCCACCCCCAATCTCCTCCTGGGCTGAATCTTTAGACTGTATGGAGACAGTGGGCATGGGAGAGGGAGCATGTTGACATAGACGAAATTGTCAACCCCAGCAGCCACTGATTCTTCCAAAGACTCGGTCAGTGGCTTCTCAGGTCTCAAACACCTTTATGACAGCGCCCCATTCACGGACCTCATCGCCTTCCTGAAATTCCGCCAATCCATTGACTCCTCGATCCCCATTACAGCACACCCCATTTTCTTTAATTTGACAGCAGCCAGAAGCCTATGGGGGAAAACAAAACAAGCCAATGAAAATTCCCTGGGGGTTCTATTGTTAACTGGGTGCCTACAGCTGCAGAACCAATATTGTAAGGCACTGTAAAAGAAAACCGTTTACACTTCAACATATTGAAGGTAACTCTAATGAAAACCAAGTTTACAAAATTCTGAATACCAGCAATTATTTAATAAAGGTCTTACTAGATAATCCTGTCATACAACAATAAACATTAACCATATTAATTATTGATACTAAAAATATTTTAATACCACTAAAGGAAGTAACAAGAACTGACAGTTTGTTCTGATCCTATCTATGAGGTTTTGATCCCATAGTTCACCTTGCAGGAGTGACCTTCTGGTGGTGGGGGAGGACCAACAATGATGGAGTGTGTATTAAAATTCCACAAGAGCTTTTTACTTTATATAATAGTCTAAAAACAAAGAAAAAAGCGGCAACTTTTAAAAATGTTTGTTAGTTCTATTAATATTAATGACTGAGTAGCTTTCTAACTGGCACATGGTGGCCCTATCCTGGAGAGGGATCGCCTCCACTGTCAAATAGTCCAGTAAACACATGCAAAGGCGCAGGGACCACTGGACCACACTATGACCAGGGCAATGCTGGACCACACTGTGACCAGGGTTATGCTGGACCACACTGTGACCAGGGCTATTCTGGACAATGTTGTGACCAGAGCAATGCTGGACCACACTGTGACCAGGGCTATGCTGGACCACACTGTGACCAGGGCTACGCTGGACCACACTGTGACCGGGGCTATGCTGGATCACTCACACACACATATCAAATTTGCAGGGGGCTGTGGGCACCCAGGAAGGGTCCCTGATGTAGGCAAACAGGTCAAGAGCAGCTTCTAGGGAGGAATGACTTAGGGTCAAAGACAAACTGCTTGGATGCTGACAATTTGATTACCCAGGCAATGATATTAAAGCCTCCTGCCCAGGACAAAATGACACACAAGAGTTGTAGACCTTAAGCTAAGAAGTGGTCCTGTGTTTGTAAAAATAACTGTTGCCATAACACACCAGGGAGCTCCTACGCTGCTTCGTTTTCTTTCATGAAGAATGCATTCGGCCATGCATTTCTTTCTACTCACTTTACAGAAAGTCTTGCATGCGTCGATTATGGGCCTGTATCCAGTGCAGCGGCACAGATTTCCTGAAGGAGACAGAGCAGGTCTGGTTACTCAAGAACCCCGGACAGAGCCATGGAACGCCAGGTGAATGTTGGCGTGAAGGACCCCATCTTAGAAGACAGCTCTGTTTGACGCCTTAATTTTGAAATATTGTGTTTGAGATTTCATTTTTACATCAGCATCCTGGGATATCTAGCCAAGAGTCCTGGAGTATATTTTAACATCTCGGCCATCTGTACTTACTCTCTGTGGACACATCTCACACCCTCTTCTTAGGACAGATGCTCAAAGGACACAGTGATTTTAAGACAAAAAGTTGTTCTGTAGTTGCAATCAAGAGCTCAATTTAAAACAATAGCCACTTTGTTGAGACGCTACTGACCCTCCTGTGTCTAATCAACTGATTAGTGATTGGTGTATCTGAGATAAGTATCCCCCAGTCTGCACTGTGAGCAGACCTAACACTCTGTTTCCTCACGCCATTTATTTATTTAATCATTCAACCAGGAGGAAGGCATTTAACCAAAGACTGACCCTCACGACAACTGTTTACATAGCATAGTATGGATAGCTGTGGGAACCAAATTGCGTTTCTTGGATTTATTTCTTTTGCATAATAAACTTTGCAATCTTTGATCGATAAGTCCTCATTTTCTCCTTCTCCACCCTCAGGTAATCGCTATTCAATCACCATTCATATCCCTGCTGCTACTGTTCTACTCCAGGTTGTCCGTATGATACAGTGTTTGTTCTCCTGGGCCTGGCTTGTTTCACTTGGCATCCTGTGCTATGGTCCATGCGAGTTGTTACTAGTGAAGGGTCTTCTTTTTTAAAGACAACGGGAAGATTCCTCTCAGAATTAATACTTACCACGGCAGCTATCAGTTTTGACAGAGGCAGAGCAAAGGGAGGAAGAAGAGAGACACAGAGAGGAAAGTTTCAGTTGACCAAAGCTATTCTGTAACAGTAAAGAAAAGGTGGGGAAAGTGGGTGGATTCTGAACCTGGAGGCAATTACACACACAAGTGACTGCAATAGATGATTTGGTCGGTGTTTCTCTCACAGTGGGTCTGTGTCCTTACTCCACCCCCAATATGAGGTCACATTATATTTGTTTGTGACTGTGTGTGTGCGCATGTGTGTGTGTTCTATGTACACATCTACTGGTGTGTGTACCGTGTGTGTGAGCATATGCGGTGGCTGGAGGTTGACACTAGGTGTCTTGCTCAATTTCTCTACACCTTTTTTGAGACAGAGTCTGGAACCTGGAAGCTGGCTAGCCAATGGGTTCTAGGGGTCCTCCGGTGTCTGATGCACTCTCCTGCCCCAGGACAGTGATTATACACCATCCGTCCCAGGCTTTTACATGGGTGATAGTGACCAAAACTCAGAAGCTCAAGCCAGACACTGACTGAGCACATTTCCCCAGCTCCTGAGGCCTCATTTCAGAAACAGCACAAGATCGAGTTCTCCGCTGAGAGATTTCCTCAAATCTTCATCATTTATACATTGCCCACTCTTGTCTTAAGCTACTAAAATTTGAAAATGCATCATCAATGTTTATAACACAAAGAGCCTTAAAGAAAAATGCGACCACCTGGAAATCAGGCAGGATCCAGTTTAGGTGCTGGGAAACACCTTTCTACCTGTGTTTGCTCTGAGTGTCCCTGAAATATTTTGTAGAGGAAGCAAACAAGCAAGCTTAGACTCATGTTCCCTGGACAGGAAAATAAGAGGTAAGAGACAAAGAGAAACAAAGCCAGGGAGCATTTCAGCAGACAGACATAGAATTTGAGAAGCTATTAATGCTTAAAATGTGTTCAGAACATTAGCAATGAATGTACACATGTACACATGCACACACACATGAGATGATGATGATGTAGATTGATGATAGATAGATAGATAGATAGATAGATGATAGATAGATAGATAGATAGATAGATAGATAGATAGATAGATAGATAGATAGATAATGAATGGATGGATGGACAGACGGACAGATAGATGGACACAGAGAGAGAGAGAGTCATTAAAGTAAGCATCCCTAGTAGATTTCATCCTGACTTCCAGCTGTACACAAAGACACTCTCTGATCCTTGCTCTGTGGTGGTGAGGGCGCCTATCACATGACTTAGAAGCTACTTTTGCTAAAGAATCTTTTGCTGACTCTCCCCTTGGGCCCACAGGCAGTGATGGTAACCAAACCCAGCATGACACCTGCCACCTATACTGTCTTCTCCATCTGTCTCCTTTGCCAAACACCCCAGTGAGATTCCAGGTGGACTCTGCATGGTGGGCTGAAATTTCTCAGAGTGTTCATCCAAAGCCCCTATTCCTCTTCTTCCAAGTCAATGTGTAGATCTGGCTTGCAGATTGACATCAAGAAATCAATGTTTCTGCTTACAGGGATCATTTCTAATAAACCACCTTTTCTAAAGCTCAGCTTCTCCTTCTACGAAATGACGATAATAATATTTAAATGAATTTACAATTAGCAATTATTTTAGCACATGACATATTGGAGGTATCCAATTATTTCTGTCATCACCATGTAAAAATAAAAGCATACTTACCACCAAGGGCGTCTGTCAGCTGATCTAGAGTGGGCTCTGGATGGTTCCTGAGCAGGGCATACATGGACATCACCATCCCGGGAGTGCAGAATCCACACTGTGTGCCATGACACTTGGCAATTCTCTCCTAGAAGCAAAGGTTAGAAATGCAGACCTTGCGCTCTCTTCCGGGCCTACAGAGTCAGAGCGGCGTCCCCAGGACATTCTTGAGCTCACTAAATTTGGAGAGGAGGCCCCCGAAAGCAAACATCTCAGGTGGCTTCCCTTGGGCCAGTCTGATGGTTGAGCCCCATAAGCTGCTCGGCTGGACTTCAAACACTGGTTCTGAGGCTTTGCATGGCCAGGGAGTTTGTGATTTCCACCCCAGCAGCACGCCAGATCAACTAACTGTTAGGTCAGGCTGAGGGAACGTTGCATGTCTGTGAAAGACTCCTCAGTGTGCAGGGAGAGTGTGAGCCCCTGCAGCAGAGGAAGCCCTTGGAAGAAATGAACGAATCCTGTTCAAGTTGGAAAACATGGAAAAAGTGTGATAATGCAAACACTTGGGAATGAACGTGGGCACACCTCCACCTCTCTCTCTCTCTCTCTCTCTCTGTCTCTCTCTCTCTCTCGTTTACATCTTCCTCTGACAAGTCCAAGCTCACACAGCATTTGGGAAGGAGCAGGGAGTCTGATACTTTTAATTCAGCTTTTAAATAAAGTTATTTCTAATTTTCCAACAACAAAAATTGTATGTGTCAATGCACATGGCTGGTGTTTCCTTCAGGCTTTGGGAGGTACAAGACGGATAGCTCCCTCTAATTGAAACACAGAGGAAACAAAGCTGGTCAGGCCAGCATCTGCCTAGGACGGGGAATCTTCTAGTCTTCCAAGAGCACATTCCTGAGAAGTCAGCTCCTTATCCATCCCTGCATCCCAGCTTTATCCTCAGCTCCAGAGACTTTTACTGTCATCCGTGACCAAGCAGCGGGGCCCAGACGTCCCACTCTCAGGTTCGGGGGCTCAGAGTCCCTTTAGGGAGCGGCGCAGCCTCACCTGAACAGGATGGAGTCTGGTGGTGGTGCTGCCTATGCCTTCCACTGTGGTGACGGCTGCGCCATGCAGCGAGCAGATGGGGGTCAGGCAGGCATTGACGGGATGATGCCTTCAGATGCAAAGAGAAGCACACGTGACAAACTACACGACATCCCGTGACAAGGGGACCGAGCGCCCCGTGGGCACCTCCCGTAGGCAGGCAGGAGTGACCTCCCAGGCCCTGAGTCTGTGTTTCAATCTCAGCACATAGGCATTTTACAGAAACGGTTCTAGAACCAGAGTGATGAATTCAGGGTCACAGCTGGAGAGCCGGTGGCAGAATGGAAATTAGACCTCATGATTCCAATCCCTGAAAGCTTCCACCAATCTAATTACTTCCCTCTCAAGTCGGGGCTGACACTCTCTAAATGCAAGTGACTGGCTATGAACTAAAGCCGCTTTCGTCCTGCGTGGGTCGAGCTGGGTGAAGGCTGCGTGGGCGGTGAAGTGAGCTTGCTGTCGCTCTTCAGTAGAAGAGGTAGCCTCAGGTGAAGAGCTGCTCCACCCCACAGGACCACTGCTGAAAATGCCCGACTGGAAACAACCCTACGATGTTCTCACTCACTAACCACAGCTACAGATGGGCAACGGGTACCATGTTCAAAACCCAGAATAATCAGCAAAGATTTGAACCTAACAATGAGAAACACCACTTTATCAGATAAAATTATAAATGTTTTTCAAATGTCCTAATGGTTATTATTAATAGAGGCTTTAGAAATGGGATTCCCTCCACTCCTGAGAGGTAAATACTCTCAGAGTTCTTTCAGAGACAGTTCACTGGAAGACATAAAAATAGCTTTAAAATACACATGTTCTTTAATTGTGCAAGTGTAGATGCATCATAAGCAAAGAGCCTTGGACATGATCACTGTGTATAAGGAGGTTTATTGATGAATCCTTAATAATAATCCACTACTTGGTGTTTGTTTTGAGGCTTCAAAATAATGTAACAGAAAAAGCCATTCAATTGAATTATTTGAAAACTAATCATGAAAACTTAGAAAAATTTGGACATTTAAGCATTATATGAAGTTTGCTTGTATATAATAAAAACAAAAGACTGAAAATATATCACCTAACAATAAATAAACATGAATCCTGGGTAACTGACTTTGTGCTAGGTGGAGCTGCAGGTGTTGGGACTCACGGGTGAACAGCGTCAGATCAGGGGTCTGTCTGTGAAAGAATGAATGGGGGGGGAGAGCGAATGACTGAATGGGAGACCGCAAATGAATGAATGGAGGGGACCGCGAATGAATGAATGGGGGACAGTGAATGAATAAGTGAATGAATGGATGGAGGGGACCACAAATGAATAAATGGAGGGGACAGCGAATGAATGAATGAATGAATGAATGAATGAATGAATGAATGGGGGGACAGCAAATGAATGAACGGAGCGGAAGAGAATCAACTCATGTGGGCAGTCAGGGAGGAGTGGGAATATTAATCCGTCCACTAAATCTGGATGACCTGAAGGATTTGAGCATGAACAGCAGATGATGCCGGATGTGTGGCTCAAAGTGGAGGAGAGCACGGAGCTGAACGAGACTCCTCGTGATGGGCAGAGCTGAGAGAACGCGCTAAGCTTTCACTGACTATAAAGACAAAATCCCCCTTTAGGGGCTAAGGATAACATGGCGACCCAAGATCTCCTGAAGCATCGGTAAGAGAGGAGCCCAAAGAGAACTTCCGGTTCCCTAAAGAGCTGGCAGCCAGGCTGGGAGGCAGGGAGAGGTGTCCCAGCCAAGGCAGGCCCAGCATAGCCCTGGCTGCTGCTCAGACCCTAGACCTCATCTGGAACGTGGGGAATGTGGGAGGTGGTTTGACAGATGCATGATGGGAATATCCCAGAAGACGGGAGAGACGGGAACAGATGAAGATGTGGAACAATAATGCGCTGGAGATAAATACAGAGCCCCCACTACGCATGCGCGAGCACTGAGATTTTTCTCAGGCCCCCACTACGCATGCGCGAGCACGGCTGCCTCCTCCACGGTCCTCTCTCGCTGGCCTTCCTTCCCAGACGGCAGAGTCGGCGCCTTTCAGCTCTGCTGAGGTCATGTCCCCACCCTTCCCGTATTCCTATTTATCCCTGGGTCCCCAGTGCCCGCACAGGTCTTCCCGCACGGTGATGTGCCCTGCACGGTCGCCAAGAGAGGAGGAAATAAAGCTGAGACCGCAGAGGTGGCTCAGAGCTGGGCTCTGCCGCAGGTACCTGATGGTCCTGGTGCTGGGGTTGAACCGCGAGATCATCACCGTGCAGGCGCCACAGCCGCCCCCTCCGCAGCCGTACTTCGTGCCTGGGAGTCGGACTGGAAGAGGCTGAGTTAAAGATCACGGTTTCTATGGCTTTATGTCCAGAATAGCCAGGACTTAGCACAAAACACCATCATAGACATGCATAGGAAAGTTCCATGTCGACTCACCAAAGGCCGCTGCTTAAGTCTGATCATTTCCTGTTTCCTTTTGTGTGTTAGGGATTGCACCCATCCTTTGTATGGAGCTGGAGCTCAGTCTGCCAAAAACAGGGCCAGACTGAAGAGGAGGCTGCGCACGGCAGTGCTCTGAGAATGTGCGTGTGGGGGCACACTGGATATCTGCCCTCATCATCGTGTGGGTCTCTGATGTTGTATGATGTTAAAATGTTATGTTATAAATGCTCTATGAAATATCCGTGTCACACTAGAAACACAGTGAGTCATTCACCTGCATCTTGTCAGCGGAGACTTCTAACTGCTCTCTCAAATATCTTCTTGATGTGAGATTCTGTATGCTGTGAACATCATTGGTTAATAAAGGAATTGTTCTGGGCCTATAGCATAGCTATAAGGGAGCAGAGCTAGGCAGGGAAAACTAAACTGAATGCTCGGAGAAAGGAGGCAGAGTCAGAGAGAAGCCATGGAGCATTCAGAGACCAATGCCGGAACTTTACCAGATAAGCCACAGCTATGTGGTGATACACAGATCAATGGAGATGGGTTAAATTAAAATGTAAGAGTTAGCCAATAAGAAGTTAGAGCTAACGGGCCAAGCAGTGCCTTAAATAATTTAATTTCTGTGTGATTATTTTGGGGCTGAGCAATTGGGAACACTCACACGCAAACACAGACCCTCAGGCTCACAGACTTACAAACACACGCGCTCACAGCACACAGCAAAGGATACGGGTCTTCCTCAGGTACGGTAACAGCATCATCTCAGGGTCGACATGCTTTTCTATCACCTGTGTGAGAGAAACACAATGATGCACACCAGAGCAAGGGCTGGTGTGAGTTATGTTCACACTGCCTAGGACCCTGCCAGCCTGCGGGAAAGGCACCCGGGGTGTGCAAGCATTAACATCACAGTGAATGTGCAAACGCCCAACCCTGCCTGTCCGTTGAAACTTCAGACACCTGTTAGTTAGTGGAGACCGCGACCATCCATGTCCCAGATACCCAGCCTAAAGCAGCAAATGCCTGTGCTGAGCCATGCAGAGCTGTGTAGCTAGGCTCGGGTGAGGCTGTGCAGCTAGGCACATGTAAAGGTGTGTAGCTAGGCACATGCAAGGCTGTGCAGCTAGGCACATGTAAGGGTGTGCAGCTAGGCACACACAAGGCTGTGCAGCTAGGAATACGCAAGGCTGTGCAGCTAGGCACACATAAGGCTGTGAGGCTGTGCAGCTAGGCACACGTAAAGTTGTACAGCTAGGCACACACAAGGCTGTGCAGCTAGGAACATGCAAGACTGTGCAGCTAGGCACACGCAAGGCTGTGCAGCTAGGCACACATAAGCAACTGGGCTGGCAGAGAGCCAGGTGCATAAACTGATGAGTCCATGGCTCCCTAGAATCCCCCTTTCTCTGTTTTGATTAAATTATTCAACAACTAATGTCTTGAGCATGCATTACTGCACAGACATATATGTAAGTAAAACACACATACACATAAAATAAGACTTGAATTGAATGTTTTAAGTTATCACATAAAGTAATGGATTTGTGGCATTTTTACTTTGTTTTTAACTCATCCTCTCCCACTGAGGGCTGCCAGGTTGTATTCTCTTTTGCTTTCATGTCCCACGCATCTGAGATTCCTTTGGCCATCATAGAACAGGCTGAAGAAGCATGGCTTGCTTGAAATGCTAATCATCCTTCTCCACATTGTGCAACTTTGTCCCTCTGGGAAGGAAGGCGGAGAAGGCACAGCACACATCCAGTGCTGACTCCTCCCCTGTGACTCTACTCGGGTACCGGCAGGACAAAGCAAGCCCTTTTGAGGAACATGCAATAAGGAAGACTACACAATAACCCTCAGACAACCTTCATGTTATATATTGAGTTTATTCTCGTCCCTCTTTTCCCCAACCAGCTCAGTGCCTCTCTCTCTGCCAGAACATCTAAGGTTATTTCTAACTTTTTCTTTCTTTCTTTCTGCCCACTGCAATCAGCGTCACCAGGTTCTGCCCCTTGAATGTCTGGAAACGATTCTCCTCTATGCTGCCACCACCAGCACAGGTCTTTAGCATCCTGAGCCTCCACAGTTGTAACAGCAGACTCACAGGTCTCTCTGCGGCCACTCTGCTGCCTGAGAGCCTTGTCTGCAGGAGCAGCAGCTCTAAGACACGATTCTGACCAACCGTGCAGCTGCCACGCCCCCAGGGAACTCCTGATCCTGCCACCACGTGTTATGACCCCCTCTTCTGCTCTGGAACCAGGATTTCCTGGAGGGCAACTAATTCCAATGAATTAAAGCCGGAGTCCCTGTGTTTGACACTTTCAATGCCTGGCAGTGTGTCTTTTATGCCACTCGAATCCAGACAGTACACGGACTTTTAACTTTCATTATAACTGCATTCAGTGTTCCTCTCCTGAAGAACAAACATCAAAAGCCGGAGGGGTGCTATGTAGATCACCAGCCCCTGAAGGTCTTCCGGGAGGCCTTGCAAAGGCAGACCTGAGTCACAGAAGTCCGGCTTTTCATAGGACCCTTCTTTCCAGTGTCTTTTTGTGTTTCTCTGAATAGCCCCTCACTCTCGACTTGCTTACCAGTGTTGAAACACACCCTTCACTAAAACTGGGAGGGACAAAAATAGGAGGGGAAAGCTGACATAATGTTTCTTTGTTTTGTGGGATTGGGAGATAATTCAAGAACCAAACCAGTATTTCTAGAGTCTATTTTACAAGGGATCACAGAACATTTGGTCCCAGGACCCGGTCCAAGGCTCCTGGAAGCCCCCAGCGGTGCCAATGGTGGGATTGAGAGATTAAAGGAAACTTCAGATAAGAAACAGCTCATTTACTCTTAAAAATCAATAGAACACGAAGCTGTACTACTTGTGAAGAGCTCCCTTTTGGAAGCAGGGAGGGAGAAGGTGAGAGACGTCAGACTCCACAGCTGCTGCCTCACTGAACTAAACCCCAGCATCACCTGTACTCTGGCTCCTGGCCACGTCTCCAGCCCCAACAGTTTATTCTCTGAGCATGGAAACATTCTCCTGCCCCAGGGCCTTTGCCCCTGGATTTCTCTGCCTGGAATGTTCTTTCCCCACACGGATGCTTGGCTACTTCCTCCCACACACTGCTCTAAAAGACCAAAGTGTCTCCTTCACCCACCCCATCAGATCCTGCCCATCTCAGTGTTCTTACGCCAGTGCCTGCCACCGCCCGACACATCACTCTCTCCATTTCTTTATATGACGTCAGCTGTTACCCCAGGGCGTGTTAACTCCACACCGGCAGGGGCCTCATCATTTCTGTGGTTTGCTGTATCCCATAAACCCAAACACAGTTTGGCATGCGTTAGGCTGATAACAAAACCACGGATTGAATATGCATGATCGCTCCTTGTGCAGTAAGAAGCATGGTCCCCGTTAGTAAAGGAGTGACCTCCATGAGGCTACCTCGGTGAGCGGCAGGCGTGTAAGGGACCCCCTGCTTGTTTAGTGTGGACAGAAGACTCCCGTGCTTATTCTGCTATGCAAAAGAAAACACGAAGGAGCAAGGCAACCCTTTCACCCCATTAGCCTAGCTCCCCCTCACGCTGGTCACTTGGGGTCCTAATGGAGCCCATGAAGGATCCATCTTATCCCATGTGAGGACCATAAAGCGGGGGAGGAATGACAAATTTTTTCGTAGGGCGTTTAAATTTGAGAGATCCTGAGCTTCAAGAAAACACTTTACAAACCCACAACTGTCTGAATCAACTCACAGCCTCAGAACAGTCTCATGAAAGTCTGGTGCTAAACCTTCCTTGGCTTCCTAAGGGTCAGCCAGTGCCAGCCAGGGAAGCGGCTCCGTTTGCCCATAGCCAAATTCAGGGACCACAGGTGATCCCAATAGAGGAACATTGGCACGTGGACAGACAGCAGGGCTCTGCCCACCCCCTCAGTGCGCTGTCAGTGTCTATGGAGAACATTCCGAGTAAGCCAGGTCACTGCCAGACCTCGGCTTTAAATGATGCTCAGGGACTTTGCTGTCTGCAAGCAACAGGCTTTGCTTGGAACAGTCGTAAAGGTCCTAGGAGTCAAAGTACACACAAGGAAAACAAAACAAACTGCCTCAGTCAGCGGGGTCCCTAGAGCCTGGCTCTGGCAAGCTGTACTGTGCCAGGAACTTGCTTTGACTTCACAAGTTAAGGCTTCCTCTGAGAAATAACAGAGAAGCCTGAATCAGGGCATCACTGTGGTCCTGTCAAAGTGGGTATCGCTCCCCTGGACAAGCTGAGAATCGGGGCTGGAAGATGCTGTTAGCTGGGGCTTTGAGGGTGGGAAGGGCTGGATTTGCAGTGCAGGATGGATAAGAACGAACTTTCCCCTGCTCTTTGGGAAGGGGCTGGGCTAGGGTATCCTGCTATGGCCATGGAAAGGGGATGTGGAGTAGGAAGAGGCCCTGGGATTCAGGCAATTCTGAAACTTGCCCTTAGACCCTTAGTCTCTTGTGTGCAGGTTGGTGAGGCAAATTTATCTGCGCCAAGGTCTCAGGGAAAGCAGGGCTCAGGATCAGAAAGGACCAGGCACCCGTGCAGGGGCCTCCCTGCGTGGGCAGCCCCGGGGCTCTCACCTTCCTGCCATTCACGAAAAAGAGCAGCTCCGTGGGCTCCATGACTCCAGAGGTTCCCAGCAGGTCCTGGGCAGCACTAAACACCAGAGAGAAAAAGTTGCCTGAGACGAGGGGAGGGGCTTGCCCGCCCAGAAAGTTCCGGAAGAGCCAGTGCTGCCCGGTTCCTAACAGGAAAACTTTCCTGACACCTATGGACCGTGCCAAGCAGGTGACACACGGAAATCTTGCGGCATCTTTTCAATTTTGCTTTATAACAGCGCTGCAGGCAAAGGAGGTCTCGGTAGAGGGTGCCAAGACTTGCTTATTGGAAATGGCTTCCTGTTCATTTGCATCTTCTCTGCTTGTTTAGGGGGAGGTCAAGCTGTCTGTAGTGCTGAGTCACTTCTGAGAGAACAGTGCCCTTAAAGGCAAATAACCACATTTATTTACTTGGAAAAAAAACTTACCTACATACTTAAAACCTATGCTCTGAGGGCAACTTTGTGTCCATCTCTTACATTATAAAACTTGGGAAATCTCAAATGAGATCAAACTAGTTTTCATACCTTGTCTCACTTAGTGCACCAGCCTAGATTGTATCATTCCTGCAAAAACGTCTTCCCCTTCCCTCCCAGACAGGGCATCTCTGTGTAGCTCTGGCTGTCTGTGAGCTCTAGCCTCAACTCGCAGATCTCTGCCTGCCTCTGCCTCCGGAATGCTGGGTTACACCACGTTTTTATTGTGAAAGCTGCCAAGTTTGTACATAGAAGAGAATAACCCACATCTCCAGAACTCCAGGGGCTTTAGTGGGAGTGGTTAGCACCTCCTGGCTTCCTGGGTGTCGGCAAGCAAATTTCAGATGCCGTGTTTTATGCCTAAATGCATCAGTAGACACAAAGTACGTGAACGCACATGCATACGCGCACGGGCGCGCGCACACACACATTTTTTTCCTTCCTTCTTCCTTCTGTCTCTTCCCTGTGGCAGAGTCTCACACTATAGCTATGGCTAGTGTGAAATTTACTGGCCTTATACTGACAGACATCAGCTTATGCCTCCTGAGTGCTGGGTTTAAAGGTGTACTCCACCATACCTGGCATGCTTTTCCTTTTTTAAAAAATGCTTTGTTTGATAGAGGCTGGGGAGATGGCTCAGTGGTTAAGAGCACTTGTTACTCCAGTCCAGGACTGGAGTTCAATTCCCAACTCCCATGGTCATCCATAATCTCAGTTTTAGGAAATCCGATTCCCTTCTTCTGACATCCCAGGGTTCCAGGCGTGCACATAACACACACATGCACACATATATACATACACACATAACACACACAGGCATGCATACATACACACACATACTTACACAAACATGTACACACACAATCTAAAAAAGCAAAGTTATATGCTTTATTTTGTCCATAGATCTATTTAAAAACAAGAACATTCATATTGCTGCACCAATAAAACTGGTGGGCGTTTAAGTCTTTTTATCCGTGGAGCACGTTCTGCTGAAAATGCAAATTAACAATCTTTTCCCACGCCAGTCACCCCTTCCGCGGTCACTGACTTAGAAAAGATGCTCTCATCTCACAGGGTTTTCAAATGGCTGCCACCCACTGGCAGTTGCTCAGATTTTTGTTCTAGGGGGATGCAATGCATGCGATGCTTTTGCTGCTCTTGTTTGCTATTACAAACCGTGGCGCCCTGACATTCGTCTAAGAGAATTTTTGATGGTTTCCCAAACGTGGGGCTACAGAAACAAACAGTAGATGTGTATGTACATTTTCTGGATATTGTCAAAATCTTTTCTATGAGTTTCTATCACGTTGCACGCTTCTAGCAATGTGCAAGAAGCAACTGTGGTACCAGAGGGAAGGGGTTAGATTCGTAAAGCCGAGATATCTGGGAACCTCTGCCCAGTCTTTGTCAATGCCTCAGGAGGGGGCATTTCAGGGGCTGGACCTGAGATTTGGGAGGTGGACTGCAAGGGAGGAGGGGACATGTGGGAAGGCAGGCTATAGCCTCTGAGGGAGGTGCGTGGCTCCAGACTGAGCATCAGGCTGAACCTGGGATTGCTGGAGCAAGCTGAGAACCAACCGGTGCTCTTGGGCATTACTAGGGTGGGGCTGACAAATGCCAGCACTTAGGAAGGAGCCAGTGAAGCCCTGTGCACTTGGTACTTCTCTCCTCTGTGGCCCCTGTTGACAGGAGTTCACACGAGGTCAGCCTACAGGAGAGTGTAAAGTTAGATTTGAGGTGATGGCTGGTGTGTATTAAAAAGTGGAGTTTGGTTTACAAGAGGCTCACGCTTGTAATTCTTCCCGCCTTTGGAAGCTGAGGCGGGGAGGGCATATATATGTGTGTGTGTGTGTGTGTGTGTGTGTGTGTGTGTGTGTGTGTGTGTGTGTATGTATATATGTGTGTATATATGTATATATACATAATGTTTCAGCATCATCAAATCTCTGGGTGTTTTCATCGTATCAGTGCATTGAAGTCCTAGAACACTGCGCTATTAATGTTACTCAGACTCCACCCTTCCCTCTCCTTTAACAACCAGACCAGGGTCATCACACTTGTTCTGGGAAACCAGCAACAACAGACCTGGGGCTCATGCTCTTAACCTTACATTGTTTTTATTTTAAGATGTATTTATTATGTATACAGTGTTCTGTCTGCACGTACACCTGCAGGCCAGAAGAGGGCACCAGGTCTCATCATGGATGCCTGCGAGCCATCAAGTGGTTGCTGGGAATTGAACTCAGGCCCTCTGGAAGAGCAGGCAGTGCTCTTAACCTCTGAGCCGTCTCCCCAGCCTGCCTTGGCATTTACCTCCACCCTTTCTATGTCCCACCGCAGAGGTGTGTGGGCGCTTCCTGGGGACACGTCTGTGGAACTCCAGGACCTACCCGCTTGCCTTCTTAGTTCTTTAGACCACAGTAAAAGTAATTACACATTTATCTCTTGGCTGGGTGCCAATCAAATTTCTATCAGCGCCAAGCAGCATTTGACCAAGTCGGTACCAACTGAGATTTCAAAATCCACTCAAATAATAACAGCTTATTCTGCGATGTGATCATAATATGGGTTCTCTGGCCGTAACCCCACCTTCTTCAGGACAGGTAGTCTCACAGAAATTAGGAACAGGACGGAGATGCTATTTTCCACCACTAGCAAACACTGCAAGGAGATAGACACGCTATTCAGAGAAGAAACACTGTGAATGACTGAGGATTCATAATCAAGGAAAATAAAAACTCTTCAGCTTCATTTGCTTTGACTTTAAAAGTCATTAATTTTGGAGCTCATACAGCTTGAGAAACATTAGCTTATCTGCAGATGGAGCTGCCTAGGGTTTAAAACGAAGTCTGCTATTTCTCCCTGCTCTCCAGCAAAAGAAGCCATTGTTAGTGGCTCGCTATCCCGAGGTAAAGGTCTTCCGTCCATTAATCAGTAACTTTTCTCTAGATTACACAGTCTATGTGATCTTATCTTCAGATAAGTCAAAGTGAGAGCCAAGCACTTACCAGTATTGTTAATGCAAGTGAAGTGGGTTTATTGGGGGCCTCTGAGTTCCAGCTTCAATACGCCATCAGGGTTCAGAACAGGACACTTATAATAAGTGGGAAAAAAAAAGGTCTGGGGATGAACAAATCTACTTTAACATGTTTCCTCTTCATGTCTCTTTATTCTTCATAAAAAAATCTCCCATTTCCCACAAAGCGATCAGTTTATATATACATACAGACACACTTAGCAATTCCATAGGCGATTCAAAGCACGCATCTCACAGAGCCGTGGAATCCAGGCACCTGTCAGCTCATGACTATCTCAGAAGGGTGAGACTGTGAAGCCCCTCAGCAGATACCAGAAGGGCTGCTTAAGGATGGGGTTTTCAATCAATACGGAATTCTATGAAGAGGAAAGACGGGGAGGGGGGAGGGTTGTGCACTAACTATGTTTCCTAAGTGTGACTAGTTAAGCTAGAAGCTTGTGGTTCATAACCGTAGAGGATATCACAGCAGTACTGTTGCAAGCTGAGCACTCCCAGTTCCTTTCACAGAGGCTGGGAACACAGGGGTTGTGGTAACCATGGCAACTAGTGCAGGTGTCCAGAGGAAGGCCAGGGCACTTGATTTGTATGGGCATTTTGCTAGCCCATTTAAAGGGAATTTCTTTGGAGACCTCCACTTCCAGCCCCTTAGTGGGGTGCCTGTTAACACCCAGGTGAGAAGGAATTCCTTTCTCTAGGTCTAGTTTAGCGATCCAAGCTTTTTTTTCCCTATATCTCTAGGAGTAAAGGCATACATAGTTAATTTCTTAGGCTAAGATCTTGTGTCAGTTAAAACTAAGGTGAAAGGTAAATTCACACTATGAATAACTTGTTAGGACAGAGCAAAGGCCAGTGGATTGCACCTTCCTGAGTGTGCTGGTAGAGAATTCAGGGCTTCCCTGACCGGTTTAATCAGTAAGGACAAACAAGCTGTCTCTCCTGCTCAATGCCTGTCTTTTGAGGTTCCTAAGTGGTCTGTTGGCAGGGCTCCTTTCCTTGTCTGGTGTCCTGCCATTAAGGATAATTGTAGGGGACTATCTGTATGTGGATTTGAATGCAAGAACAAAGGTTTCTTTGACTGAGTGAATACTTTCACACCAGGGCACCACAGCATGCTAAAAGCCATTCAGTTGCAAGTATAGAAAGTTTTATTGCTTTCTAATGAGCTACTCATTTTTCTCTGCTCCCCTCCCTTTCTCTCCCCTCCCCTTCAACCCTCTCCCATGGGTCCCCAGTTTACCCAGAAGATCTTGTCTTTTTCTACTTCCCATGTAGATTAGATCCATGTATGTCTCTCTTAGGGTCCCCATTGTTGTGTAGGTTCTCTGGGATTGTGCATTTTAGGCTGGTTTTCTTTGTTTTATGTCTAAAAGTCACTATGAGTGAATACATATGATATTTGTGGGTTTTATTTTTCAGTTTGTTTATATGGTGGATTACATTGGCAAATTTTCATATATTGAATGATCCCTGCATCTCTGGGATGAAGCTTACTTAGTCATGGTGGATGATTTTTCTCATGTGTTCTTGGATTCAATTTGCCAGTATTTTATTGATTATTTTTGCATCAATGTTCATGAGTGAGATTGGTCTGTAATTCTCTTTCTTTGTAATGTTTTTATGTGGCTTGGGTATCAGGGTAATTGTAGCCTCATAAAAAGAGTTTGGCAATGTTCCTTCTGTTTCTATTGTGTGGAATAATTTGAGGAGTATTGGTATTAGTTCTCCTTTGAAAATCTTGTAGAATTCTGAGCTGAAACCATCTGGTCCTGGGCTTTTTTTGGTTGGAAGACTTTTGATGACTGTTTCTATTTCTTTAGCAGTTAGAGGTATATTTAATTTGCTTATCTGGTCTTGATTTAATTTTGGTAAGTGATATTTATCCAGAAATTTGCCCATTTCCTTTAAGTTTTCCAATTTTGTGGAGTAAAGGTTTTTGAAATATGACCTGAATTCTCAGAATTTCCTCCGTGTCTGTTGTTATGTCCCCCTTTTCATTTCTGATTTTGTTAATTTGGATATTCTCTCTCTGCCTTTTGGATAGTTTGGATAAGGGCTTGTCTATTTTGTTGATTTCCACGAAGAACCAACTCTTTGTCGCATTGATTCTTTTTATTGTTTTCTTTGTTTCTACTTTGTTGATTTTAGCTCTCAATTTGATTATTTCCTGACGTCTAGTTCTCCTGGGTAAGTTTGTTCTAAAGTTTTCAAATGTTCTGTTAATTCACTAGTGTGGGATTTTTCCAGCTTCTTTATGTAGGCGTTTAGTGCTATGAACTTTCTGCTTAACACTGCTTTCCTTGTGTCCCATGAATTTGGGTATGTTGTGTGGTCATTTTCATTAAATTTTAGGAAGCCTTTATTTCTTCTTTGACCCATTGATAGATATTTCAGGTGAGCATTGTTTAATTTCAACGTGTTTGTGGGCTTTCTAGAATTAGTGTTGCTGTTGAATTTTAATTTTAAACCATGGTAATCCGTTAAGATACAAGGGATTATTCCAATTATTTTGTATATGTTGAAGTTTGTGTTGTTTTGAGAAAGTTTCATGAGGCACTGAGAAGATGTATTTTTATATATTTGGATGGAATGCTCTATAACTGTCTGTTAAGTCATTTGAATCATAACAACTCATAGTTCCCTTTTTCTCTGTTAATTTTTTGTCTGATTGACCTGTCCAGTTGTGAGAGGGGAGTGTTGAAGTCTCCCCCTATTAGTGTGTGGGGTTTAATGTATGATTCAAACTTTAGAAGTGCTTCTTTTACATATGAGGGTACCCTTGTATTTAGGGAATAGATATTCAATATTGAGATTTCTCTTGATGGATTTTTCCCATAACTATTATGAAATGTCCTTCTTTGTCTCTTTGGATTGATTTTAGTTTGAAGTCTATTAGGATAGCTACATCAGTCCATTTGATTGGAAAAAAATTTCCCAACTCTTTACTCTTAGGCGATGTCTGTCTTTGAGGATGAGGTGTGTTTATTGTATGCAGCAGAAGGATGGATTCTGCTTTTGTATCCAATCTGTTAGCCTGTGTCTCTTTACAGGTGAGTTGAGTCCATTTACATTAAGGGATATTAATGATCAGTGATTGTTATCTCCTATTATTTTAGTTTTCATTGTTGGTGTTGTTAATTTGTGTGTTTTGCCCTTCTTTGAGATTTGCTGATATGATATCATCAATTGTCTGTGCTTCTGTGGATGTAGCCAACTTCCTTGGGTTGGAGTTTTCCTTCTAGTACTTTGTGTAGGGCTGGGTTTGTGGCTAGGTATTGGTTATGGTTCTGTCATGAAATATCTTGTTCTGTCTGTCTATGTTGATTGAAAGTTTTGCTGGGTATAATACCCAAAAGCAGCATGGCGGAGGAAATGGCAACAGGCTAGGACAGGAGATAATTTTCAAACCCTCTTTCATCTTCATGTCTACTCAGTGGCTAAAAGCAAAAAGCAAGGCATCCTGCAGTACAAGATAACCAACGCAAATGTATTTATTTGGTTAAAAGGAAATGAGTTGAATTACTAAATGACATTCAGTAGAAATTTAAATTAACAAGTTATGGGATGATCAATGGTTTTTTTTTAAAGTTTCCTATTTGAAACACAGCTATTTGATGCACCCACACCTCAATGTAAGTATAGACAAACAATCATCCATGAAAGCGCCCCAAAATAGAAAAGAAAACAAGAGAACATTTCTTCATGAACATTCTGTAAGGTATGTGTGCTTTTCATGAAATGTGTGTGTATAGTCTCTACATGAAAAGGCCAGCAAGGAGCAGATCCCTTCTCTTTCGCAACTCATCTCCAGAGACAATGACACTACCACTTTGAGTAACTGGACTTGATAAAAAATTTTTAAACACAAATAACAATATACTTTCCGGGAAAATACTGAATGATAACAACCCAGAAACAGAACACCGCAGATGTGGCCATCCCAAGCAGATACCTCCGCACTCGAGGGCTGGAATGCAGGAGTGGATGGAACAAACATATTTTAAAAATCTTTATCTTTTATGTTACAAAGCATTGAAGATGAAAAGAAGACATGTTACAGTAAAATCCACAAACCATAGTGAATATATAATCATGATTTGATATTAAATCAGAACAATTGTCTTTCTGGAACAAAGACCAGATAGAGGAGACAGTTGGAGACACACAACACAAAGATTTCTCTGCAGCACTTTTAATATAAGGAAGATCGGTCAGAGAAGACGTAAGAGCTGAGGACAGAGTACACCTGGGCCAGGACCCCAGAATGTAAGGGGCAGGGCCAGGATGACAATTTCTCACCTACTGCTTGCATGAACTGTAAATACGACAGTCCATTCTATTAAGGCTGGGAGGACAGGCACATGCTGCCCTGCCTGACTTGCACGTGATTTCTGGGGCTCTGAACTCAGGTCCTCGTGTGTCTTCTAGCTCTTTACTGATGAAGTCATCTCTCCGGCCCCAGAAAAACTTATTCTTTAAAGACAAATACAGAAGTGCTTTGTGAATGAAATCACTCAGTATCAGAGTTCTGCTTTAAAAACACACCTGAATCAAACCCAGCACATTGTCGATAACTACTAAAGCGGGGGTGGGGGGGTGGGGGGGGTGGAGGAGTGGCTACAAGTCTTTCTTTGTGAGAGTTCTTTGTAGTTAAAAAAATTAAGAAAAAAAATTATTTCTCTTCGGGACTAGAGGAAATATAAACCACACTGACTTCTAGGGAGCTACGCAGGAAATAAATGTGGGTAACAGCTCTGAAAACAGTGGTTGGTAAATTGTATTCAACAAATATAAAAAAATTATAGCTACCAATTAAAGTTTCTAAAATGACAGTAGTAAGATGGAAATTAACTGAAACTAATTTAATTTAAAACCAGAGCTGAAGGAGAAAGGAGAAGAAGTTTCATTTTGATGGCATCTCTCCCAGCTCATCCTGAGTACACATGAACATGTTTCAGTGACTGACATTCAAGAGTGTTCAGACACTAATCCAGGCCAAGCGTTTCTCTAGTTTTTCCCTTTATTTCTTCCTTGACTTGATCTCTTTACTTGCTTGGGTTTGGAGGGGGATGTCTTTTTCAGTATGCTCATATATTTGGTTCATACTAGAAATTATTTTTGTCCTCCGATTTATTTTCAGCTTACGTTTTATTTAGTTTTGATTGAATTTGCTGAGCATGGACAAACCTTTTTTAAGACCTGCGTCGTCTGGGTCTCAAAGTCACATACAGTTTCATTATCTTTGGTGGAAAAAAATCAGCTATATGCAACGCCTAGGTTTTCAGAACTGGTCTCTTTATCCTTTTGGTTGGAAAATAAGTTATCCTTTTCTGAGTTATGAATCACAAACGTCTGTCAAGAAGGTGTAGGACCCAGCCATGACAAGCTCAATAAAGGCCTGAGTCTCAGCAGTTTACCCTAAGGCAATACCTGGTTCTAAGGACCACAAACTGAGACCACCCAGATACCATCCAAAGGAAATTCCCAACCATTGTAAATAGGATCCCCTGCCAGCACACACCCATCGCTTCCCACAGGACACCCCTAGACAAATGTCAGCCAATCCGGGGTCCTGAACCTTAGAAATCCCCCATCTATGCTACTATAACACCCCAACCCTAACTGAGCTCAGGGCCCTCCAACCGCTCCAATACGTTGGACACGCGGAGAGACCGAGATTGCCAACTTGTGTAAGGATTTTAAAAGCTCTTTGCTTTTACATGCAGGACTTGGTCTCCTAGTTATTGAGGGGGGAGGGAGGGAGACTCTGTGATCTGAGCATAACAAAGGCTTATTTCTATTACAATGTAGGATATTCTGGCACCGATCAGATTCACAGTCTTGAAGGAATTTGACTGAACCCTGAGAGAAAAGGTATGTGTTATGCTTTTAGCCAAACCAGTATGGCTGGCACTTCTGGGCTCCAGGGCCATGCATGTGTGGACAACCAGGCAAAAATACCTAGTCGCCCTGGGGACCTTAAAAGGCCCTGCGCGACCCACATGCTGCACGGTTGCATCATCTACCTATGATGCAGCCACATAAGGCCTTGTGCGCATGCATGAGCTCTGTCATCTGCATATGACGTAGCCACGTCATCCCCCTGTGCGCATGCGCTAGGCAGCCTTTAAAAGCTGGATGCCCCGCCTCAGCCCTCTCGATTCCTTAGACCTGAACACGTCTCTGCAATTAAACTCCTAAGCGGGTTTGTTGTGTGTTTCATGCTTCCTCCTCACTCGTGTTAGGTAATTTCAGTATGTTTTCTCTTGCTCGCCTGTCGTACATCTTTGCTTCCTCTTTTTATTTTGGATGGTCTCTTGATCCAAGCTGCTCGGGAGGGTTATTTCCTTTAGCATGTTTGCCTGAGGTGGCTCAGTACCGCGAATACAACAGAGCCTCGCTCTGGTCCGTTTTCCACCTTTCCCTCAGCACCCATTTCTGAACTACCTTTACATTTTCTCTTTGGTCTTTCTCTCCTTTTGTCAGAGCTTAGATCTTTCACTTTTCTGAACGCTTCCTTTCCACAATCTGTCTTTTTTCTTCCTTTGATTTTTAATGCTTTTTGAAATTGCAATGATTTTGTTCACTTCGCTGGCAGTTAAATCCATGTCGGTGTTTTCGTACACAGATTCTTGCAACTGAAACCCATGAGTGTTCAGCACTGTGGCCGTGGGCTGTGTCCGAGGGTCGCCGGCAGCCTCAGAAGGGAAGCGGGGAGAACACCGTGTATCTCTTTGCATTTTACTACTGGTTTCACTAGTACAACCATTTATCTCAACGTCCCAGGTGAACCCTGGACTGGACATCTGTGGGTAACCTGAGTCTGTGCCATGCGGGTTCTCTGCAGAAGACCCGCGCTTTCTCCTCTCAGTTACGTTAAGTGACAGCTTTTCCCTGCTGAGGCAGGAGGATGGCGCGGTTTTCATCTCACTCAGAGGTCTGTGCATTTTCTTTGCTCCTTAGCGATCAACAGAGTGTGTTAGCAAGGTGGAAACCATCATTCACACCAAGAATCGACAGACTTGTTGGGGGACGGAGGTGTTGCCAGCACACAGGCAGGGCCCGCTCTTTTCTGCACTTTTAGGTGAGCAGAACGCAAGTCCCAAGGGCAGATTTGCTCTTTTCCCCAACCAGAGAATGGAAGCTCTACAGCAATGGAAAGCAGTTTGAACATTTTTCTGCTGACCCGTCCTGATCCATGGCTCGGTGATGTCACAGAGCTGGGTAGACTCCACGGATTAGCTTGGATAGAAGCCACAGGGCTTTGCAACGAGGCCTTTGAAGGACAGAGATATTGGCGTTTGATGTTTCACTGTTTGTTGTGATAGATTAAATTTAGTCCCTTGCATCAGCCATCTTGAAGCTAATCCAAAGCAAATGAACTTTTTTATCCCCTTGAAAAACAGATAGTACTTAGTTTGTGGCTAAGAGTATGGTGTGGGGGCTGGAGAGATGGTTCAGTGGCCAAGAGCACTTACTGCTCTTACACAGGGTAGACGCGGAGGAATGCAGGCCGGTTTCTCACCAGTGGCGATCAGAGAATTTGGAGACTGACAGGCACAATTTCACCTTCCAACACAGGAAACGGTCGCCTGGCCTTTTTGAAGGAACACCATCCTGACGGGTGGTCCGGATGTGCTATTGTGATTCTGTAACTAGGAGGTCACCTGGGGAAGAGGTGTCTTTGAAGGTGACTTGAGTCGTCCTGCGACCTAGGCCACGGAGTGCTGAGAATGGGAAGTCTCGGGTTGTCATGGTAATGACAGCCTTTGTTATCTGCTCCCTTGGTTTACCTTCATAGAAAACCTATGGGAAAATAAACGCAGGAGATTTTCAGGATCTGAATAATCCCTGAAACTCCCTCCCAATACTGTCCTGTGTTTTCTGTCTTATTTTTATGCGTCTTCGTATCTTTCACTTATATTTCCTCAATTCCCATGCTTCCACCGTGGCAAGACGTGGTTTTTGTTGAGGCCGGTCCTCAGGTTCAGTCCCTAGTCCCCACATGATGGCCTACAACCATCTATAACTCCAGTTTCCGGCGAGATGACGCTCTTCTGGCCTCCGTGTGTAGCATGATTAATAAAACCCCAGAGAAAGAAATTGGGGTTCCACCTGAAAGTCAGAAAAGGAAAACATCCAGTCACTGCCTGGTCTGTAAGGCTGATTGGTGTGTCTGTTTTACTTTCTGAACTTTAGGCAAGCTTTATTATTTGTTATTATACAAATATAAATTTATTAAAAATAATTTATTAAAATACAAATAAAATATCACTACAACCATGGGTACCAAACACGCACAGAGTGGCCATACATACTGTAATATGAAAGGAGAAGTATTGGTTCAGGACCGCAAGGTCAAGTTCTCAGCACATTCACCAAGGTGAATCCCGTCAGTCCTTCAAAGGAATAAATACTGATACACACACTACAGCCCATGTGGATGCTGAAAGCCTTATATACATGAAAGAGAATACACAGAAGACATATATTCCATCAATACAAAAGGTCTCAAAGATAAAGGGGACGACTGGTTGCCAGAGTCTGAGGGGAGAGAGGAACTGGAATGTCTTCTCATAAACATGGGGCTTCGGTTGGTGGAGATTTATGTATGAAAATCTAATGAATCATATATTTATTTCTGGTTTGTCATCTGTTACTGTAGTTAACACTGTGACCAAAAGCAACATGGGAGGAGAGGGTTTCTTTGACTTGCACATCCCAATCACAGTTGATTGTTAAGGGCAGAAAGAGGCAAGAACTCAGGCTGGAGCAGAGCGTAGAGAGCTGTCTCGTTTGCTCTCCATGGCTTGCTCAGCCTGCTGTCTTAATCACCCCAGGGACACCAGCAGAGGTTGGTACTGCCACGGTGGACTATGTCAGTCATCAACCAAGAGTATGTCCCACAGCCTTGCCTACAGCCCTGTCTGATGGAGGCATTTTCTCAATTGTGGTTCCCTCTTACCAGATGATGCTAATGTCTGTCAAATTGACAAAACTAAACAGCACAGCAGTCAGGGATCAACCTTAACAAAAATACCACTCACCAAGGTAGGGGCATGGGGATTAGGAATATAAGTAAAGAATACAAAGATGCAAAAATAATAAAACAGAAAACATAGAATAGTACCAGGAGGGAGTTCCAGTGAATACTGAAATCTCCCATGTTTGTTTTCCAATTGCTTAAAATACCCCGACCCCAAGAGGTAGGAATAAGATTTTTAAAAACGTGATACAAGGAAATGAACAGACCATCTGAAGGTCATGGGCTACATTCACAGTTAAGCATTCTGTTGCTAGAACAAAACAAGTCACGCTCACACCCTAGACCAAAACATTCTGTAGGCAAACCACTCCCTTGGTGGAATCCAGTGCTCTCCTTAAGGGAACTGGAACCTTAGTTGGATCCTTAGACTTTTGTTTGAGGTAGAAACAGGTCTACTTCTCTGTTCTGGAGTAGGAGAGCTGGGTATTAGCCACACCTGTTGGCAATCACCTTGAGAGAGCAGAACTCTCAGGTCTATGTCCTTTGTTTGATTTTGAAACACAATAACCTTGAAGGGAGCTAGAGAAAAGTTCCAACTTTCTGACCTTTGGTCAAGGTGGAAATGGGCTCACATTTTTTGGCCTCTACAGGTCCTCCCTTTTTATTAATTTTAATAAAACCTGTGCTTCTACAACAGGACAGATGATCACCTCTGCCTTAGGTGAGCACTTTTGCATTTCCCAGACTTACCCATCTTTGGTATATGCATTCCAACTATGCATGTCCATGTGTTAGGCACCTGGGGGGGGGGGTGGATCAAACCCATCACTGACTGCCGATCACCGTAAACAAAGGATTAAGGGAGAAAGTACTGGGCTCTGTGTCTCTGCGGCAAGTCTCGGTCAAGAGAGTTCATTAGCAATTAGCTAACGGTAAGCATGAGAGTAATACCTTGTGCTGTGCACACATCTATGGCTATAGTATCTCCTAATTAAAGCAGTGGAGGATCACCGGAGTTGGGAATGCTCCTTTTGAATTCGTTTGGAGTTTTTCTTAACAGTTTTCAACTGTATCAAAATCAAAATTTGTGTTATCACACATGTCAAATTCAAGAAGTCATTGGTAATGTCAAACTTTTCTTAAACACATTCTAATCTTTTTCTAATCATTAACATCTTACAGTGAACTAAAGCGGTGACTGGTCAATACCATAACACAATTTGTCAGATCACAATTCTCTTAAATCCATTCTAACCAAAAGACAAGAAAAGGTTTCTGTCCAATTGCAATGCTGCTTTTAAGAAATTGTCCCAGTCTCTGAGCAACAGCAAAAACCCTTAGGCTACCCTCCTCATCTCTGAAGAGGGGCTTCAGTCACTCCTTGCGACAAGTCTTTTTCCCCTGAGGGGAAAAACTGAGGTCTCAGTTCTCAGGTTCTTTCAACATTTCAACAGCAGACTGCAATACCTCATTGGCAATCTGAGTTCTGTGTCTAAAAGTATAAAACAGTCAAATGTTCAGTCTCCATTTCTGGCCTGGCTCCAAAGTAAACAGGACTCACTAGGTCTGGAAGTTTGCACAGCAAATCCATCAAGACGCTGGGAATCACTGTCACCACGATCTTGATTCCCTTCTCAGTCTGCAGCGTGTTATACGCCAGGATCATTGGTTCAGGTACCCCTTTCCGCGGCATACAGCACGGTGATATGAGGTAGTCAGGATTATAGGTGCTAACACCAACTCTTCTGTTGGGGTGTTAGCAGCTACAGTGTCATTGGGGCTGGCCCCCTTCTGCTGGATGCATCAAACCAGACGTTGTGGAAACCATGTTGCTTGATCCTCATCCTGTGAAAAAAAAACCAAACATGTTCTCAACCCCATTTTAACACAAGATAGGGTCCTTTCCATCAATCTAGTGCAAGGGTCTCTCCACCTTGCTTTAGCAAAGGTCACCTTGGCACCATTATGCCAAATTCTGTCCACAGCAGATTGTTCATGGACATCCATATTCAAGAAGTTTAGCATAAAAAGTGCATGGCTCAAGGTATTATATGGCATTTGGGAACATAGTTCTCCTCTTTTTATCTTTTGAAGTTGTGTTTTCAAGGAGCCATGGGTACACTCCACAATTCCTTGTCTTGAGGATTATAAGGAATACCTGTCTTATGTTCAATATGCCATTGGGAACAAAATTGCTGAAATGTTTTACTAACATATCCAGACTCATTATCCATCTTTATGATTTTTGGGGTCCCCATATAGGAGAAGTATTTTAAGCAATGAGTTAATACATGCTTAGAGGCTTCCCCAGTTTGTGCAATGGTCAAACTGAATCCTGAATATGTATCGATTTTCACATGCACATATCTTACTTTGCCAAACACTGCAGTATGAGTAACATCCATTTGCCATAAATGATTATGAAGTAGTCCTTAGAGATTTACTCCCAGGTAAGATACAGGTAAAAACTGTGGGCATATATCACATTGATTAACAATTTGATGAGCAGCTTCTCTTATTAATCTAAATTGTTTTCTTAAAGTTATACTATTTTAATGATGCAGAGCATGTAATCACTGAGCAAGCTCAACCTGAGATAAAGCAATTACTTTTGTAAGCTTATCAATTAAGCATTACCTTCAGTTAAGGAACTGGGAAGATTTTAATGCACTCTGATATGCCCTACAAATCTTGGCAACCTTCTTTGTTGTAAGGCATTTGAATTTGCTGGAACAGCATCTTAACTTGTGTATTACTAATCCCAATATATGGGACGGTTTCTAGGACTTGAAGAGCATTAAATATATACTGGCTGTCAGTATATAGATTAAATGCTGTATTTGCAAAAAGTTGAAACTCCATAGCAGCAGCTCACAGCTCATCTATTTGAGCTGAGGCCCGTTCTGTTTGCATTACATGTCCTTCACCATTAACCACATACACAGCTCTTCCATTGGAAGAACCATCTGTAAAAATTAACATAGCATCCTTAAAGGGATCTTTTGCTACAACTTTAGGAAAAATAAAGGAATATAGTTGTGTGAATTGCAGCACGCACATTCAGTACGTTCACATGTATACACACATCCAGTACATTCACATGTATGCACATATCCAGTACATTCCCATGTATGCACACATACAGTATGTTCACATGTATGCACACATACAGTACATTCGCATGTTTGCACACATACACTACATTCACATGTTTGCACATCCAGTATGTTCACATGTTTGCACACATCCAGTATGTTCACATGTTCCCACACATCCAGAGTCCAAGGTCTTCTGGTCATTTGCAAATACTTATAACCCTGTGGTCAATACGAATGGAAGAGAAAACACTGGAAAGCCAGGCGTGAACTGTTAGTGTAAATGTTAAACTTTGCTCCTTTAAGATTGGATTCATGTCTATAATCCCAGAGTGGGGGGAGGTTTGAGGGCAACTTGGTCTGCAAAGTGAGCTTCAGGACAGAAAGGGCCATGTAATGAGACTCTATCTCAAAAGTACATAAATAAATAAAAGAGCAAGCAAATAAACAAATGAGGAGTTCTTAGCTCACTTGGGATGATGTGGGATGTCCTTCTGTGTATGTGTTGCTTTTATTGGGGGATGAATACAGCTGTTTTGATCAATGGCTTAGCAGAGTAAATCCAGGTAGAAATCCAAACAGAAATATAGAGAGAGTAGGAGGAGTTGAGGGTATGCCATGTAGCCACCCAAGAAGCAATAGGTATAAAAGCACAAGCCTCATGGTTAAAATATAAATTAATAGAAGTGGGTTAATTTAAGATGTAAGAGCTAAGTAGAAATTTGCCTGAGCCATTTGTGCCACCAGCATGAACCAGAAAGCTATTTCTTAAAGGACCCATGCAGTCTTTGCAGCTAGTGCTGAGTCAGGAAGCCTTCCCTTTAAGGAGCTACGCCTCTGCTTGTGTGTGGTGGGAAACCCTACACCATTGTTCTCAGCACTATTGGTACAAGGAAGGGCAGTCAGAATTCAAGCAGAGCTTATGATATTGTGTGTTCTGTGCTCTCTACTTGATGAAGCTTCAGGACAATTGTGCAACTTGCCCAGGATCCCTTGGCTAACAAACATGGGAGAGACCTTGGCTTTGATCTCTGGGCTCCTTTCCCAGGCTCTGAGACTTCTTCTTGGGGAAATGGCCATTCTTCTAGAACACTGAGGCTAAAGGGAGGTGCTGGGGATTCATGTGAAAGTTTCCCTGCAGCTGTCAGAGGAACGGCATTTTTCTGCTGCCAAACTCGTGCTTACTTAACTCTTTAAAGTTGGTTGGGGAACACAGACCACAAACCATGCTTAGTAGGTAGTGAAAAGAATTAAAACTCTTGGTTTAATTCTTTGCCTTTTATTATGCTGTAGGAATGCAAGAATTTTTAAAATACATGGCTCTTCAAGCTTTTATGCCTTTTTATTATTTTCTTGACCCCATAGAATTCAAAGAATTGTGTTAAAATTCAAAGAATTGTTGCTTATTCCCTGAAACAAAGCCAAACATTTTCTTGCCAAAGTATGACCAAGTATCATACGGCATTACATGGTTTCATAATTGCAAAGAGTGAGGTTTAATCGAATCAGGCAAATAAAATCAGTAAATGTGTTCTAAATCATTCTTACTATTTAAAGATCAAGATGGAAATGCTCTCACCTTATATAATCATTTCCTCTATACAGCATCAAGGACAGAAAGAACATATGCCCATCCTGATGGCAGGCTTGCCATTGGTGAACATTCTTATGGTAAGAACTGAACGTTCCAATTCCTCTTTCTTCCTGAACCCTAACCCTTCTCGTCTGACTCACAGGGACCAAGTACGGCTGTGGAGGAGGTGCCCGCACAGTGATGATCTCAAGATTGTTTATGAGCTGAAGGAGTTCCCTGGTAACATTTGGGGGGGGTCACTTATGTAAACTCTCATATCATCAGCAAAAAGTGAGAGTTTAAGCCGGGCGGTGGTGGCGCACGCCTTTAATCCCAGCACTCGGGAGGCAGAGGCAAGCGGATCTCTGTGAGTTCGAGACCAGCCTGGTCTACAAGAGCTAGTTCCAGGACAGGCTCCAAAGCCACAGAGAAACCCTGTCTCGAAAAACAAAACAAAACAAAACAAAACAAAACAAAAAAAAAAGTGAGAGTTTGACTTCTTTTCTGATTTGTATCTCTTTGATCTCATTTTGTTGTCTTGTTGCTTTCGCTGGGACCTCAATTACTATATTGAATAGATATGGAGAGAGTGGACAACCTTGTCTTGTTCCTAATTTCAGTGGGATTTCTGGGAGTTTCTCTCCATTTAGTTTGATGTTGGCTGTTGGCTTGCTGTATATAGCCTTTATCATGGTTAGGTATGTTCCTTTTATTCCTGCTCTCTCTAAGACCGTTATCATGAAAGTCATTTGGGCCTGTTCCCATGGAGGTTGCTGGCTTGGGCCCTGTCTTTTCAGGGTTGCTGGCTCAGGCCTGATCCCTTGGAGGTTGCTCCCTTGTACCTGCTCCTGTGGAGGTCGCTGTGGGCCTGGTCCCCTGAAGGTTGCTGGCTCAGGTCTGTTCCCATAGAAGTGGCTGGCTTAGGCCTGCTCCCACAGATGCACCTGATTCAGGCCTCCTCCTGAGGAGTTCACTCCCAACTTTTATTTTTAACAAGATAATTGTTAATGACTTTCTTAATTATAATATTTATTTTTAGTCAGACATGATTAAATTCAAAATTATTTATTTGATGATTTAATTTTTACATGAACTCAATTACCTTCCTATCAAAGTAATTATAACCCTGCAGTTGCATTTTTGTTGATTTCCAGTGCTGCTGTTGTTTCTCTGAACCCTCCACAGAGCAGTTAACGGAAACCCTGGGCAGTAAGGTACAACTTCTTAAATTGTAGGACAAGGAGGCAGCAGGGAGCCAGGATCCAGGAGCATCTCCATGCACAGAAATCCAAAGCACTTGACACGGGTCTATGCACTGATCTTTATGGTACGTACTTCTTAATCGGTGCTGAAAAGTATTATTCATCCCCATTAGCAGGAGGGCAAACTGAGGCATCCAGGAGAAAGTCAAGGACATTCTCCATGTAACTATCACGTTCTAGGCAACTTGTCTTCTCTTAGGAAGTTAGTTTATTACATATTGGCATGCCATGTGCTCACTGAAATATTCATTCTCAGGGCATCACTGATGAAATTTCAATGGTTTGGAAAGATTAAGACTTTGATATCTTATACTCATGCAGTTGGAGCTAGCCTACAGAAGCATCAACCTTGTGGTTTGTTTTGGTTTGTTACCGAGGAGCCTTGCTGTCACACTTGTTACTGGAATATAACCAGTGCTCATGAAATCATGGACTCTTAGACATCAAGGAGGAAAATGCAGAAACTCATAAACATGCAAGCCATTGAAATGCCTCGAGACTTCAGAGGTAATTTCTCCTCCTTTGTCCTCTCAGAGAGTTTTACTCTCCTCAAGTCTTCTGTGAGCAGATCATTCTGTCAAGGCTCTTTTTAATTTCTCCATTTTTGCAAATCTGATGAACATTGCCTCTGTCCTTATGCAAGTCATGGACTAAACTATTGAATAGAATCAGCCAAGCAGCACTTCATGAGAACATTAATCAACATCATTAACACTGAATGTTGTTTAATTGTGTCTCGTGCATTTACATTTTCTGTCCTCGCTACAGAGGAGCCCAAACCTGTCACCTGCCCTGTGAAATCTCCATGCACTGTGTCTACAGAATTAAGCAGATCCTGCCTAGAATCCTTACTCCAAAAGAGAAGGTTAGCTTTCTTGGGTCCCTAATCTCTTAGAGACTGTTCTTCTTGGGGTGTGTCACCAATAACTCCCATCAGAACAGACCCAGAGAGCTAGCCAAGAGTAGAGTCAATCTCGCGTAATCCTCATCTCAAAATACAAAAGGGGGCCGAGGGGCACCTGATTCCCATGTTCTAGAACCACATTGGTTTTCTGTTATGTCTCACAAAGATTGCTGCTCATGGCTCCCCAAGCTCAACTTGTCATGAGACACAATTCACTTGATCCATCTGACATCTTGCACAAATCTAAAGGGGCTCCAAGTTCTCCTAAATCCCCACTTATCTTGTGCTTCAAGGCCGTTTGAACAAGGCTCAGCTGATGCTTTGTTGCCATCTCTTCCTGTTGTGAGAGACACGTGAGCAATCACAAGAAACGGGGCAGCTGCACCTTCTCTCTGACGCCTCTCAGAGCTACTCTGTCATTACTTAGAAATGTGCTTGTTCTCTTTCTGATGTGTTGGTGTTTTTGATGACTGTATTTTCTCCCAACCCTGTCGCAGCCTTGTGTCCAGCCAGCCTGATGCCGCTCTGCCCCACACTTTCTCCTTCATTCTCTGCGTTGTCTTGTGAATTTCAACATGTCTTCTCTCCTCTCTGGTTTTGCTGATTGGAAAGCAATCTGCTCACAGCCTGCTCCCTCGCTTCTTGGCACATCCAGTAATATCCCCGAAATCCCACAGCTGAGTGATTCCCTGCTTTCGTGCTATCTTCTGTCTTTCTGACCAGCACGGGGAGGGTCTCTGTCACGGCGTGGACTTTCTGAAATCGCCTCGTCACAACGCCTGCCCTGAAAAACACCAAGCATCCTCCACCTTCAGAGACCCTGTCCCCAGTACCTGCCATTGTCACATCACAGCCTGTGGTTGGCTTTTCAACCTTGCCTGACATGGGTTTCTCTGACTTTTATGACCCTCAAGAAGTCTGTATCTCCAACCCCCTTTTTAGTCAAGGTGAAACCTCCCAAACTTGGGTCCCTAAATGTTTTCTCAGCTGTGGCTTCCTCTGTTACAGCTTCTGCCAAAACTTTTGTGTCCACACCCATATTGGGCCTGGTGACCTGTGTTGTCCACCTCCTGTAGCAGCCAGATGCTGGCCCAACTGGTAGGAAGGTGTTGGCAGTATAAAGGGTTTCCACAGGAGGGCTGCAGGGGCTGCTGAAAGAAAATATTCAGGCAGAGCCTTGAGTCAAATGGGAAGCTGAGGTTATCAAGAAAGGAGTCTTGACATTTTGCTGACAACTGAGGGACTACAAGCAGATTTCAAAAGTCACAGGCAGCTAAGAATCAGAGAATCATATTAAAGCAGCAAGTTAGGAAAGGGACCAGTAAATCAGGACGGTTGCCTTCAGGAAGCAGCGTGTCCTGTGATGGGGTGCAGAGCCCACAGCCTGCGTCTTGTTAAGATGTGTCCCCAATGGTCTCGATACCTTCCTCCTGGGGAACCTCTTGGATTGTGACTCAAATATGTACTTGATGATCTAGGCCCCCACAAACTCAGCTAGGGCTTCTGGATTGGGATTTGTTAAGGCTGAGGAAAGGTCAGATGAAAGGAACTGAAACAGAAAATACGGGATAGAATCGGGAGGTCTGCCTGGTCATGCCAAAACAGCCAAACAGCCCAGAGTTTATTTCAGAACTTGCATATGTACAAAAGCAGAACAAAGCTCGGCATAGACATCCAGTCAGTATCTAACCACAAGACCATCCCTGTCCTTGAGTGAGCAGCCTCCCCTCTAACACGTGCTTGCTGCTGGGAAGCAGCCTTGCTTTCTATCTTGATGTTCCTGGGGTTTGTCGTCAGCAGTAGACTGTCTACCAGATAGAGTGTTCTTTTCTCATGGGCTAAATCAGAAATCTCTCACAGCCCTCAAGGCTACTGGAAAAAGCAGAGCTGGCAAGCTTGAACTCAAATGACTTTTAAGTCAGAATGGACTCCAGATGGAAACTGAGCCATATGTGGGCTCCCACATAGGCCCTGGGGCCTTTGTTGGTTTTTATTTTGTGACATTGCCACTTGTTTTTACTGAGTCTCATCTCTCCAGGGTTTAGAGGCTTCTGCTACACACACAAAGTCTCATTGCACCAAAAATGAAAGACGTCCTCTGGAGACCTTCAATCTGTGCTCTCTCTTCCAGAGATGGCCACAGCCACTAACTCCTGAATATTTTCTGTACACTATACACTGTTCCACGAATTGTACTACAGGTCACTTATGCTAAAAAGAAACTTGAGGAACAAAATGGTGCAGTTATTGCCCAAGCTCTTAAATCTAGTGAGGGAGAATCTGGTTTGAAACCCGGGTAATAGATGTAGACACTATGCCTTTATCTCCTCATCTGAATTTGTTTACAGGACTGTTTTTTTCTTATTATTTTCTCTAGAAAATTGCAAAGACTCCTTTACTTCATACATCTGAATAAAATTTATATTTGTTTTGAGTCATTTGTCTTTCCTGTTTTTCTGTCCTTCTATAAGCGTTAACAACTACCTGCTCCGTGGTGTGTGATGTGCCTCTGGGCCCTAACCTTGGGGACAATGAGTCCCTAGGGCTTCTGATGCAGATTGTTGTATTGAAGGACTCTGTGAGAACTTTGTGTAAAGTACAGAACAGAACAGAAAGACCCTCGCTGTCTCAGACTCTACGATATTGTCTGATAACAGTGAGAGCCAGTGACCTACAGAGACTCGACAATGTGAGATGACCCCTCTGTGTTGGGTCCGTCCCTCTGTGTCGGGTCCGTCCCTCTGAGAGTATGACATTGCGGACACCACCTACCTGTCCTCAAGGGCTTGCAAAGGTCTGGGGTTTCACCCTGCTCACCAGACAATGAGTCCTCCTGTCACTGATGGTGGATGCTGGTGGAGTCGTGAGAGTCCCCAGCTAGGTCAGGCCTCAGCAGAACAAGCCTGCCCGGAGCAGCCATATCCACAGCAGCTCCTGGGCCCCAGATCCCAAGGCAATTTGGAGAGAGCCAGTAACCCCTGTATGTGTGACTGGTTATGTCACAAGGAAGGACCCTGCATCTAGGGAACTCAAGTCTTAGCTAGAGTGTGCTAAATCCCCTGGAAGGTGGATATCTTTGTTACACTAAAAGCTCTCATTCCTGCAAGGAGACCCTGTGTTTACCTCTCTATACAGCTGTCCTGGAAAACAACCTGGACCCGAGCAGCGGATATTCACAAGCTGTGTTCATCTCTGGCATGGGAGTTGTGTCCCTCATAGTGGTATTTTCTGATTTTGTCCTTTCCGTTCACTGAGTTTCTGTTCTGTACCTCTCTTAAGAGTGTACCCCACAAATAGGTCCTGAGGAAATCCTGACGACGTGTGCAATCTAGAAAGACTCCTGGGACTTTTCAATGATTGCCAAGGGAGGTATTATGGGTGAAGGGAGAGACTTGGTGTGACTGAGGGAGATGCCACAAGCCCAGGGAAACGGCCTTGGAGCTGAAACTGTGTATTTCACTCACCTAGGTAATTTATGCCGCTACACTGGACCCAGACCCACTGTGGAGAAGGTGAAAAGTTTCAGCCCTGGGAGTGTGAAATGGCTGATGGCTGCTGAGCCTCCCCCCACCCCCAGGCTGACTCCTTCCTAACGGCCCCACACGCGCCAGATGGGTTTCAAGGAAAGTAAAATACTTTGTGTTAAAGAAAAATGATTTTCTGTTTTCCCCATCTCAGTGAGCATAACTGGGTATTTGTTTTCAGAACCACAGACAGGTAGCACCATAATAGCTCCTGTTTCTAAGGCATACTCTTAGTGAAAATGGATTAGGCCGCTCTAATATCTTGCTTCATGATAAAGAAAACCTGACCAAAGTCTGTTTCTCAGATTGTTGCTTCCACAGCACTTGTAGTTGAGACATAGCCCACGTGAAACATTTCCATCAGGCGAATGTCCCTCTTTCCTTATATGTGACGACATCTAAGATTAATATGATGGATACGGGAAGAGAGGGGAGACTGTCGCCATCATTCACGTTAGGTGGAATCAATTGAAAGTGAGCTCTGCAACATCCACAGAGCATCCGTCTGGGACTCCC
Organism: Arvicola amphibius; assembly: GCF_903992535.2. Classification (NCBI taxonomy): domain Eukaryota; kingdom Metazoa; phylum Chordata; class Mammalia; order Rodentia; family Cricetidae; genus Arvicola; species Arvicola amphibius. The sequence continues at coordinate 31,564,900 of NC_052064.1, forward strand.
TCTGCCCTCACCATCTGCAGATCCCTCTGGAGCAGACTCCAGATTCTCCCCACAACTTCATGGGACAATCCTGATGGCAGACGTGCAGGGTTTTCCACACCAAGCAGTGTAGACACGCTAGACATTCCCAAAGTGTTCTGTGGTTTAACTAGTTAGTTCTGACGCTAACTATTCAGAGTGAGCATCACAATCTACAAGTCTGACTTTATCTCACCAAACGCCAGCCTGTTCCTTTGGTATTTCTGATTCAGTACCTAACATCAGGAGTTCCTAGATCCTCACCTCCCCAGCTTCAATAATTTGCCAGGATAGTCAACATATCTCAGGAAACACTGCTTATTCTTGCTGGGTTACTCTAAAATCTGCCATAAAGGGAGCAGGTTACAGTGGGGGAATATCCAGAAAGGACTCCTGATTTCAGAAGCTCCAGGTCCTCCCGGTCTCTCACTCCTTGTAGTGATGAGGCATGCAGGCCAGCTTTTTGTCCTGCCCAGCTCCTGCATGGTTAGCTTAACACCTGAAATAACAACACACATATTAATTGATTCCTGTATCAAATCAAAACAGAGGGCACAGGACGTCCACACAGAAGAGAAAAGAAGGAAGCTAAAATTGAAAGTCTGCTTGACAAGGCATGAAATTTCCCTAACGCATCTTTGTCTTACTCTCGTTCATGTTAATGTTTTGCTCCTTACCACAGCCATTTGTTTTAGATAAACTGATGGGAGGAAAACCTAGAGAGACTCTCCTGTTAGCAACCGAGAAAAGCCCTCTGTAGCCTGAAGCTCTTAGTCTTGCTTTGGAAACCACGGATGTCACCAATGGCTGATGCCTTTAATAAGCTTGACACTCTAGGTTTTCACTGGTTTGTTGTTGTTTGGGGAAGTTGCTTTTTGTTGATCAGCAGAACAGATTCACCCCATACTTCAGTGACCCTTGAGAGCCAAATCCCATTCATACATCCTCCTTAATTTTCACACACATCAAGAGAGGGTACAGAGATTTCCTCTATTGACCTGGGTTCTTAGTAGCCAGGCTGGGATTAGAACCTGGGTCTTCTGTCTCCTGATGTCTTTAGCATGTTTCTCTGCCTGGTAATTTCACATAGCCCTCAGCCCACCTGTGCTTAATGCTCTGGTGATAGTCTATCATCATTGATAGTTCAGTCTACAGTCATTTCTTTGGTTGGGAAATTGACATAAGATTCTGTATGTAAGAGTCTTGTTTATGATAAGATTTTATTAAAATCCACTTCACTTTTTAAGCTACAAGAGATGAGAAAAATATTCAAAGGAATTAATTTAATTATGAGTTAGGACCTAAATTACTCGCCTCTGTTTTGTTACCCGCGGTTCCTGCCTGTTCAGTTGCAGACAAGTTTTTCTTCTTGTGGAAGCAGCTAGCACAGAAGAGCCTCTGTTGTGCTGGGAAACTTGTCCTTGGAGTAACTGGAAACTGTGGACAACAGAGGCTCACACCAGTCCATCAGTGTTGCCGTGGACAACTGAGACACACACAAGTCCATCAGTGTTGCCATGGACAACAGAGGCACACACATGTGTCCATCAGTGTTGCCGTGGACAACAGAGGCACCCACCAGTCCTTCAGTGTTGCCGTGGACAACAGAGGCACACACCAGTCCATCAGTGTTGCCGTGGACAACAGAGGCACCCACCAGTCCTTCAGTGTTGCCGTGGACAACAGAGGCACCCACCAGTCCATCAGTGTTGCCGTGGACAACAGAGGCACCCACCAGTCCTTCAGTGTTGCCGTGGACAACAGAGGCACCCACCAGTCCATCAGTGTTGCCGTGGACAACAGAGGCACACACATGTGTCCATCAGTGTTGCTGTGGACAACAGAGCCACACACAAGTCCTTTAGTGTTCCCGTGGACAACAGAGGCACCCACCAGTCCTTCAGTGTTGCCGTGGACAACAGAGGCACCCACCAGTCCATCAGTGTTGCCGTGGACAACAGAGGCACACACACCAGTCCTTCAGTGTTGCCGTCTTCTCCCAGGTCTCAGTGTTGCTGAGTCACACAGCACAGCCCTGACGCTGGGGTTTCATTATTCCTCTCCGTCTCCATCTTGCCAATGAACCGATCCTCACGGCATCAGCGCTCTTTCGACATTCGCTGGGCTGTAAATAATCCGCGCTGTGTGAGCTCCAGCGGCAGGGCTCTCTGTTTAGTCAGTGATGACTCACGGTCCAGAGAAGACAGCTCAAGAAAGTTGACATCCCGTGGAGAGTAGAGAGGTGGACAGGGAACAGGGATCGTCTTTCTAGATGAATCTTTGGACCCTTGAGCTGGGCTGTTTGTTCTAAGTTCTATTGAGCCAACCA